>NC_083706.1:40143293-40450601 GCF_033118175.1 Dama dama
TTGCCCGACAGATGTTGCAAAGACATTCCAGAAAGAAAGAGAAGCCCTGGCAAAGGCTAAGGGAAAGAAAGTGAAAGTGTCAGTCGCTCAGTTGTGTCTGACTCTTTTCGACTCCATGGACTGTAGCCCTCTAGGCTCCTCTGTCCATGGATTTCCCAGACAAGAATACTGCAGAGGGTTGCCATTCCCTTTTCTAGGGGATCGTTCCGACCCAGGGATTGAACGTGGGTCTCCTGCATTGCACTCAGATTCTTTATGATCTGAGCCACCAGGGAAGAAAATTGTGGCCCCTTTGAGCCCTCTGAGCAATATGCGTGGCTCCTGGGAGGCTGGGACAGGGAGAGAGGAAGTGGGGGTTGCTACAGGGAGGCTTCTAGGGAAAGGGGTAGATTTTAAAGGAGCTTGTACATTACACTAATTGACACACAGTGGGAAGCCTCTGAACATTTTCAGACCACCGTGTGATAGCAGATTTGTTATTCCTGAAGTTAGCTCTGGAAACAGAAAGTCACAGCAGAGCCAAAGCAGGTATCTGAAACGGTTCTCAGATTGAAAGTGAAGTCGCTCAGTCATGTCCAACTCTTTGTGGCCCCATGGACTGTAACCCGCCAGACTTCTCCATCCATGGGATTCTCCAGGCAAGAATACTGGAGTGGGTTGCCATTTCCTTCTCCAGGGGATCTTCCCGACCCAGGGATCAAGCTCGGGTCTCCCCCATTGCAGGCAGATTCTTTACTGTCTGGACCACCAGGGAATCCCTCAGATCGAATGGTGCTTTAAAGATCAAAAAGTTCTTGCACACAGGTTATCAAACGTGCTTCTTTACTGTTTTGAATAGTGGGTGTTAAGCTTGCTGTGCATATGAGGAACCTGAGTCCAGAGATGTTTGAGGTGGGGAGGAATTTTGCATCCAGTTTGAGTCTGCTTGGGCCCCAGGGATCTCTTCCGTTTCACCTGTGGCATGTGGAGGCATATTTCAACAAAAGTCCTCAAGTACTTTCTGACTCTTTCAGTTTGAACTTTCAAAACAGTTTTAATCTTGATAAAGAAAGCTTGACAGGAAAACCAACTTAACTCTTCTCCTGCAGGTGTTTATTTAGTGTAATATAGTCATGTAGAGTTGCCTCTTTGCTGATGTTTTCCTGTTACGTTAGCGTGCTACAAGCTGATGGTTTATTTTCTCTGATTAGCTGAAATGGGAAGAAAAATCCTCACTGCGTTTTTATTAGGATAGGTTATAACGTATCTTGATTTTACATTTCATTTATTTAGGTTACTGAGATCATGCCATTTTGTCATATACTAAGTTGACATTTAGGCTATAATTTCTTGCTGTTTTAGAAATGACTTTTTGCTGTGTATAGGAGATTTATTCTCTCTGCTGCTTTATTGAAGACTCTTTATAAGTGACTCCATTTGTGTCTTTTTTTTTTTTTTTTAAATTTTTTTATTAGTTGGAGGCTAATTACTTCACAACATTTCAGTGGGTTTTGTCATACATTGATATGAATCAGCCATGGATTTACACGTCTTCCCCATCCCAATCCCCGCTCCCACCTCCCTCTCCACCCGATTCCTCTCGAAACATCCCACCCTCGCCTTCTCCCACAGAGTTCAAAAGTCTGTTCTGTATTTCTGTGTCTCTTTTTCTGTTTTGCATATAGGGTTATCCATTTGTGTCTTAACTGAAGTTCCGTATTCTGGGGCTGTCTATCCCGCATTCTGACTGTAGCTTTTTGTAAAACATTTCAGCTCTTCAAACTGCTGTTGGAAGACATCCGGCCTTACCTGTGCTGCCACCTGCTCTATGACATTTAAAGCAAAATGGTCTAATTGTTTTGTCTTTAAAAAAAAAAACAAACAAAAAGCCAGAAACAGGTTTCTAAATCTCTGATTTTGCTAAAACACAATTGGAGGAGAGGCGTTCAGATCACAAACACATTGAATTATGCTAAGATTGTGATGGGTGGGTAGATAGTCCTTGAAATGACTTTTTGATCTCTTGGATTTCAGAACATCTTTTTAGAGAAGAGGTGAAAGGAAAATTGCCCAAAGGGATGCTCCATGCCCTGAGTGACCCTATGTGAACTTGCGCTGGGTCTGGCGCTTACTGAGTGATAATGTTTATTATGGTAACTAGAACATGAACCTGGAATGAGAGTTTTTGTAGCTGAATGTTAAATTTTGTTATTGTTGTTTAGTCACTCAGTCGTGGCCGACTCTTTTGTGACCCCATGGACTGTAGCTTGCCAGGCTCCTCTGTCCTCTGTCCATGAGATTTCCCAGGCAAGAATACTAGGGTGCGTTGCCATTTCCTTCCCCAGGGGATCTTTCAAACCCAAGGATTGAATCTATATCTCCTGCATTGCAGGGCAATTCTTTACCACTGACTCACCTAAGAAGCCCAGCATTGACTGGATAAACATGAAAAAAAAAAAAAAGTAATCTAAATGCTTATCTATAGGGGAAAAATGATATGGACGACTGAGTAACCCATACAGGGAGATACTGTACAGTCAGTTCAGTCATGTCCGACTCTTTGTGAACCCATGGACTGCAGCACGCCAGGCTTCCCTGTCTATCACCAACTCCTGGAGCTTGCTCAAACTCATGCCTTCGAGTCGGTGATGTCATCCAACCATCTCATCCTCTGTTGTCCCCTTTTCCTGCCTTTAATCTTTCCGAGCATCAGGGTCTTTTCCAATGAGTCAGTTCTTTGCATCAGGTGGCCAGAGTATTGGAGTTTCAGCTTCAGCATCAGTCCTTTCAATGAATATTCGGGACTGATTTCATTTAGGATGGATGGACTGGTTTGATTTCCTTGCAGGCCAAGGGACTCTCAAGAGTCTTCTCCAACACCACACTTCAAAAGCATCAATTCTTCTGCACTCAGCTTTCTTTATAGTCCAACTGTCACATCCATACATGACTACTGGAAAAACCATAGCTTTGACTAGATGGACCTTTGTTGGCAAAGCAATGTCTCTGCTTTTTAATATGCTGTCTAGGTTGGTCATAGCTTTTCTCCCAAGGAGCAAGTGTCTTTTAATTTCATGGTTGCAGTCACCATCTGCAGTGATTTTGGAACCCCCCAAAATAAAATCTATCACTGATTCCATTGTTTCCCCATCTATTTGCCATGAAGTGATGGGACCAGATGCCATGATCTTAGTTTTCTGAATGTTGAACTTTAAGCCAACTTTTTCACTCTCCTCTTTCACTTTCATCAAGAGGCTCTTTAGTTCTTCTTCACTTTCTGCCATAAAGGTGGTATCATCTGCGTATCTGAGGTTATTGATATTTCTCCTGGCAATCTTGATTCCAGCTTGTGCTCCATCCAGCCTGGCATTTCGCATGATGTATTCTGCATATAAGTTAAATAAGCAGGGTGACAATATATAGCCTTGATGTTCTCCTTTCCTGATTTGGAACTAGTCTGTTGTTTCCTGTCCAGTTCTAACTGTTGCTTCTTGACCTACATACAGATTTCTCAGTAGGCAGGTAAAGTGGTCTAGTATTCCCATCTCTTTAAGAATTTTCCACAATTTGTTGTGATCCACATAGTCAAAGGCTTTGGCATAGTCAATTAAAGCAGAAATAGATGTTTTTCTGGAACTGTTGGTTTTTCGATGATCTAGCGGATGTTGGCAATTTGATCTCTGGTTCCTCTACCTTTTTTAAATCCAACTTGAACATCTGTAAGTTCATGGTTTATGTACTGTTGAAGCCTGGCTTGAAGAATTTTGAGCATTACTTTGCTAGCATGTGAGATGAGTGCTATTGTGCGGTAGTTTGAACATTCTTTGGCATTGCCTTTCTTTGGGACTGGAATGAAAACTGACCTTTTCCAGTCCTGTAGCCACTGCTGAGTTTTCCAAATTTGCTGGCATATTGAGTGCAGCACTTTCACAGCATCATCTTTTAGGATTTGAATTAGCCCAACTGGAATTCCAGCACCTCCACTAGCTTTGTTCGTAGTGATGCTTCCTAAGGCCCACTTAATTTTTCATTCCAGGATGTCTGACTCTAGGTGAGTGATCACACCATTGTGATTATCTGGGTCTTGAAGATCTTTTTTGTACAGTTCTTCTGTGTATTCTTGCCACCTCTTCTTAATATCTTCTGCTTCTGTTAGGTCCCTACGATTTCTGTCCTTTATTGAGCCCATCTTTGCATGAAATGTTCCTTGGTATCTCTAATTTTCTTGAAGAAATCTCTAGTCTTTCCATTCTATTGTTTTCCTCTCTTTCTTTGCACTGATCAGTGAGGAAGGCTTTCTTATCTCTCCTTGCTATTCTTTGGAACTCTGCACTCAAATGGGTATATGTTTCCTTTCCTCCTTTGCCTTTAGCTTTAGTATAGCAGTATAGTAACAAAGTGAAAATGTTAGTCGCTCAGTCCTGTCCAACTCTTTGTGACCCCATGGACAGTAGCCTGCCAGGCTCCTTTCTCCACGGGATTTCCCAGGGAAGAATACTGGAGTGGGCTGCCATTTTCTTCTCCAGGGGATCTTCCCAACCCAAGGATCAAACTTGCATCTCCTGCATTGGCAGGCAGATTCTTTATTGCTGAAAACATTAGATACATGTATCTGAATTTTCTGGACTCCAACACAAAGAGGAATGAAGTGTGTCATGCTGTCATGATCTAATGTAAGAAACATAGGGTGTTCATTGGGAAATGGTGGTCTGCCTTTTCCTACCTTGAACTTATAGGAGAAACTGATCTGATCTTAGAGTATTAGAATAGACAATATCTTCTACAATGTTTTTTATTTTTTTTTTTCCAGAAAGTGACATGTTTTCCTTGCGACTGTGCCAGACACTAGCCCTTTATAAAGAGTGAAAAGTGAGCTATAAAATCTCTCATCAGCAATGGCTTTGCCCTGGGGAGTGAGCTGTCACAGTTTAGTTGTCTTGCTTTTCAGTGGGTTTAGGTGTTTAGAAAATGGGTATTGAACCTGGCCCTGATTGTTTCTCTCAAGTATCAGTTTCTCTGGGCTTCTATTTGGCAGGAAGGGGAGAGCAGTCTGTTGAGTGATGTGCTGGGGCGTAGGACTTCTGTGTGGCTATGTGAGTCTGCCTGTCTAGATGGTAGGGATTAGACAGCAGGGGCAGTTTTCTGGTTAACTCACACTCTCTTGGACTGAGCAGGCTACTGGGGATCTGCCGGGCCCAGTGGAGGCCTGCCGCCTGCCGCCTGCTGGGAGCCAAGTCTCGAATGGGACCCCCCCACCACCCCGGATTCCCAGAGTAATTCCTGATTCGCAGGAACCAAGCCCTGGCACTGAGATCTGGGCCAGGATCTTTCTCAGCGGGAGAAGTTCTGAATAAACATATTTTGAATGCCTTAATGCCTGATCTCTCAAAGGCCTTTAAAAAAAAAAATACTAGCATACTTCCAATTGTCAATGAGAGAATGGAATTCATTTTACTAGTTTTTCTTCTATAATTTTAATAATGATACTAACTTTTATTGTTATTGAGAATCCCCCTTTTTCCAATTGAGCAAACGTTTATTAGTCTTGCTGTAGTTTAGACCCTCCTGGGTACATAATCTCACAAAGAGGTCTGTGGAATTTTGAAAAAAAAAATCACAGAAAATAAAGGGTATTGGGAAACCAACTATACCGTAGGTTAGAATTTGGGACTTAAATTTCTTTCAGTATCTTTTAATTTCATCCAAATTTATATGAATTAGAAAATGGTCATTTTTTCATGTTGAGGATAAGATGACATACATATTAGAAGTCCAATTTATTTTTGAAGTGTACATGAGGTAAATGCAAACACCAGAAGACTGGCTTACACATACACAGGCACACATTTTTTTGTATACTGGAGAAGCTAAATATTCAAGTCTTTTCCAGCAGGTGATGTTTTGTTTAAACATTTTTTTTTCCCACTTATTTTTATTAGTTGGAGGCTAATTACTTTACAATATTGTAGTGGTTTTTGCAGGACATTCCCATTTTCTATTTTTACCTTTTGAAAGGGACAGTATAAAGGACAGCTGTAAGAGGTGATTTGTGAATTTGCAGCAAAGGCCAGGTGTAAGCATCTATGACATCTCAAAATAGGGTTCCTATGCCTTTGGGCACCCTGCAGACAAAGACTTTGCAGGAGGTACTGAGCAGGGATTGTCTGAGAGAATCAAATTCTCAGCTGTCAGCTGCCCAATTGTTCTTTTCTAAAACTGATCTCCCTGAGAACCTGACGCTGCCTGTCCTTTCCCACAAGCTTCCCCTTGATGCCCTCCCCCGCTTTGCCTGAGTGTTGCCGCGCTGGGAGCCAAACTCCACCAAGTGCTAAAGGAAGAGGTCAGAGGCTGGTGTTAAGGAAACAAGTGACTAGTGAAATTAAACCATTATCCGAGTCAGAGGGTTTCAGTTCTTTGTTTTCAGCCAAAGTGAACGAGTTCAGGTCATCCAGGAATCAAGTTATTCAAGGAATCAGGTCATCTCTTCAAGTAGCTGGTCCACAGATCACGATGTGCTTTTGTTGTTTAGATGCTAAGTCACGACCGTCTCTTTTGGGTTTTAGAAAGACGTTAAAGAAGTGAGTGACGTGGCAATAATATTACTCCTCCCTTTCCTATCTACTAATCTATGTGAGCAAGATTTCTCAGTGTTCATTTTTATTACAGTGAAAAATAGAAACAAAAATGAAATAAGTAAAATTCAGTGATGGATATGTCAGGCGAGTGTATGCTCCTCGGTTCTTTGTCTCGTCACAACAAAGATTTGGAGTGACGGACATTAAAGCCCCCTCGGCGGGTCACAGCTCTCGGGTCTTGGACAGACCGTGTTATAGCTCTCATGTCTCGAACGGACGTTGTTATAGCTCTTAAATAAATCAGTGTTATGGCTCCGTGTTGCAGCTCTATTTTATTTAGATAATAGCAGGAAAATCCATTTTTGAGGCGTGAGGGCACGTCGATCCAAAGACGCGAAGAGAAGAGCGCCCCATTGCGAGGAGATAGAGAGAGAGAAGAGAGCTTTGGCTCCTCTTTTTATATGCTTCTCTGTCCCTGCGCCTGTCCTATGTAAATTGGGCCAGCCAGGAGTGTTGTTTGTTTTACCTGAGGTTCTCACTCCGGTCCTTGGACCTTCCTTTGTTCTATTTTCACGGGCTTTTCCCTCCCAGGTCTTTTAGCCACCGCCGTTCTGGACTCCTTTTCCCTATTCTAACTACCTGACAGATATATTAACTAGGTAAACACCATAGCCCTGTTCATCTCAGTAGATGCATTTTCAGTCAAACTTTATTTCTGCTTTTTAGTCATTATTTGTGAAGTTTGTAAGATCTTTGTGTAGTTTTGATCAATTGTGAAACGATGGTAATTTTAACAATTACTCAACTCAAAAGATACTTTTGAAACTCTTAGACATTACGGCCACAGGAAAAATTTTAAAATAGATTCTAGTTTACATATGTACATTTTCATTGTACGAGATAGAATAGAGTGATCAAGAAATATTGTCAAACATAAAAATATATTCTATTAGAACAAAAACTTGTGGGGGAATTGAAATGAAAATACTATGTGTTACCATATACAAAAATAAATTCCAGATGGATTAAAGACTTAAATGTAAAGCTGGACACTATGAAACTCTAGAGGAAAATGTAAACAGAACACTCTTTGACATAAATCACAGCAAGGTTTTTTTTCATCCATCTCCTAGAGTAATGAAAATAAAAATAAGAATAAACAAATGGGATCTAATTAAACTTTAAAGTTTTTGTACAGCAAAGGAAGTCATAAACAAAAAGACAATCCTCAAAATGAGAGAAAATATTTGCAAATGAAGCAGTGAACAAGGGATTAATCTCCAAAATATACAAACAATTCACACAGCTCAATATGAAAAAAACAAATCACCCAATCAGAAAATGGGCAGAAGATCTAAGTAAACATTTCTCCAAAGAAGACATACAGATGGTCAAAAAAGCATATGAAAAGATGCTCAACATCACTAGTTATTAGAGAAATGCAAATCGAAACTACAATGAGGTATCACCCGACATCAGTGAGAATGTCCATCATCAAAAAGTCTACAAGCAGTAAATGCCATTGAGGGCGTGGAGAAAAGGGAACCCTCCTACTGTGTTGGTGGGAATGCAAATTGGTACAGCCACTATGGAGAACAGTGTGGAGGTTCCTCAAAAACCTAAAAACAGGTCTACTGGATGACCATGCAGTCCCACTCCTGGGCATGTATCTGGAGAAAGACATGATCTGAAAGGATACATGCGCCCCAGTGCATGGATACATGCATTTCCACTACATGGAAGCAACCTAAATGTCCATCGACAGAGGAATAGATAAAGAAGATGTGATACATCTGTACAATGGAATATTACTCAGCCATGAAAAAGAATGAAATAATGCCATTTGCAGTAACATGGGTACTAGAGAGTGTCATACTGAATGAAGTAAGTCAGACAGAGAAGGAGAAATATAGTATGACATCCTTTATATGTAGAATCTGAAAAGAAATGATACAAATGAACTTATAAACCAGAAAAAGACTCACAGACTTAGAAAATGAACACATGGTTGCCACGGGGAAGAGATAATCAGGGAATATGGGATGGTCATGTACACACTGCTATATTTAAACTAGATAACCAACAAGAACCTACTGTATAACACATGAAACCTACTCAGTGTTATGTGCCAGCCTGGATGGGAGGGACGTTTAGGGGAGAATGGTTACATGTATGGCTGAGTCCCTTCACCCATGTTCACTTGAAACTATCACAACATTGTTAACTGGCTATACCCAACACAAAATAAAAAGTTTAAAGTTTTTTTTTTAAAGAACAAAATAATACAATTTGCAGAAACATGGCTGGACCTAGAGACTGTCATACTGAGTGAAGTAAGTCGGACACAGAAAGACAAATATGATATTGCTTATATGTGGAATCTAAAAGGGGTACGAATGAACTTATTTACAAAACCGAAGTAGAGTCACAGGTGTAGAAAAGAAACTTATGGTTACCAGGAGATGGGAGTGAGAGGGATGAATTGGGAGGTCACGATAGACACATTTACACACTACTGTTTGTAGAACAGATTACCAAGAAGAACCTGGGCTTCCCCCGTGGCTCAGCGGTGAGGAGTCTGCCTGCAATGCAGGAGATGCAGGTTTGATCCCTGGGTCAGGAAGATCCCCTGGAGGAGGGCATGGCAACCCACTCCAGTATTCTTGCCTGGAGAATCCCATGGGCAGAGGAGCCTGGCGGCCTACAGTTCATAAGGTCACAAAGAGTCAGACATGACTGAATCTACTTAGGACACTTGCAGGCGGTGAGAACCTACTGTATAGCACAAGGAACTCTACTCAATGCTCTGGAATGGCCTATATGAGAAAAGAACCCCAAAAAAGAGTGGATACATGGACATGTACACACTGCTATGTTTGGGATAGATAACCAACAGGGACCTACTGTATAGCGTATGGAACTCTGTTCAATGTTGTGTGATGGCCTGAATGTGAGGGGAGTTTGGGGGAGAATGGATACATGTATCCATATGGCTGGGTTCCTTTGCTCTTCCCCTGAAATTATCACAGCATTGTATGTTAGTCGGTTATACCCCAGCCCAAAATAAAAAGTTTAAAAAAAAGAGTGGATATATGTCTATGCTGGCGAACAGCCGACTCATTAGAAAAGACCCTGATGCTGGGAAAGATTGAAGGCAGAAGGGGAAGAGGGCGATAGAGGATGAGATGGTTGGATGGCATCACTGATGCAATGGATGTGAACTTGGGCAAACTCTGGGAGGTGGTGGGAGACAGGGGGGCCTGGCGTGCTGCAGTCCGTGGGGTCTTGAAGAGTCGGACATGGCTTGGTGACTGAACAGCAACAGCTGTGTATATATACACATACAGCCGTATATACATGTATATATGTATAACTGATTCACTTTGTAAGTCAACTATACTCCAATAAAAATTGTTTAAAAAAGGAAATACAGCGTGTTAGTGGAGAAAAAGAAATGAATACAGGAAAAACCTGTTAATTCCTCCCTTCTCCCTGTCCTTCCTTCATAATGGACTTACCTCTAACAAGACTTCCCAATACTGAGGATAACTTAACTTTACCTGCATTATCCTCTCATATTCTCTCCTGGTCTCCCAGGAGTCTTGAGCTAACTAGTATTCTCAGCCATCTATTTACTGTTCTCTGCTAGGTTTTGTGGTACTTGAATTACCAAATTTAAGAGCTTTTCTTTAAGAAAAAGAATTAAAACTATGAATTAAAAATGCCCAACCAGCACAATGTCACCCAATCCAAGATGTATAAGGAATTGGAATTTGGAGAAGAGAGAGTGGTCTTAACCCATTGCAGTTACATAGCTTACTATTGCAGAGTTTATAAATTCACATGACCTAGTAAGTTTATTGCTAGTAAGTTTACTTATGCTAGTAAGATAAAGAGTCTACCTGCAGTGCAGGAGACCTGGGTTCGATCCCTGGATTGGGCAGATCCTCTGGAAAAGGGAAAGGCTACCCACTCCAGCATTCTGGCCTAGAGAATTCCGTGGACTGTATAGTCCATGGGGTTGCGAAGAGTTGGACACAACTGAGTGACTTTCACTCACTCCCTCAAGGGCTTCTGAGGCTTAAGCTTCAGAAATCTCACTGTGAATCTACTTCTGTGTATGAGTGTGCATTCTGTTGGATATACATACAAAATGATGTAATTGTTGTATTTTAAAATGTTGATATATATCATGCTGGCAGCGCACATCTCTTGCAGCTTTTTCAACATATGATGAAAAATTCTTAATGTTAACTTAAAATGTGCTAAGGCATGTGAGTTTTTCAAAATTCTTTTGGGGTTATGTGAACGCAAAAGTTTGAAGACCATCAGGGTAGAGGGTAATCCATGCTGCTCTAATCCTGTCGAGACAGCGCATACCTCCCCGCCGTGGGTGGAAATGAATCCCATAGTGTGTTCGAAGGTTTCTGAATGGAGGAAATACGCCTGGACACCAGAAGCTGTTGCAGTCTTGGTACTTGAGAGCTTGGCTGTCCTGTCCTCACATCTGCTTGCCAGGGAGGCACAGAAAACCCCTTTCCTTCACCATCTTCCCCTTCCTCCCCTCACTGCTTCTGTACTCATCTCTACCTCCCCAAGCCTGTCATTGGTCTGAGTTACACCCTGGATTAAGAGCAAAGAAACATTTCTATCTGCAAGGTTGTTAGATCTCATTTGGAGCACTTACCCCCGAGTCTTCCACACTTCATATTTAAAGCTATTATAAAATATTAGTCAGATTCCCTGTGCTGTACAATATATCCTTGTAGTTTATTTTATATCTGATAGTTTGTACCTTTCTTAATCTCCTACCCCTATCTTGCCCCTCCTCCTTCCTTCCCCCCTCCACTAATTTGTGGTCTGTATCTGTGAGTCTGTTTCTGTTTTGCTATATTCATTCATTCATTTTGTTTTTTTTTTAGAGTCCACATGTAGATGATAACATACAGTGTTTGTCTTTCTCTGAACAGATCTTATGTTTAAATCCCAGCGTGATGCTCTTCTGGGCCAGGGCAATTGTGACATTGACTTCAGATCTCCGGTCCTGCTTTCCAGCGAGATGTGCTCTCTGGTCTTTCAGGCATTTAGTGAATACTCTTCCAAATTAAAAAAAAAAAAAAAAATGACCATTAGCTCACATTTTCCAATGTGTTCAACCCTTTTCTCAGCAAAAGTGTTTGTGGTGGATTTTTGAGGGTGGGAGTGTGGTCAGTGACTTAATTTCTGGAACTTGGAATTAGAGCTGTTTTGTTGTGATGACCAGTTTTAGCAGAGTCATCTCATTCTTCTCTGCACGTGGTTAGTTGTAAAGTGAAACAAAGTTTAAGGAGCCTCAGGAGTTGGAATTGTGCATTTTGCAAAGACATACTTGAAATCAAACGCAGGGCAAAACCTTCCTTATCTGGAATGCCAGGATAGAAGAGGGAACAGTGTTTTCTGAAATGTGATGGTTGGCATCTTGAACCATCATATCACTTCTATTCTTTAACTGTGTTGATGGAAATCTCTCTAAGATATATTACACATTCTTTTCTTCTCACATGGAACTGTTATTCATTGTTTGATTTTTTTTTTTAATGCCTCACAGTCATTGCTAAGGCCTTGAGTATGGAAAGCAGCTGGGATTCAGCTGTGCTATCTGGATCTGTCAAGGCGGGTGGGACTGGCTGTCCTTGCCACATCTACCCTTGGTCTGCTTAGCTTTGTGAACTCTTGTAGTTTTCTTGTCTCCTGCCTTGTCAGGCCTTGATGTTTGGCCTTGCTTGCAGGTGGCTGCCAGTAGCAGCTCTTTGCCCACTGTTAACTTGCTGCATCTAATAGGCAGCGGCTTTAGACAACAACAGAACTAAGTGGAGTTGTTTGTAAAACAAAGGGGGGCTAGCTCTCAATAGAACTCTAAATACACGCTTGATGTCTTTTTCCTTGTAGGCAGGAACCATGTCTGGTTTTGTTGTCATTTTACCTGCACACAGTGCCCTGGCTCAATTACCAGCACTTATTGAAGACTGTATTTAATGAACAAATGAGGATTATTCATGATCTTTAATCCCCAAGACTTTAGGCCATTAGCTCATCAGAAGCCCTTTTTGTTTATTTATTTAGCTCCTGCTTTCAGCTGTGTTTTAGATGCCTGAGCCTGACGGATAACTCTGATTAAATAAATAAAATTTGATTGAATTATGTGATTTTGATAGGTTTGGGCTTCCCCAGGTGGCTCAGATGGTAAAGAATCTGCCTGCAATGCAGGAGACCAGGGTTCAGTCCCTGGGTCAGGAAGATCCGCTGGAGAAGAGAATGGCTTTTGTAGCACCCTACTTTTCTTCTTAAATGAAAGTGTTAGTCGCTCAGTCGTGTCTGACTCTTTGCAACTCCATGGACTGTAGCCCACCAGTCTCTTCTGTCCATGGAATTGTCCAGGAAAGAATACTGGAGTGCATAACCGTTCCTTTCTCCAGGGAATCTTCCTGACCTAGGAATGGAACCCATGTCTCCTGAGTTGCAGGCGGATGGATTGACTGTGCTTTCATGAAGAAGGATCCACTTGGGACTAATTCTAAAAGGGTGCCAGTCCTCAAGGAGGAAGCAGGTACCACGGCTTGGTGAATGGAACCTGGGCTTTCTTTCAGCCCTGGCCGCTCCTCCCAGACCACCTTGTCCAGAGTGTGGACCGTGGTCCTGCAAGAATCCCAATTCCATGGTGGGAGCCTAGCAGGAGGATCGTCCTAGGGTCACAGGTCACAGGTCTGAGTCCTGACCAGTCCTTTCCAGGTCCATCCAGCACACCTGTGGTCCACAGGCACACGCGATATCATCACTGATATTGTGTTGTCTGAAGGACCAAAGCCCAGAGGCTTGGGGCAACTTAGGAGGATTAGAAAGCTGATCATGCTGGGGTGTGGCCTGGAGCCAGAGCTCTGGTCCTCTCTGGCTTTGCCCACGGCTTGTCTGCTCCATCCTGTCCAGAATACACTGGCCGCAGCTTGTCTTCCACTTTGTTCTCTCTGTTCTCCACGTGGTGGGCACAGAAACCCAGCCCCCTCCCCTGTTCTGTGAGGCCTGGCCCCAGCCCCGAGACCCACAGTGTGGCCGTCCTCACCAGTGCCCACGTGAACCTCCCTCTTTTTCTGCTGAGTGACTCAGCTTTGACTTCACCAAAGAATGTTTTTCGTGGAACATTTTTTTTTTTTTCCCCTTCAACCAGAAAGCACTACCTAAAACCTCTTGGAAAATTCCTCATTATTTCAGAAACATCATGCTGAAACTTGGACTTCCACTGACTCAGCGTTTCTGTCCTAATTTTCGAGTGTGGGTTTCACACACTCACCATTTCATCGAGGGAATGAAATAGACATGAGGAGAAATATTATGTAATATTCAATTATCATTCCAACTCTTTCAGGCTATACTTTTAGACTTTTCAGGTGTTTTCAAGAAAATCTCCTTAACATTAGTTTCCCCTGTAAGTTCCTCACTGAGTGTTTTGAAGGAAATCTCCAACACCGTAGAGGAGATGACTGAAGGACAGGAGGGTAGGTGTAATCCTCACTGGAAATATAAATACGGCTTTGAGATAAAAGAGGATCTTTGGTTAAATAGGTTTAGGAAACAGTGAATTATTCTCTTTGGAGATTCACAGCGAATTTTAATACATTAAAGGCCTCCCTAAGCCCTACAGGAAAGAGGCCCTATTTCATTCTATTTACCTTTAGTCTTTCTCCAATATTTTTTCCTCCTGTTCTGTCCTTTTAGATTCTGTCACTAGGGCCAGTGGATTAACCTGGCAACAGATTAACAGGCATACAAATCTTAACGTTTTTATGTGCACAGGGGCTTCATTGAAGAGAAGTCAAAACCCCAAAGAGGTGATTAGACTTGGGACTTCTATGCTATTTTAACAAAGGGTGATATATTGAAGAGAAGTGAGCAGACAAAGGAAATGGGGATTTGGGCTTCCAAGGGGGTAAATTGTGGAAAGGTGATTAGAAAATGTAGGGATGATAATAGTTGTTCAGTAAGGTTTGTTATGTAGACTCAGTCATCTCTGGTAGTAAGAGTTGTCTTCAGAGACATTCTCCTCTTCCTGGTACAAGAGATGAGGATACCCTTTAAAGTAAAACTTTGTGTCACCTTTCCAAAGGGACATTTGTGCCCTTCTTTTAGACAGAGAGCTGGAGGGCAGAGAGCTCCTCTGGTACCTGCTGTTTTTCAGCTGCCTTCAGCTCAAAAAGAATTCTTTTTGCAAAGTGGCATGTTTTGTTATATTCTGATCCCCTTCACTCCCATTTTGTTAGTTACCTCTTTCAACCACTGTTGCATGGAGTTCTTGGAGGGGATATGAACTCTAGCAGGACCACTTTATGATATTTATTTTGGCAACTATATTACTGATTCTCTGGTTTATTTCAGATATGAGAAGTCTCCAGACACTGAGTTATGGATCAGTGAGTTACTGTTATGTTTATGATACACTGTACATATGCAAATACATGTATAGATACACACATGTCTCTTAAGTAGGAGTGTTTTGTTGATATTTTAGCAGTAACATA
The DNA here is from genome assembly GCF_033118175.1 of Dama dama. Lineage (NCBI taxonomy): Eukaryota > Metazoa > Chordata > Mammalia > Artiodactyla > Cervidae > Dama > Dama dama. Next base: position 40,158,397 of record NC_083706.1, read on the forward strand.
TGTACAATTAGAGCTTCCTAGAGTTCTAGAGCTGACTGTCAGTTCAGTTCAGTTGCTCAGTCATGTCCAACTCTTTGTGACCCCATGGACTGCAACATGCCAGGCCTCCCTGTCCATCATCAACTTCTGGAGTTTACTCAAACTCATGTCCATCGAGTTGGTGATGCCATCCAATCATCTCATCCTCTGTCATCCCCTTCTCCTCCTGCCCTCAATCTTTCCTAGCATCAGTGTCTTTTCCAATGAGTCAGTTCTTCACATCAGGTGGCCAAAGGATTGGAGTTTCAGCTTCAGCATCAGTCTTTCCAATGAATACTCAGGACTGATTTCCTTTAGGATGGACTGGTTGCATCTCCCTGCTGTCCAAGGGACTCTCAAGAGTCTTCTCCAACACCACAGTTCAAAAGCATCAATTCTTCGGTGCTCAGCTTTCTTTATAGTCCAACTCTCACATCCATACATGACAACTGGAAAAACCATAGCTTTGACTTGATGGACCTTTGTTGGTAAAGTCATGTCTCTGCTTTTTATTATGCTGTCTAGGTTGGTCATGGGCTTCCCATGTGGCTCAGCTGGTTTTTTTGTTTTTTTTTTTAAAGCTATAGCTTTGACTAGATGGAAAGACCATAGCTTTGACTAGACAGACCTTTGCTGGCAAAGTAATGTCTCTGCTTTTTAATATGCTGTCTAGTTTGGTCATGGGCTTCCCTTGTGGCTCACTTGGTTTAAAAAAAGAAAAAAAGAAAAGCTATGGTTTTTCCAGTTTTCATGTATGTATGTGAGAGGTGAACTGTAAAGAAAGCTGAGCGCCGAAGACTTTGGCTACCTGGTGCAAAGAACTGACTCATTTGAAAAGACCTTGATGCTGAGAAAGATTGAAGGCAGGAGGAGAAGGGGACAATAGAGAATGAGATGGTTGGATGGTATCACCGACTCAATGGACATGAGTGTAAGTAAACTCCAGGAGTTGGTGATGGACGGGGAGGCCTGGCATGCTGCAGTCCACGGCGTCACAGAGTCAGACATGACTGAGCGACTGAACTGAACTGAACTGAGGTTGGTCATAGCTTTTCTTCCAAGGAGCAAGTGTCTTTTACTTTCATCACTACAGTGCACACTCCTACTATCTACAGTGATTTTGAACTCCCCAAAATAAAGTCTGTCACTGTTTCCACTGAGGCCTTAGTGATTGTCTTGTCCTGTGACTCTCAACTGCCAAGCATGTTCTATCATGACAAAGAGCATGTTCTTGGGAGTGGAAGCTTGGAGAACTTTGAAAAAGCCCACATTTCTTTTTAACCTTCCAGTTACTACTCTGCCATCACTGTAGCAATGAGGACTCACCCTGCCCAACGGGAGCCTATTATACTCGTCGGGGACTGGGGACAGAAACATTGCATTACAGATCCATTTCAACCTCACATTTATCGATGAAGGTGATGAGGCTGCCAGGTTCAATAACTAGTTCAGAGGCACACAACTTGGCCTAGAACTTGACTATTGTTGATCAACCCTCTGCTTCCCCCAACCCCACCTCCCACCATGAGTTTTTCCCAAATGTCAGCAAATTTTGAGCTACTTTTATAATTCATGGGACATCAAGTACCCCCACCCACCATCAAAGACTGACTTCTATATGTAAATAATTTGTAAAAGAAACTTTATCTCACATTCTATGTGGAAATATAACAACCAGTTCCACTTGCTGTGAAAAAAAAGTAACACTAAAAATAAAGCAATGAAAAGATTCTAATTTTAACTAGATACACTTAGTTACCTGTTCAAGGTTCTGAGCCTGAACCTGTCTTTCTGCTAAAAAGGAGACTACCTGGTAGAGATGTTACTTATTCTAGCCTCAACAATGCCTTTCTTGTGCGATCAGAAAAGTTGAAAGAGAATTGTGAAAACAATAACACCCTCCCTATTTAAAGTCTAGGTAATGTTTGCCCACCCATATATCATCTAAAATCTGCTCAGATTCCACCAGTAAGTGATCTGTGTCCCATATTAGGTGCTGACTTCCAAAATGCAGAGCCATGTCTAGCAAATCCTAGCTTAGTTTGTATCCAGACTAGTCAGAAGATCATAGACTTAGTTGCAATCAGAATACGCCTTTGGAAAGAAGAGCAAGTGAGAGATTGTATAAATATTGGCTGTTTATGTTGTGTGTATAGCCACTGAACCACTGGAAAAACTCAAAACACAGTGCTTGCTATATAGTAGAAGCCCAGTAAATATATGTTGAATGAGTGAATGGAAGGTGATAGTGCATCAAGTCAGGTAGAATCAACAGACTGTGGTACTAGCAAGTTGTGTTTTATCCAAAGTCACCTTAAAATATCTTGGCAGTGGACATGAAGTAAGGAAGACCCAGTAACAGCAGTACATGGCCTTGGACTATTTAACTGTGAAGAGTACACATGCATTCAGGCATTAAGAAGACCTGGGCTTCCCAGGTGGCTCAGTGGTAAGGAATCTGCCTGCCAATGCAGGAGATACAGGTTTGATCCCTGGGTTGATAAGATCCCCTAGAGGAGGAAATGGCAACCCATTCCAGTATTCTTGCCTGAAAAATCCCTTGGACAGAGGAACCAGGCAGGCTACAGTCTGACCATGGGGTTATTCTGAGTCAGATGTGACTTAGCAACTAAACAACAACATTTAGAAGACTTAGACCTTTATCTTTTATAATCTATGTCACACTTCCCTTTATGTTATCTCAGAGAGGAAGTTCATCTTGAGAAGAGCAGTGAAGATCTAGGTTTGAATCTTGATTTTACTACCCACTAGCTAGGTGATTTGAGAACTACATGATCTCTTTATGGGACCCCTTGGATCTAAAAGTGAGGTTATTATAATGCTCCCCTGAAAGGTTATTTTGGGGATTTAGTAAAGCAGTGTATATGAAAATAATTTTTCAAAGATTTAAGTACTATACTTGTTTGTCTTTATTGAAATTATATATCATTAAAATGACCAATAAGCTTCAATTTATTCAGAAAGGTCAGAGAACATGGAATTCTTATTATTTGAATATTCTGGACAATAGAGGTATTGTAAATATATTTGTAGTTAAAAGAATTACAATAAAATATCCTTAATATCAAAGTGGTATTGAACATAATCCTTTGGCTGAGAATTCCAGATATTGCTGTATATCTCATGACCAGCACATAAACACTGGAAAAGGTTGTAGAAAAATACAGTAAGATAACTGACTCTAACTGGATGTCCCAAACCATACACTTTTTTAGCAGTAGTTTATAAAACCCTTGTTACTTATTCTCTATCACTGAGTATAAAAAAAATATATGAATTGAGGAACTGATGTGGGATGTAGGAAAGTAGAATTATAGAATTCTCTTTTCATGAGAATTTTTGGAGAATAGAATTCAATAAGAATTATTTTATTTTGCACTATTCAGACAAAAAAAATACACCAATTTTTTTCCATAATATATCTAGAACCCAATCTTATGATTTTTTTTTACTTAGACAAGTTCTGCCATCACAAATCTTGGTAATTTAAGTAGTGATAGTGCTATTAAGAATTATAATCAAAATCGCTAACATTACACAGTAAATCTTTTTGAGTAATTTCTTCTCATTAGGTCATATTTTAATAATTTAACCTTCCTGAGTTTTAGTTAAGTTTTAATAATAGATATTTAAATTAAAATATACATATATATGTATTTAGTTTTATTAATTAATCAAGACAAATGTCAATGACTATCTAAATAATAGAGATATGAGTCACTTTGAAATAGAGTTATTATATGAAAAGATAAATACATTGGTGGTGCTGGTTTAGTCGCTATGTCGTGTCTGTCTCTTGCAACCCCATGGACTGTAGCCTGCCAGGCTCCTCTGTTCATGGGATTCTCCAGGCAAGAATACTGGAGTTGGTTGCCATTTCCTTTTCCAGTGGATCTTCCCGACCCAGTAATTGAATCTAGATCTCCTGCATTGCAGGCAGATTCTTTACTAACTGAGCTACAAGGGAAGCGCAACTAAAATACATTAGTATTTTCTTTTTAAAATGCTGCTATTATGCTATTTTTCTTTTCACAAAGTTCTGCTCATGTCCATAAAATTGGACCATTCCCAAAGATCACTCATCATCCTCGTATAATAATTGTCTGATGCATCCAATCTGGAGGACTGTGATAAAAAATGTGATCCAAGATGTTGATTTATAACATGTCTTACGAGCTCTTTAAAAAATGATAAGATTCTTGAATGATGTCAGGCCTTAGAATAAAACCGTCAAGAGAAGCTCAACTCCTTTTGGCCTTAACAGCCTTTGTTTAATTTTAGGACCAACTCTTACTCCTTTTTAAAAAATGTTTCATAACTATCTCATCGACATGAGGTCTGTAAGAAAATGATTTTCGTGCTCGCTTTGGCAGCACATATACTAGAAAATGATTTTCACTTTAAGGGCTAAGCTGTGACATTTGAAGGCAAGAGTTGTGAACGCCAGTTCAGTTCAGGGAGGTGCTATGGTTAAGGGCTAGCCCATTTTCACATGGAGTAAAATTATTCCAGTCTTGTTTTGTGGTATTTATATTGTAAATAATATATTCAAAGTCAGTGTAACTACCTGAGCCCACCAGCAAATGGTGTCAGCCTACATCGTCTTAGATCCAGTGTTTAAACGTGAGAGGGAATATCTCTGGTTTGCTGAAAGTTTTCATTACAGTTCACTTTGCTGCTAACACAGCAGAATTTAAGCTACTAGATTCTTGGCGCAGTATTGTTTCCACATTCCTTTTTCTTTCTAGGATGCTCAGTTATTTCTTCACCTGAACTTTAATAGTCATTTGAGCTGAATGATCTAGAAACTTGCTCCTCAACATGTAGTCTGCAAATCAGCAGCATGAGCTCACCTATGAGCTTATTAGAAATTCAGACTCTCAAGCCCACGCCAAATGCATTGAATTAGAATCTGCATTTAAAAGAATGTACTATTGGACCATACTTTTTTTTTTTTTGACAGCACAATATTAACTTTATTGTATTGCATGGTTTCACAGTTTCCCCCTTCTAATGATAACGTGTAGAAAAATATTCTTTTTGGCTCAGTTTGAATATGCATTTTTTTCCCCTTTAGAGTTAGCAGCTTGAAAATTTTAACAAATAATATCCAGGGTGACTATCAATGAAGTGTTATTGAATCTAACAGCTGTGTGTGTGTTTTTTTCCAAAGTGATGTTTCCTAGGAGCATAAACACTACAGTTTTACACTCTTTGGTTATTCCTTTATCAACATTACCACGCAAAATAGCTAATCAGTTTCTGAATAAGAAAGAGATTATATGTTTCCTTTATTGATGGGAGGCACTTAGCATGAGAGTCTAGTACGTGGAAATTTTCAGTTGCGTTGGAGTTTCAGTTAGAGCCTCACAGCAAAATTTGGTGATGCACGCACACATATTAGAAAAAATGTCAGCATATTTATGCAGAATTTTAGAGCTCAACCCTGCACCCTGGTGGTTCAGATGGTAAAGAATCTGCCTGCAATGCAAGAGATCCAAGTTCAATCCCTGTGTCAGGAAGATCCCCTGGAGAAGGAAAGGGCAATCCACTCCAGTATTCTTGCCTGGGAAATCCCATGGACAGAGGGACCTGGTGACTACAGTCTATGGGGTCAGACTCTAAAGAGTCAGACACAACTGAGCAACTCACTGTTTTCAGAGCCCAGTACCTTCCCTTCCCTTTTGGACCATACATTTGAGTAGCAAGGATCTAGATCTCTTTTACAGATCATGCACACATGTGTGCTGTTTGGAAAAAAAAATTATGAATTTTTTGATCATTGAATTAATAGAAGATAATGTAACACTGAAAATATTTCAATATGAAAATTCATAGGATAAAGATCACACATGAGAGCTAAATGCCAAACGTTATTTTTTCTTAGTCATCACGATTTCAGGATATTTTTCAATTTTCAGCTCCCATTGTTTTTCTCTGGAGAAGCTGATCCTTTTAGCACGTTTCTTTCTCTGGAAACAATAAGTGCACATTATTGTCACATTTTTCCTTAAAGTGGTTTCAGACATTAGCTGCTTATAGTGATTTGTTCACTGTTCCTTTGGCTGTAGCCTCTCTGGGCAGATTTGGCAATTGTTTTAGGTCACTTTATCGGTGCTAATCTCACTCATTGTCCTTCTATACCTTTCTGCTAGAATGACAGTTCCTGGTGAGTAGAGATTATTTTGTTTCCTACTGGGGTTCCCAGGTGGCACAGTGGTAAAGAAACCACCTGCCAATGTAGGAGATGCAAGAGACGCAGGGGGGATCCCTGGGTTGGGAAGACCTCCTGGAATAGGAAATGGCAACCTGCTCCAGTATTCTTGCCTGGAAAATTCCTTGGACAGTGGAGCCTAGCAGGTTACCATCCATGGGGTCACAAAGACTCGAACATGAACGCGATTGAGCGACAAAGCACGCATATACACAGTGTATCTCCAGTACCTAACAATGAGTGGTACAGAGTTATCCGTCACTATCTGACCGACTGCAGTGGTGGAGACCATAGGGTTTGACAAAGAGCCCAGTGATTTAGATGGACATAGGTCAGCATGCCCATGGGGAACTGGGGTCTCTGGCTCTCTAATCTGATTCTGAGGTCCCTGCTCTTACTCCCCTCCACGTATGTGTTCATACCTGGTGAATCTCCCCCGTGTTTTGGACACTGTAGTGGAGCTGGGGTGTGCCTCCCAGTGTTGCCGCCCCTCAGCGCTGGGGGCTGCTGATGGCTAACAGTCGGGTCCCTCCTTCAGCCTGGCCTTGTGCTAAAGGTAGCCTCCTCGCCCAGGGTTCTGCCTGTCTTCCTGGGGGACAGCACACATCCAATGCCTTGTTGGCATGGGGGTGTAAAGGCCTGATCCCCTGGCCTCAATTTGGCACAGCTCTGAAGAGCCATCCCAGTTCCGAAGCCCTCTATGGGGCTGACTCGCTGAGGTCTCTGTTGCAGCTGCATTGGAGTTGATCTTCTTCCTCTGCCCAGTCGTGCTCCCCTTATGTCTCATAGGTTGTGCCTGCAAGCACGTAGATCTCTGCCTCAGAGTCAGCAAAAACAGATGCTTTCACTGAACCTCTATAACCAGGCTCTACAGTCAGCTCACTGATGAATCTAGACTGAAGCCTGCCTCAGTTGAATGCTCTTTCAGTTCCAGCGTTCTGACTCACTCCGAGGCAGTGGTTCTCAATGGCAGTGATTTTATTCCCTAGGAGACATTTGGCAATGGCTGGACATGGCGATCCCATGGACTGCAGCATGCCAGGTCTCCCTATTCATCACCAACTCCCGGAGCTTACTCAAACTCATGTCCATTGAGTCAGTGATGCCATCCAACCATCTCATCCTCTGTCATCCCCTTCTCCTCCCGCCTTCAATCTTTCCCAGCATCAGGGTCTTTTCCAATGAGTCAGTTCTTTGCATCAGGTGACCAAAGGATTGGAGATTCAGCTTCAGCATCAGTCCTTCCAATGAATTTTCAGTACTGGTTTCCTTTAGCACTGACTGGTTGGATCTCCTCACAGTCCAAGAGACTCTCAAGAGTCTTCTCCAACACCACAGTTCAAAAGCACCAGTTCTGTGGAGGGTTATAGAAATGCCACTCGAAGTCAATATTTCCGCACCTTTGCTCCCTGCGTTTGTGTGTTGGGGGGGGTCAGGGCCTGCTCTGTACCCCCAAGGCTGGCAGCAGTTCTGATCATAAAGCCTGAGGAGAAACACGTTTAAATACAACGCTCCTGTTGTCCTGGGTCTTATGACTACTTGTCCTAGATTTTCTGTTTTTCTTGGGATGGAAATAGTGTATCCTTCCTCTTGCTTGTGTCTTAAGTGATACTAAAAGGAAATATGAACCCAGGAATTCCATATCAAGACCCTGGAGTCTAGGTTTCCTTTTTTTTTTTTCTTGACAGTCTTATGTGTTAGATGGGCACTTGTATGCATTAGCACAAAGCTTGAGAAGATTATTAAGCAAATTAATAAGTCAACACAAAAGATTCATGTGACAGGATGTATGATGCAGTGGCTAAGCTTATAGGGTACTTTGGATTTTCAAATGGGAATGCTTTTGGATTTCCCTGGTGATCCAGTGGTTAAGGCTCCGTACTCACAATTCAGGAGTTTCAAGTTTGATTGATCCCTGGTCAAAGAACTAAGATGCTACATGTGGAGTGGCAAAAAAAAAAAAAAAAAAACAAATGAGAACACCGTCCTCTAATAGTTAATTTAATGAACTCTGGTGCTGGAAAGCCGCATGCAAGAGGACATAGTTTGCACAGTCCTTCAAGGAAGTGGGTAGATGATGACTGGGAAGAAGGGCAATGGGTGGAAGGGTCACCGGGTGGCTCAAAAGGGAAAATGCAGGCTCTTCTCCTCACCATTCAAATATTGTAAAATTTCAGGACATTGGGATTAATTGCAGAAGACGAACTGGAGAATAATCTGTTTCCTATTAGTGGGATTTAAAAAGTATTTTCTCTGCTTCAGTTACTGCACCTGGGCACTATGCAGACCAAAATAGATTCAAGTTGTATTGAGTTTCTTAAACTGAAAAAAGCCAGAGACTGTCACTCTGTCCAGAGCTGATCCCGTGCTGGCGGTGAGGGTTCGCAGGCCTTCCTGCTAACTCCAGGACCTGGGCTTCTGTGTCCAACAAGACTCAGGAGTCCCCTGGGCCTGGAGTGTGGAAACTGCTTGGTCTCCCAACCGGTTCTGATTGAAGGATCAAGACAGCTTTGGAAAATCCTCCAAAAGAGACCGTGTGAGGCCATCTGGATGTCAACTGCCTGCCGTCTGTCCCTTTTCTGCTGTCAGCCTGTGACTCGGTTACTGTCCAAAACAGCCTGAGCTCATGCTTGAGACTAAGACCCATTCAAATCATGTGTAGCTTGTGTCTTCAATTTTGTGGGAAATTTTATGGCTTAATTTCTTTCTACATTTTTTGAGATCTATTGTTAAAATAGGTGAGGGGGGGAAATCTAATATTTGAAGCAGCATTGCTTTAACTATCTTTTGCTTTAACTAGCTCTTAATTCAAAAATTAATGTCATCCAAGTAGGAACACTTAAATACAGCTGTTGGGAAAGTAAATTCACAAAACTCCTTCCTGGGGGTAAATTTTTGTATACCCTTTGATCCATATATCCTTTTAGGGAATTTATCTTAAGGAAATAATTGTAGATGTGGTTAAAGATCTAGCTACAGATATGTTTATTATAGTATCAACTGTAATAATGATTAATTACAAACAACCATCAAATGGGTTGTTTGATGCTGTCTTAATGGAAATAATTTCACGTCTATTATGATTCCAACTATACTTTGAATATCAAATAAATGCTGTTCTAGAAAACTCTGAGTCACTGTCTACATTTTTTAGAATCTTCTCTTGACTCTGAATAGCTTTAAGTTTCTTATACATCTTGTGCTTGAAGAACAGGTGACAAAGTTTTTCTTCTAGTAGCTGTATTATTTGAATTGCAAGAGTATCATACTCTTCCATTCCCTTTGACAAAATTTTACTTATAAGGAAGTTGCTTTTTTTTTCTTTTTTAAAATTAATTTGTTTTTAATCAAAGGATAATTGCTTTACAGGATTGTGTTGGTTTCTACCAAACGTCAACTTGAATCAGCCATAGGTTTACCCATGTTCCTTCCCTCTTGAATATCCCTCCCACCTCCCTCCCCATTCCACCCCTCTCGGTTGTTACTGAGCCCCAGGTTGAGTTCACTGAGTCCTACAGCCAAGGAAGTTGCTTTTTTTTTTTTTTTTTTTTGAGTTAAAAAATTCTGGAGTGGTATGGCCAGAGGTACAGAATCCTCTTATAAGTTATTGTCAGTCTTGTATTAGGAGCCAAAGATTTGATGCTTGTATAGATGACACTTTTTCAAAGCCAGTGTTTCCCCACTTCTAAGCAGAAATACTGGTAAACTGCTGGGAGGCCAGCAAGACCCAGTGGCTGAAGATTCAATTCACATAATGCTTGCTCTGGATGCAGAGCCAAAACATTACCCTGCTCTGGCTGGGCTCAGACAGAACTGGCTGCTGCTGTTGTGTTCAGAGCATCTGATGAATTCACAAAAACTTTGTGTGGAAAGGCTTTCTTTTGAGGCCCATGAATACCTGGAAGAATTAATAAAGCATGGCAACCAGGGGCCTTTATTCTGTCTGTTTTTACCATGTTTTCCACATTGCCATGGGCATCCTTGGTCCTTCATAAATGTCCTTCTGGGCTTGTCCCTGAGTGCTCACACTCACAGTTCTCTTTGCAGGCTGCTTGGTCTTTTCTACACCTTTAGGAAAAGATTTCAGTTTTTCTAAATACTGACTCTTGTATTACAGGGCACTGGTTGTTGATGCAGAGCGTAGTGAATCTGGAGTTTTTTGACATGTTTCTGGTCAAATTGCAATGAATCATTTCTCTAATATTTTGTAAGGCAGATTATAATACTTTTTTTTAATGGAAAAAAGAAATCTCAAAGTGTTACGAAGGTGTCATAGGTAATATTTGAGTGTCAGGGCTGGCTGGAGGTGTGAGCCAAGTGGGGGAGTGCTAACGATAAAGAGGATGTCGCTGGCTCCTGGTATAAATGATGTACCTTCATTGTGAGCTCACGGACAAGGCAGTGAGACTTCCTTGCTGGTTAACTTTGAAGGGTGCCTTTCTTAGGAGAGCACATGGCATGGATGTCCTTCTGATTTGTGACACAAAGTGCCTCTTCATTGGACTTCTTGGTCTCATATGAACATGTTTTCTTAAAGGTTAGGTTTTAGGCAGGCTTCAAAACTCTATGGAGAAGGAAATGGTAACCTTGCCTAGAAAATCCTGTGGACAGAGGAGCCTGGGGGGCTACAATCTACAGCGTCAAAAAAGCGTAGAACATGACTTAGCAACTAAATATTAACAACAACAACAAAACTCTGTAGTTTGGTTTAAGAAGTTCTTTTCTTTACCATATATGAAAAAGATTCATCACAACACCTGCTATATTTTACCCAGATATTAAAAAAATAATTTACCCGTAAGTGGAATAGTTTCTTCAGGTGGGGTTGGGGAATAGTGGGAAGGATCTCGGCAGGTCTGTAGTCTGTACTTGGCTTTGCTCTAAAATATTCCATCTTTGCTCAGATTATGTATTTTTGCATTCTAATGGAGGTATAAAACCATGCCATGGGCTTGATCTGTATAACTGAGGTGGGGTAAATGTTTATATAATAATATTGATTCACTCATTCTGCCCATTCATTGTGGGCTGGTTAACGTGATCTGCAGCCATTCACTTTGCTTTACTTTCAGATGTAGTTTATTGTAAGCAAAACAAAAGGCTGGCTCTTAACTACACCTGCATATAGTATCACCAGGAAAATATTTATGGTTCAAATAATCTTGTTTAGGCCTAAAGGAACTGTGGTTTAATCAGCAAGCAAGATAGAGCAGCCTAGGAAACGATCTCATTAGCCCTAACCCAACCCTAGCCCTAACCCACAGGATATGTGGGCCAAGTGCCCCCCTTGTAACTTTCACGGCCCCAGAAAGGGAAAGGTGATTTTGAATCCTTATTCAGGATGAGGTTTGAGGTAAGGATTCACATGGACTTTGCTGTTTTCTTCAGCACATGCAAAACCACACGTGGAAAAGGGAGGTAGAGTTTTTGCTTTAAAAACACACATTTCTTTTTTTTTTTTTCCTGAAAATTTTATTGCTTTGGCTCCTTGCCACTTTTATTTATCCTTGTGATTTGACCTGTTATTTTTGTTGTTGTTGAAGTACAGTTGATTTACAATATTATATTAGTTTCAGGTGTACAACATAATGATTCAGTATTTTTATAGATTATACTCCATTTAAAGTTGTTATAAAATATTGGCTGTATATTCTTGTAGTTTATTTATTTTATCCATGGTAGTTTGTATCTCTTAATCCCATATTCTTATCTTGCCTCTCTGCCCTCCTCTCTTCCCACTTGTAACCACTAGTCTGTTCTCTGTAAGTGAAAAGCTATTTTTATTTTGTTACATTAATTCATTTATTTTTTTTGAAAACACAAACATTTCTTGATAATTGTCTATAAGTTGAAGCTTTGTAAATCAAATCAAATAGTTTAAGAGCAGAAAAGAGAGAGTGAGGCATACTTAGGTTAAATCATGTGCTCCTAGGCCTCAAAGTAAAACCCAGGGACACTTCCCTCCAAAGTACATGTTCCTTTAACCACATAGTATTGCTTCTATTATCTGTGATAATTTAAGAGAGGTTAAAACCCGTGAACTTCCAAATGTTCAAGCTGGATTTAGAAAAGGCAGAGGAACCAGAGATCAAATTGCCGATATCTGTTGGATCATCAAAAAAGCAAGAGAGTTCCAGAAAAACATCTACTTCTGTTTTATTGACTATGCCAAAGCCTTTGACTGTGTGGATCACAACAAACTGGAAAATTCTGAAAGAGATGGGAATACCAGACCACCTGACCTGTCTCTTGGGAAATCTGTATGCAGGTCAAGAAGCAACAGTTAGAACTGGACATGGAATAACAGACTGGTTTCAAATTGGGAAAGGAGTATGTGAAGGCTGTATATTGTCACGTTGCTTATTTAACTTATATGCAGAGTACATCATTCAAAATGCCAGGCTGGATGAAGCCCGAGCTGGAATCAAAATTGTCAGGAGAAATATCAGTAACCTCAGATATGCAGATGTTACCACCCTTATGGCAGAAAGCGAAGAACTAAAGAGCCTCTTGATGAAAGTGAAAGAGGAGAGTGAAAAAGCTGTCATAAAACTCATCATTCAGAAAACTAAGATCATGGCATCCGATTCCATCACTTCATGGCAAAAAGATGGAGAAACAATGGAAACAGTGAGAGACTATTTTTGGGGGCTTCAAAATCACTGCAAATGGTGATTGCAGCCATGAAATTAAAAGATCCTTGCTCCTTGAAAGAAAAGCTATGACCAACCTAGACAGCATATTAAAAAGAGACATTACTTTGCTGACAAAGGTCCATCTAGTCAAAGCTGTGGTTTTTCTAGTACTCGTGTATGGGTGAGAATTGGAATGTAAAGAAAGCTGAGCACCAAAGAATTGATGCTTTTGAACTGTGGTGTTGGAGAAGACTCTTGAGAATCCCTTGGACTGCAAGGAGATCAAACCAGTCAGTCTTAAAAGTAATCAGTCCTGAATATTCATTGGAAGGACTGATGCTGAAGCTGAAACTCCAGTACTTTGGCCACCTGATGTGAAGAACTGACTCATTGGAAAATAACCTGATGCTGGAAAAGACTGAAGACTGGAGGAGAAGGGAATGACAGAGGATGAGATGGTCAAATGGCATCACTGACTCGATGGACATGAGTCTGAGCAAGCTCTGGGAATTGGTGATGGACAGGGAAGCCTGGCTTGCTGGAGTCCATGGGTTTGCAAAGAGTCGGACACAACTGAGTGACTGAACTGAACTGAAAAAGCACTGCCTTATAAATTGCTTTATTTTCATTCTCACAGATGAATCCAAAAGTTAGTATGTTGAAAAAATAAAGAATCATGTTAAGAAACCTTCCTAATATTTTATTTCATTTATTCAAGAAACTTATATTGAATACCTAGTATGTGCTAGGCCTTTTGACATGCATTGGGAATACAATATCTAAAAAGAATCAACCCCTGCCTCAGAGGGAAGGCAGGGAGATAAGTGAGTGCTCAGAGTGCAGGGTGATAAAATATTGTGCTCGTAGGTTGGAAATTGTGCTCGTAGGATGCTGTGGGAACACTGAAGAGCAGTGGGGATTTGTGAAAGGTTAAGCAGTGAGGCCTTCCCAGAAGAGTTGGTACTTACATCGAGTTTTGAAGGATGAGGAGGGGTTGCTCAGATGAAGGAGGGAAGGAAGCCTAGGAGACAGAAGGAATATGCACGTGAAGGCCAATGTGATGATCTTTGAGGATTGTCCATCACTCAGTATGTCCCGAGCTTAGTGGGTAAGGAGATGTGTTAGTAGGGGCAGGAATGGTGGCAAGTGATGAAACTAGGTAGATGAGAAGTACGCAGTTCATAATGGAGCACACCAGTGTACTCCTTTGAGAACTTAGGAGTTTGCCATCATCCTGAAAGGTGGCAAATTATGTTATGTAGATGGGCAACAAGGTCAGATTTGAGTTTGGGAGTGTTCACCATGAACCCAAGGTGGGGAATGGTGTGAAAGAGACTAGGAGCAGATATAGGAGTGATCCAGATGGGAGAAGGAAACCGCCTGAACCCAGGCAGGCTGGCGAAGAATGGAACGGGATATTAGAGAAGTAGAATCTGCAGGCATGGTAGATTGAATGCGGACTGGGGTTATGTCTCTGCTGCACAACCTAGCTTTGAGCTTGTCTCAGAGCCAAGGAGAGAGAGCAGTGGCTATTTTTAGAATGAATGGATTTTGTTTGTTTCTCTATCTTAGCAAGTCAGAAAAACAAGTAGAATCCATTCCTTCTAAAAACTCAAAACCCCAAGAGGAATACCAGAACTTTCGGAACCCCAAAGAGGAAGATCCTTTATAAACTTTTGATTTGGAGGTGGACGTTATGAGTAGAGGTTAATGAAAATTCTGGACTTGGAGGCAGGAAGTCCCAGCAGAGACTCTGCCACTAGTGGCCCTGTGGCCCTGGGCAATTACTGACCCTCACTGAGCCCAGGATCTCTCACCTGTAAATCAGTTCAGAAGCTGGCCTCATAAGGATTTTGTGAGTGCTCAGTGACATAATATCTGTAACTTACTGAACACAGTTTCCTGTCTTTCCTGAATCTACTTTTTTACTTCGGCTTTCATCCTCTTCCATCCTTTGCCCTTAATTAGAACAAAACATTGAACATCAGTCAAATAATAATTTTATGCAGAGAAAGAACTCCTTTTCCTCGATTTATTTAAGGATCTGGCTTTGAATGTGATTTGGAAAGAGTCCTTGCCTCATGGTATGAGGCTTGGGCTATTGTCTGTGGCCTGCATTAACGGTAATGAGGAATGATTATGTATTTGTTTTCAACAGATCACTTTGGATTTCTTCAAGGGATATTTGTATCATCTCTGATTCACAATGAGTGATGTTGCCAAATGCAAAAGAGTTGGGTTTTTTTCCTAGTGTAGTTACTGTTTTGGTTGGTAAACAGTGCAACCTCCTTACCCACCCTCTTTTTTGAATCATAGCCAATGATTGCATAACATTTGTAGATTAAATCTTCCTTTGGACAGCTGATTAAGATGCATGGCTCTAGAGGAGTTCTCCCAGAAGCCTAAGACTCTAAGGGAATTCAAGAAGACTGTTCTCCCTGCTTTGCTCCAGTGAGGCCTATATTTAAATTAAAGAGATCCGTAAGTCCTTCTATTTTTAAGAAGTAGAAGGCTATGTCCACTTTTTCCTTAACACTCAATTCAAAGAGAAATTGTTTTGAATAACTGAACAGATCTTTTGAATTAATAAAAATAGTAGTGCATGGCTTGCATTTCCATGAATAGCGTGTTTCTAGAGTGAAGCTGTCTTAACAACTTGGTCTTTGGGAAGTCAAATGATAGGAAAAACATTTGGATTTGAAAGCATGAGGATCTAGTTTTGCTGTTTATTGTGTCTACTGATGGGAGTAGTAATGTGTGTCTAGTCATGGGACATTGCTCCCTGCTTGGATATTTTGTAGTTTTGATTTGTGGGGTCATTTTCAGAGCACTGTATCTGTGGGATTGTGTGGGGTCTGGCTAAGGCTCTTTCTATATGGAGACGTATTATGTTTACTAAGGGCGTCTGAGGTGGTGCAGTGGTAAAGAATCCACCTGCCAATGCAGGAGATGTGGGTTTGATCCCTGGGTCAAGAAGAGCCCCTGGAGGAGGAAATGTGCAACTCACTCCAGTATTCTTGCCTGGGAAAGCCCATGGGCAGAGGAGCCTGGCGGGCTACAGTCCATGGGGTCTCAAAGAGTCGGACACAACTGTGTGACTGAGCGTGCAAGCATGTTATATTTACTGCTGACTGGTGCTCCAGGCTATTTCTGACCTGAGACCAATCTCTTATTCCAGGGATTCCTAGACTCACGCTAGTGTGGATTTGGTTTAAAAACCCAGATGAAAATCAGTTCCCAATAATTCTCAGGGAGACATTTCCTTTTTTCATTCCCCACCTGGAACTCACACTGAAACAACCATCCTTACTTTCTCACTGTGGGTAGACTTTGTTTCTGGTTCATCCTTTCATTGTAGCCCTGTGAAGTTCTCAGCTTCACATGGCGTTCTATTCTTCTTCTACCTCACTCTGGGGTCCAAGATCAAACTCTGACCCGCTGTGGTCATTAAAATCCAAACTCCTGGGTACGTCCTCATCCCTGTGGGCTGCCTCAGCAGCAGTACATGCTTCCTACTCAGCGTCCTCTTTCCTCCTGGCCTCTGGACAGATCCTGTTCTCTCCCTGAACTCAACCAAGCTTGTAAAATGTTTATTATGTTTTATCCAACATTTCTAGGTTTTTGATGCTGGGAAAGTTTTCGGGTTGTCAGCTTGAATAAATGGAGGTTGAAGTTTGAAGATTTGGCTTAAATTTCCAGTCCTGCTAATTGATTCTCTAGCTTTGTAGGACTGATTTCCACTTCTCTGAATTTCACTTTCCTCCTTGTAAAGGGCGAGGAGCATGATAGCCTCACGGGCACTCCACATACAGAGAAACTTTAGAAGAAAGCAAGCTCACATTGGGAAAATGGCCTGTAGTGCATGCCGTGGGTTCCCTGCCCAGGTCCCTCTCGGGGCTGATGTCCCTGGTCCCCAGCTTCTCTGAGTGTAGACTGCTAAGGCTTGCAGCTGCTGCTTCTCTGGAGGATTGCATTTGAATTCCTATCTCAGACTCTGCTTCTAGGGAACTTAACCTGTCATTGTCATAGTGTTCATTCTTTTTTAAAAAAGCAATTAAAATTTTTTAGTGTTGAGATAGGGTTTAATCAACTTGTGAATCAAGAATGAGCCACTGTCATATTTTTGAAATTATCTATTTTTTTACCATCTTAATTTTTTCACTTATGAGCATACAGTGTACATATGACTTTATTTGAGGTTTTGGTGGGTCTGGGCATAAAAATATGGGTGCCTGTGTGCGTGCTCCATTGTGTCCGACTCTCTGCAACCCCACGGACTGTAGCCCGCCAGGCTCCTCTGTCCATGGGATTCTCCAGGCAAGAATACTGGAATGGCTTGCCATGCCCTCCTCCAGGGGATCTCCCTGACACAAAGATCAAACCCTTGTCTCCTGCGTCTCCTGCATTGCAGGCAGATTCTTTACCACTGAACCACCTGGGAAACCCAAAAGTATGGATGTGAAAGATCATCTGGACCAACCCAATTCTAAATTGAGGACTAAGGGCTTTAGAGATCATGTTAATTTCACATTTTAAGACACATATTAATTTCTTTTCTCTCTCTTTCTAACTCTATCTCTGTTATTTACATATTAATGAGAATTTTATAGACACTCTTTTGACTCTGAGCTATGATCAAATTTGAAAGTGTATTGAAGGTCAGGGTGGGAGAGAGTGCTGACGTGTTGTCCCAGATTCATTGCTTGGAAAGTAGCCAGAAATTCCAAGAGATCAAAATCTATTCAGGAGTGAATGGATTTCTCTACTCAAATAAGCAAGAAGAATATTAGAGCTGAAATTGTGAAAGGAATCATCAAGTTCTGAGCAACTTAGTGGACTTGGAAGGAGGTTGTTTCAAACCTTTGCCAGGACAGATTGTGATTCAATATCTCAGCTTCATTCGTCTCATCTATTTCTTGCTAATCTTTTTGTAAGGATTAAACACTCCTGTTCCACTGCCTGCTACACTGCTCTCAATAAATGGTAATTCCTTTTTATTATTGATGATCCAGATAGTGTGAAAAGTTTCATTACCATTGTCGTTTCCATCATTAGAGCCTGTCTTCACAATAATTTGTACTGTATCATCTGGAGCTCTGATTTTTGAAATCTGCAGAATAAGGGGATGTTGTTGCAATTGCTGGCTTTTCTGATAATAGGATTTTAAGCCAAGGAAGTCTGGTACTTTTTAGATTCATGGGCAAGAATAATTCTCCGTCCCATCCCATCCTCTCCCTTCTTAATCCATTTTCCTCCTAGAAAGGGAAGAATGATATCAAATTGAATGCAGAATCCTGGCTCCTAATTCTTATCATTACAGTGATGTTGAGGTACTGCAGTTATTCTTCTTCTCCATATATTGGCCAGAGTTCAGTTCATGTTTGAAAATCATCTCTAACAAAATTTATACACATTCTTGTGGATTTTACATCCTAAATACTTCTGGGAGTGTTATGACTTCTGCCCAACTCTATTACTGACATCATCATATAAACCACAATATTCTTTCCCCCAGGCTGCTGTCTAGTCTTCTAACTATTTTACTATATCCATTCAGATTCCATGCCAAATGTTCTCCACTCTGCTGCCAGAGTTAATTTTTCACAATGTAAATCAGTTAAAGCCTCCCATCCCCCATGGCTTCCCCAGCCTGCCAGTACCCCTCTGGGGCTTCCTGGGACTCTTCGAGGTCCTTCAACACAGAAGGAGGGGCCCTGGCAAGACCAGCTCTGCCTGCCTCTCCTGCTTCTACATCACTCCTTACTTTGATGTCCTGACTCTGGCCAACTGGTCTTCTTGATTTTGCCCTGCTCATCCTCCCACAGAGCTTTTGCAGTTGTGGTACCCAGGGCAGGAAGTTCCCATTACACTACTTAACCCTGCCTTATCCTTCAGATCCCAGGAGAGCCTTCCCTAAATCCTTGTCTGGATCAAGTTACCCTATAAACTGCTTTCCTTGCTCCTCATCATCTCCCCTACTTTATTAGATGCTCCATAAGGCCAGAGAAGATGTCTGGCTTTGGTCTTCAGTGTATCTTTGGGGCCTACAATGGCTTGGCACATAAGATTTAATAAATATTTGTTGAATGAATAAACTAAAGGAAATGAGGGAAATTCAGAGAATAAGTACCGGGGGAACTGGCCCGCTCGTGGGCACTCCTCCTGCAGCTCTAGAGATGACTTCTGTGAATCTCTGAATCACCCTCACATCAGGAGGGGCAGATGGAGTGCTCATACGGAGTTTTGCAAGTAATCATGCAGAGATGGAGGGACTGGAAACTCTCCTTCTTCTCACGTGGAGGAAACGCAATTTGATTGTGCTTATAAATCCTTCCCTGAAAAATCATCCCTTCTCAATGTTCCCTCTTGACCACTTAGCTCTGTGTTCAGTACAGTTGAAATGGTATGTGAGTTCATATTATTTTGAAACCTGTGCTCAGGCTCATAAAACAGATATTTGGTAGGAAATATGTGAAATTGAGTTCTTATGTGTTTTTCAGTGTGCTACTTATACATATCCGTGATTCATAAAATGAAACATTTTTTTGAATATCTGTAGAATGAGAATGTACTTGCAAATATATGAAATTCTAATTTTTGAATATAGAATTTTTCCAGTGTTGTCTGTGTGTGTGTGTGTCTGTATTCATTTTGGGGAATTCCACATGACTAGAATTCTCCATTAGAGACTAGGTGCAAACATGTGCACAAAATGGCCATCTTATGTAGCTAAGGGCTTCAAATTGTTCTCCTAAATATTTATTTCCTATTTCACTTTTGAAGGACTTTCTTCAATATCCCAAAGTAGTCATGTAATTCGATTGTTTATGTAAATGTCTTCAAGGGATTCTGCAGAAGAGTTATCTCACTGTTATGTTGTTGAGAAATGTTCATAAATCATGTAAATTGGAAAAGAATAGGAAATGAATAATCTGCCTGCAGATTTGATTCCATGATTAGCCATCCAAGGTCAACTGGAAAAAGCCCGAGATACTGGAAAATTAGTGAAGGTTTTTTGTTTTGTTTTTCTTCTAAAAGGTAGGTAGAAAAGACATGAGAAAAGTGGGAGAAATGAGTCTCTTAAAAACCCAGTGTCCTCAAAGTCATTTGTAAGTGAAAGTAACAATAAAACAGTAGGGATTTCTAGAATAAGTTTTCCAGAAAAGGGAGTACATCTCTTTTTCAGGGCTATTCACATTTGGAGAGGACATTGAAAGTTGATGTAATTTTCCAACACCATTCCAGAATTCAGGCTTTAAAGTTTCATTTTGTTAAATGTTTCATTTTCTTAAAATCAGTAGACACTTCAGAAATTTTAATTTTACCCTGGTCGTATCCTGAGAAGTAGTGGCTATCCAGAGGACTCCAATTATGAAGGTTGTTAGTACACATGTTTTATATCTTCAAATCATTTTTACATTCTTATCTCTACAAGAAGACTTTATGGAACCAATGAATGGAGATGCAACTGGAGGATTCTCTGTTAGGTCCTCCGAGCAACTATTGTTTTGTTTCTTCTTTTTCTCTTTACAGATGCACTAGAGTTTGTTCAAGTCTATAGGAGCCAGGAACTGTTTTCTAGCTGGCCTACAAACACATTTTGAGAAATCAAAGGGCCAGGGTTTTTCTCTCATCACTGTTGACAGTGCAATTGCTGCTTTGTTTGAAAGCAGTGATACTTCACTGCTTATAATCTGAACCAAGTTTATCCAGATTGAATTTTGAGAACAATCTTGAATTTGGTTAACCTCTTTGGTATTGTAGGCTCATCCTTCATCAGGCTAATTTTTAAAAATTGAGATATGATTAGCGTGTAACATTAAAATAGTTGTAGGAGTACAACATAATGATTCAATGTTTGTATATATTATGAAAGTCTAGTCAACACCCCTACCATGCATAGTTACAAATATTTTTTTCTTCTGATTTTTTAGTTTTTTTAAGGTCTCCTCTCTTAACAAGGGGACTTCCCAGGTGGCTCAGTAGAAAAGAATCAACCTGCAATGCAGGAGATGGGAGTTCGATCTCTGGTTGGGAAGAGCCCCCAAAGAAGGAAATGACAACCCACTCCAGTATTCTTGCTGGAGACCCGGAAGAAGACCCTCACCAAGAACTGGATCTGCTGGCTCCTTGCTTTTGGACTTTCCAGACTCTGAAAGTGTGAGAAGAAAATGTCAGTTGTCTATGCCGCCCCATCTCTGGTATTCTTGAAAGCAGCTCAAGCTGACTGAGATGCAGCCCCTCATGGACAGCTGCTCACCACCTTGTATTCACATCAGGCCCACGGCATTCATGGGCTCCTCCACCTCCCCACTCCCCTTCTCAAAACTCAGCAACTCTGAGCACTAAGGGGGACTTCTCAGGTCGTGGCTCTCTCCCCAGAGTTGCTCATGGGCATTCAGTAGAGGCCTGTGGAAAAAGAGTTAGCAACTGGGGGCCAGACTCCACTTATAGAGGTCTAGGGGCCCCAAACTATCACCTCACGTACACAGAATTTGTTAAATCTTCGTTGTTTGCCTCTCACCTGCTTTTCTGGCTGCTGCCTCTTTCTCCCAGGTTTTCATCAAACGTGAGGCAGTTGATGTATCCCTTCTCCCCACAGAGGCATTGGCTACCCTTTAGGGCTCAATTCACCTAGTTGCCTTTGACCTCAACATTCTAATGGGCCCCAAGAATGATGCTTTCATGGGCTGTCTTTCTTTTTTCTTATTGTTAGGATGGGAGTGATAGACTCTTTCTTGCCACTGTCTATATCTCAGGTGGACGTGGAACTGGGAAACAGTGTTTAGAAAGCAAAAGCTAAGACCTAGGCATGTTGAGGTCTACTGCAATAGCATTATTTCTAGAATGCCTTCCTTTCCTTGACTATCTCAGTCCAATACAAGTTTCTTTTGCTCCCAAACTGTTTTCCCATTCATGTGGATATTCATTAGTGAGTCTCAGAATTGGAAGGGCCTATAAATGTCACTTTGTCCATCCTGCATTTTATGCTCAAACTCACATTCTGCCTGGAGAAGGAAATGGCACCCCACTCCAGTACTCTGGCCTGGAGAATCCCATGGACAGAGGAGCCTGGTGGACTGCTGTCTATGGGGTCACACAGAGTTGCCCACAGAGTCGCAACATGACTGAAGCGACTTATCGGGAGCAGCAGCACATTCTGCCCTGTGGCATCTTTTCAATGGTTGTCTTGACCTTTTTTTTTTTTTTTAAATCTTATATTATTCAGCCCAGTATGTATATATGTCTCCCCGGGTGGCTCAGTGGTAAAGAATCTGCCTGCCAATGCAGGACACGTGGCTTTGATCCCTGGGTCGGAAAGATCCCCTGGAGGAGAAAATAGCTACCTACTCCAGTATTCTTGCCTGGGAAATATGGGGCCACAGAGAGCTGGGCACGAATGAGCAACTGGGCAAACACACCCCACACATTGTACAGCGTAGTGCGTATCTATGTCTGACTTGAGCCCAGCTCTGTTATTATATGTCAGTTAGTGTCCACGACAATACCATGAACAGAAAATGTGCTATCAATTTGATTGGGAAGGAATGTTCTCTGCTGGAGGACAAGGGAGCAGACAGCAGAATGTATGTTTTTACCACACTTTTTAATGCATTGCCAGAGTCAATTTTAGGATGCAATTGAGTTAAATTAGTAGCTTGAAGAGAAAAGTCAGTAGCTAGAAGTAAACTGAACATTAAAACTTTTGAACTTTGACCATAATACTGAACTGACCATATTATTGAACTGACCATCTTGAGGTTAAAAGGTTAGAAAGAAAGCACACCAAATAGCAATGTATTTTTAGTCTGCTTAGAACTATAGCTGCTTTTGGAAATTTTTGGTAAGGTGTCATGTATCAGGATTAGAATAGAGGCCATAAATATGGTTCAAAAAATATCCTCGACATTTCATTATATGGGTTGCCATTGGCTTTCGTGGAAGTGCATTATCTGAATTGATGTAAATAGTGTTTAAGTTTGTCTTTTCATATGAGTAATAAGTATCATATGTAGAGATTTCCATTTCTATTGCTTAAATAGATTGCCACAGTAGTTTGGTACATAGTTGCCATGCACATAATTACTGCATAGCTATTATTAGGAAAATTGTGTGGGTAAAATCAACCCTGCTATTTGGTTATGTCTGGACCTTACTGCCTATCTACTAAGCAATATGAGGTCAAAATAAGTACCAGGCTTGTTCTGATGTTAGCCTTTCTGGCTAACTGGTTCAACTGGTTCAAAGGTCTAGCCTTTCTGGTTCAACTCCTCTCTGCAGTCTTACAATACTACAAAACTACCATATGAGGTGTCCATGGGTTTGCAAAAGCATTGGATACAACTTAGCAACTGAAAAAAGAACAGTATAAGCATTACTGATCTTTTTCAAGATGTGTAAATGTACCTTAGTTTATCAAAGACATTGCATTGATACAATTGCTGTATCAGTTATCTATTGCCACAATAATGCTGTGAAACAAACAACCAGAAAAAGCTCACTGACATATAAAAAGATACATTATGAGTGCTATTGATCAGCTGGGCAGTTTTTCTGGTCTTATGTTAAAAGACTCACTTGTGTTTGTGGTCGGGTGGTGGGTCAGCTGGAAGCTGGTTGGTCTGGGAGCACCTGGGACCACTGGGTTCACTTCTACAAGGACTTTCATCTTCCAGTTGTTCTTTTAGCAGTAGCAGGGTTGAGAATGTAGAAGGGCAGAAGGCCATTTGAGGCTTAAACTTAGAACCAGAGCACTGTTACTTCTGCCGTATTCTGTTGGCCAAAGCAAGCCACGAGTCAAGCCCAGGTTCAAAGCTTGGGAAAGGGACTCCACCTCTTTGTGTCACATAGAAAATAGTATGCATGAGGGGATTGGTGAGAATTGGCACCAAACTGACAATCTGTCCTGGTCACTACTGCTGCTGCACATTTTCTAAAACATTGTCTAAAACTTTATGATATAAAACGTTATCTGATTCTGCTCACGATTTTGTGGTTCAGGCATTCAGGAAGGGCTTAGCTTGGGAGCTGTTATTTGGGAGTCACTATGGCTGGCTCTGAAGTCATCTAAAGAGATGCATCCTGGATGGCTCCCTCACATGGTGAGTGGTTGATGCTTATACGTGGCTTTTCCAACAGGAAAGTAGTCAGAGTTCTCAGGTGACAGTGGCTTCCCTTAGAGTGGTGCTCCAAGTGAACAAGTTGGAAGCTGAATGGCCTTGTCTGATGTAGCCTGGGGAGCCACATGTTTTCACTTTCAGCACTTTCTATCAATAACAGCAAGCCACTGATATCAGCCCATTTTCAAGGGGAGATGAAATAGACCCTACCTCTCGATGGGAAAATGTATTGGGGAATTTACAGACATGTTTAAAAATCTCCATGAATCTATTGCAGTTATTCATGGAGAGAAATCATTTCCTTCATTCTGTGATGTTAAATCATGGTACTATGACCTTTACACCTTTAGCACTCACCATTCCCATTAAATAGTGCACTCATCATTTCTGTATTCTGATTTCTTATTTTGTGTAGTTCTGTATATTATAAAGTAACCCAAGAAATGATTAAGGGTAGTCATTTATTATCCAGGATCACTGCGGATGGTGACTGCAGCCATGAAGTTAGGAGACACTTGCTCCTTGGAAGAAAAGTTATCACCAACCTAGACAGCATATTAAAAAGCAGAGACGTGACTTTGCCAATAAAGGCCCATCTAGTCAAGGCTATGGTTTTTCCAGTAGTCATGTATGGATGTGGGAGTTGGACTATGAAGAAGGCTGAGCACCAAAGAATTGGTGCTTTTGAACTGTGGTGTTGGAGAAGACTCTTGAGAGTTCCTTGGACTGCAAGGAGAGCCAACCAGTCCATCCTAAAGGAGATCAGTCCTGGGTGTTCATTGGAAGGACTGATGTTGAAGCTGAAACTTCAATACTTTGCCCACCTGATGCGAAGAGCTGACTCATTTGAAAAGACCTTGATGCTAGGAAAGATTGAAGGTGGGAGGAGAAGGGGACGACAGAGGATGAGATGATTGGATGGCATCGCTGACTCAATGGGCATGAGTTTGAGTAAACTTCGGGAGTTGGTGATGGACAGGGAGGCCTGGCGTGCTGTAGTCCATGGGGTCGCAAAGAGTCGGACACAACTGAGCAACTGAACTGAACTGGACTGAGTCATTTATTTCATTCTGAATCCTCAATGATCGTTGAGAAAATGCATACATATGTACTTTCTACATAGTTTTATTTCATAGACAAAAAAATGCTTGTAATTTTTATTTTAATTGTCTAGGAATTCATTAAGCTAATACTATCATAATTGGCTTAGCAGTTTCCCAGTTTAGGTAGCTCAGTTATTTATAATTACACTAAATTGATGGCACTCCACATTTGGACATCTATTGCAATGTAACAAATTGCCCACCCCCCAAACTCAGCAGCTTGAAACAATAACCATTATTACCTCCTGCAGTTTCTGTGGGTCCAGAACCCAGGAGTGGCTTGGCCCCTCATGAAATCTCTGATGAGGTTGCAGTCAAGCTGTTGTCTGGGGTTGCAGTCTCATCTGAGGACTTCACCGGGGCTGAGATTCTGCCTCCCCCTTCACTCATGTGGTGGCTGTCAGGAGGCTTCCATTTCTGGCCACTTGGCTCTCTTCACAGGTTTGCCCTGGACACAGCAGCTAATTCCCTAAGTGGGTGATGAGAGGGAAAAGGAGAGAGAAAGGGAGCGAGAGGTTCTGACCAAATGAAAGCTGAGGTTTTTTTCCTTTGTAACCTAATCTAGAACATTATATACCTTCACTTCCATCATACTCTGTTGATCACAAGACCAGTCTTGGTTATGTGTGGGAGGGGACTGCACATAGGTATGAATGTCAGGTGATGGGGACCATTGATGGGGTCATCTTGGAGCCTGTTTACTACACATTGCTATAAACATCTTTGCTCAAGTTGCTGTTTATTGATGGTTGGAAAGGAGACATTTACTTGTCTGGTGTTGAATTATGAGATCGTGTTGTTGTTCAGTCTCTATGTCATGTCCAACTCTCTGTGACCCCACGGACTGCAGCAAGCCAGACTCCTCTGTCCACTCTGTCCCGGGGTTTGCTCAAACTCCTGTCCATTGAGTCAGTGATGCTATCTAACTGTCTCATCCTCTGCTGACCCCTTCTCCTTTTGCCTTCAATCTTTCCCAGGACCAGGGTCTTTTCCAACGAGTCGGCTCTTCACACCAGGTGGCCAAAATATTGGAACTTCAACTTCAGCAACAGACCTTCCAATGAATATTCAGGGTTTATTTCCTTTAGGGTTGACTGGTTTGAGCTCTTTGCAGTCCAATACCAGATCATAGGGATCAACAATTCAATGGCATCTTTTAAAAAGGTTGTTAACTATTCTTACAAATATTTTTGTGCCATAAGATAATCTTATATTTAATTATATTGCAATGATTCTTATATTTTAAATGTCTACACAAAATACTTAAGAGCATTTTACAAAGCATGTAGCTGCTGGTGCCCTCAGTCAGTTTTGGTTTGAGAAAAAGAGAAGCAAGAGAGAAACAGGGAACTGCTGGATCTCCAGAACCTTAAAAAAAAAAAAAAAAATTTAATTCCTGGTTTCCATAAACTAGTCTGTAGTCCTATGGCTGAGACGGTAAAGAATCTGCCTGAAATGCAGGAGCCCTGGGTTCGATCCTTGGGTTG
Source organism: Dama dama (assembly GCF_033118175.1). NCBI lineage: Eukaryota > Metazoa > Chordata > Mammalia > Artiodactyla > Cervidae > Dama > Dama dama. Next base: position 40,184,995 of record NC_083706.1, read on the forward strand.
GGAAGATTTCTGGGAAGGGGCTGGCAACCCACTTCAGTATTCTTGCCTGCAGAATCCCATGGATAGAGGAGCCTGGTGGGCTATGGTCCAAGGGGTCATAAAGAGTTGGACACAACTGAGCGACCAACTTTCTTTCACTTTCCATAAACTAGGCCACACTGCCCCCAACCTAATATAAGCCACTGCCATTAATAGTTCCTTTAATGGAAGAAATCTTAATTGGCAAGAAATGTGACCATTACAAAACAGAACACATTCTTCACCATTTATGCTACGTTACCCTCATGCTCTCTTGACCAGTTTTGAGGCAACATGAAGGAAATGTGCTCCAGACCAGGGTACTGAAAGGGCTGTTCTATGTCAGGTGAGTTTTAAAGCTTTTATTACAATCTGTGAACTAATTTAATATGTTATAAATGAATACTCCTACGTTTTGTGAGTTCACACCCCTCCCTTCACCATTTATAGGAGATAAAATATAACTGATTCATTTTCATGTCTGTAAAAATCTTTCCAGCTTTTGCAGAAATACATCTGGATTCATTTACATGATGCACTTTCAATCATTTCAAAATTTAATAAATTTTACAGCACCTTCCATGTTGTGGGCTCTCAATAAATTGCCACGACCATGTTAAATGATGGGGTAATAAGGACAGGACTCTGGTCGTTTATACTAATGACAAGGTTTGCATTTATAATGAAGTCCGGGCCACCGAGGGGCCAGGCAGAGCACCTGTAAGAGGTGTAGGTGAGGAAGGGCTGCCTTTTAAAGTTTGCCGTGAGGATTATGCTCTGCGAATAAACCGGGCTGTGTGTGGGTGGTCCTCTCTCTGCCCCCTTCTGCTTTTAAAGACTTAGAAGAGCTGCCAAAGTACCTATAGAAGGTGTTTGATTTAAAAGGTTTCAAAGGAAACACTCCAGTTTGCCTTCTTGTAGGGGCTTGTGAGCCAGCAGAGTTTGCAGCTGCATGGAGGGATAAAGAGAAACTCTGAGCATTTAACAGAATTAAAAAAAATCATGCCAGGAGGGCCTTTGACCAAGAATCTCTGATAGATTTATGACACCGGTGCCTGAACTCCATCTGTGACACCGGGGTTATAGTTCTGCAAGCCCTTAACACTGCAGCTGATCTGGTCAGCTTCTGGCTGCACTGGGCCCTGATACAGTAAGCTGCAGTTGTTTGTAGACGTCAGGAAAACGAGATGATCATTTGCAGATTTCCAGGATCTCTACTAGATTTTTCATTCTTCCTTTCTCACAAGGAAACCTTCCAGGATACACAGCACACCAGTTTCTGAATGGCAGGGCATTCTGGCATATCTGTTCAGGGATGTTAGGGGCTTCCCCAGAGTGGAGAGGTCAAGGTCAGCCCATGCTATTGCTGCTTTTATGGGTTGGAGACTGCCTGCATATGGAAAGACTAAACTAAACTAAGTTACCCAAATAAGGACAGCTTTATGTATCAGAATGTGCATGTGTGTATATGAATGATTAAATACATGTCAATATTTTATAGTAAAAAAAGATGGAAAACAACATAACCATCCATGAGAAGCACTTATTCTATAAGTTATGGTGGCTCTGCAGAGTGGAATACTATGCAACTATAAATAAGATAGACCCATATGGGATGAACTCTAAGATTCATCAAGTATAAATGAAAAGTGGAAGTTAGTTGCACAGTTGTCTCCGACTCTTCAAGATTCCGTGGATTGCAGCCTGTCCTGCTCCTCTATCCATGGAATTCTCCAGGCAAGAGTACTGGAGTGGGTTGCCAGTCCCTTCTCCAGGGCATCTTCCTGACCCCGGGATCAAACCCAGTTCTCCTGCATTGCAGGCAGATTCTTTACCAACTGAGCCACTAGGGAAGCCCTGGCAAGGTGCAATACACAGCATATAAATGATGTATTTATGATATTTAAAGAAAAGGAAAGTGAAAGTGAGGTCACGCAGTCATATCCGACTCTGCCACCCCATGGACTATAGCCTACTTCTCCGCCCATGGGATTTTCCAGGCAAGTGTACTGGAGTGGGTTGCTATTTCCTTCTCCAGGGGATCTTCCTGACCCAGGGATCAAACCCGGGTCTCCTGCATTGCAGGCAGACGCTTTACTCTCTGAGCCACCAGGGAAGTAGAAAGAAAAGGAAAGGATGAGTATATGCTTGTTTGCTTGAGAAGTATAACGTTCTCTAGAAGGCTATCTATGAAATATTGGTTGCAAGATTGGTTGCCTCTTGGGAGGAAACTGAGTAGTTCGAAAACAGAAGTGGGAGGGGTATGTTCGTTGTATAGCCTTTTGTGCCTTTTGAATCTTAGCTGGTAAATAAGATGAAAAAAATTATTGAAAGAAAACAGTGTTGGAACTTCCCTCCTTCCTCCCTCTCTCCATGTCTGACACTTCGCTGCTCATGAGTGGTGGGCCTGATGGGCCTCCCAGCAAGAGGTAGACTCTTTAAGGGGACCTGACTATAACCTCTTGAGAGGGCTTGACTGTGACCTACTAGGCGCCATGATTCTGTCATGCAGGGCACTGTTGGGTGCCTTGGGATAGGCTAACCTGGCTGTAAATGGAGAGGTCGAAATTGCATGTTGTGTTGTTTTCACCCAGAGTCACACACTTGAGTTAAAATTCTTAGAAGATGCCAAGAAAAGTAAGCTAATGACTTGTCATGTTCCACAGTCCCCGATTGGTACCAAACAGTGAATCCCGGTTATGTGATCACTGTGTGGGAAGGATGAATACGACCTGATACCAGCATAACATTTCAGGTGAAATGTGAGTGACATCCAGAGACAATCAGATGGTGCACACATGAGAGAAGTTTCTCCGTCTGGAAGAAGATAATTAAATTCCAAACTGAGCATGTGCTACTGAAGGAAGAGATAGGGTAAAAAGGAAATAGCCTTTGTGACCCCTGCTAGGGGCTTTTGTACAAACTCGAATGTGTAAATGGAATTAATAGAGTTCTATGCAACTGTGCATGTTATATAGCCAATTCCAGTTGAAGGAAAAGTTTTCTTGAGATACCAAAACCAAATCAAAACAAAACAGCAATGCTATCAAGAACATAAACAGGGATGCATGGAAAATGGGTTGTAAAATATTAAGCAGTTAAGATTTATATCAAGTTATTTACATAGAAGAAAACATATGATATTAAATGGCTTTTATATAGGAGAAACAGAGCATGGGATAATGGATCATTTATTTCATTTTTGTTGCATTTTATTTTTTTCATAAACAAACCACAAAATATTACCCATGTGTGGGGTAATAAATGGTCCTTGAGATGAGAGTGAATCTCTTTTGGGTTTAAGGTTTAGGTAATAGAGTTTTCTCTATTATTCTCAAACCATCACCCCCCCCCCCAGTAGAAGCAGAATTTTTTAGGCTATCTTACTTTGAAGTAAGAACTTTAAGATGTTACATCTGGTGCTCTAAGAGTTAACCGGGAAGCTTATAAACATGTAGGTTCCTGGGCTAACTCCTGGGGTTTCTGATTCAGTAAATTGGGATCGGAGCCCAGGAATATGAATGTTCTTCAAATATGCTAGTAAATTTGGATGCAAGTGGTGTATGGACTATTCTTTTAGAAACCCTGTCCCTGTGTTTCTGTTGTTTTCCTGTTGTTTTTCTTTATAAAGGCTGAGTTTTACTAGACTAAAGCCGTGAGATAGTAAAGCTGGGGTTGGCAACCTACGGCACATGGACCAACTCTAACCTTCTTCCTATTTGTGTAAATATAGTCTTACTGGCACACTGCCATGCCCATTTGTTTATGTATTGTCTGTGACTGCTTTTGAACTACAAGGTCAGAGATGAGTGGTTGCAACAGAGACCAAATGGCTTGCAAAACCTAAGATATTTGCCATCTGGCCCCTTGCAGAAAAGTTTGCCAACCACCATGTTAGAGGAAGAATCTGTACCTGATATATTACATACATTTCCTTAAAAACAAATAGACCTTCACCAGGAGACTGTGGTACTTAGTGAGTACATCGGGAGTCTGTTTCCATTAGTCAGGAAACTCAAAAGGACTCAGAACAGAGTCAATTCAAAATAGAAGATGAAAGTGACGAAGAACTTAAAGGAGAAGATATGCCTCAGGCCTCTGAAATAAATGACTTATTTCATCTACCAAAGCGTGGCTTGGGCTGAGGGACATTCCTGGCCCTCTGCTGGGTGTGTATTTACATGAAACTGTTCTAAACTCACTTTTCACTGGAAGTAGACAGGTGCCTCACCTAACCTAGAGAAGGAGGTAGCACAGAGGTCTTCGTTTTTCCATTGACAGAGAACGTTGTCATTAATTCAGTTAGTGGGAAATGGATTTCTTGGCTTTGATAATTAAGCTGGCAAAGCAGATTTGGTTCCAACATTTTAATGAGCGCGTGTGGGTGGCCAACAAATTGCAGGTTCAGACATAAATGTTTCAAACGTGGGTGGCTGGCTTTTAACCCCAGGGCAAATTCTGTGATTGTAAGGACGTTTTAGGCTGGTAGCCAAGTTCAAAGAATATTTGCCAAATATTAAGAAAAATGTGAACTATTCTAAGGAATATTATATTATTTGAGGACAGGGTTATGTTGTTCGTTGAGTGTGGTTAGGATGCTAAGTTAACATCATTTGCGTCCACGCAAGTTGTATATTTGTGAACATTCATGTGTGTGTATTTGTGCTTGCATTTCATACACAGGAGATAATCTCACAGAACAGAGAAATGAGAAAGGAAAGAAGTGGATTCATTACTCCTTTCTTGTCTTCTAGTGTCTTAGTTCAGTTCAGTTCAGTCGCTCAGTTGTGTCCAACTCTTTGCAACCCCATGGACCCTAGCACACCAGGCTTCCCTGTCTATCACCAACTCCCGGAGCTTGCTCAAACTCATGTCCCTTGGGTTGGTGATGCCATCCACCCATCTCATCCTCTGTCGTCCCCTTCTCCTCCTGCCTTCAATCTTTCCCAGCATCAGGGTCTTTTCCAGTGAGTCAGCTCTTCGCATCAGGTGGCCAAAGTACTGCAGCTTCAGCCTCAGCTTCAGCATTACTGTCTAACTGCTAGGTATTCAGACCTGTATAGTACTTTATGTCCAATCTTGGTTTTCTATTTGGGGGGGTGATAAAAATCTGGGCTCTTATGTAATGTAAGATCACTTGGATCATTAAACTCATTACAAAATGAGTTTGGACCCAAGAAAAGAAGGGTTAATACTTTCATTGAATTTTCACTTCTTTAGGGAGGCTGCAGTTGAGGCAAAGTCCAGCTGGGTTCTGTGAAGAAAGAGAGGGCAGATTTGCAAAAGTAAGTAATAGATTTCAATTTAGGTTGCTTTTCAGTCTGAAAAAGAGTCTGCATTCAATCACTGATCCTGTTAGTAGAGATAGTAACGAAATGCAAAGCAAATACAGCTTAAATTTAAAGGATATTGGAAAATATCACTTGGCTTCTTGATTTACTCTTTCCCATTACTCAGTAAAACAAAATATGATTTGACATATTGTTCATTGTGTAGTTACCCTGGGCTCAGAAAACTAAGCTCTCTTACCTCATACTTCTTACATTTGCAAAAGTAATCAAGACTGTGACTTGAATTGGATTGGAAAACCTGATGACTTAGAGATAGAAAGATATTGGAATCTTTTACATTCCTTTCTCATATTTACCTACTGACAGCTTATACAGGCTTTGTACATTTTCTGATCAAAGGATATCCAGATGGATAGTACTGTATTTTATGCTCTTAAAGACATCAAGAATTGGACTTGTGGATTTTGCCTGTTGTTTTTAAAAGTCAGTGTGTTGTGGTTGTTAAAAAGCATTATTTTGTATTTCTGTTGTTATCAAGCTATTGCCCCAGAATCATACCCCTGCCCCATTACTCTTACCTAAGTTTCAGGTGGAAGCTGCAAAGGAAAAAAAAAAAAAAGAAAGAAAGAACTGGTTAGAACCAGCTGTGTCCAAGATGGTGCACAATTTGACTTCCAATAGAGCTTGCGCCTCATTATACACTCATGGCAATTCATTAGCATGCTAAATGACACACCCACCAGTGCCTTGACCTTGACAATTGCTATGACAACAACTGGAAAAGCCCAAACAAGGGCTAAAAAGGAGTGTTGCATCACTCCTGAGTCCGAGAAGCATACTCCTGTTCTCAGATGGTGGTGGTGGTTTAGATAACTCATGAGTATTTCTCCCACGCTTTCCAGTTTCCTCACATTTCCCTCGACTCTCTTAAGTATTTGATGTCTCTGCCCAAAGTGGGTTGAGAAGTTGATTTGCAAACTAGGTTCCAGTTCTTCATTCTTTGGCCATTGAATCAAGCTTGTGCTGTTTCAATCTAAGCATTGGTTTTGTCATTGACTGTGTGAATACAATTGGGAAAAAATTCTCTGGCTGAGAAAAGGAGTCTCAGCCCAGGCTAGGACCCCGATGTGGGTCCAGTCAACCAATTCAATAATAGTATTGGTAGTAACTTGGGTTTTCCATGGTGGCTCAGTGGTAAAGAAGCTGCCTGCCAATGCACGAGATGAGGATTTGATCCCTAGGTCAGATTCCCTGGAGAAAGAAATGGCAATGCACTCCAGTATTTTTGCCTAGCAAGTCCCATGGACAGAGGAACCTGGAAGGCTGCAGTTCATTGGGTTGCAAAGAGTCAGACACGACTTAGTGAATAAACAACAACAAAAATGGCATCTGCCAGATTTCTACATAAAAGTTTAAGAGACAAGTCATGTATTTGTGAGCTGCTGCTGCTGCTGCTAAGTCACTTCAGTCGTGTCTGCCTCTGTGCAACCCCATAGACGGCGGCCCACTAGGCTCCTCTATTCCTGGGATTCTCCAGGCAAGAATACTGGAGTGGGTTGCCATTTCCTTCTCCTATGTATGAAAGTGAAAAGTGAAAGTGAAGTTGCTCACTCGTGCCCGACTCTTAGCGACCCCATGGACTGCAGCCAACCAGGCTCCTCCATCCATGGGATTTTCCAGGCAAGAGTACTGGAGTGGGGTGCCATTGCCTTCTCCGATATTTGTTAACTAATAAGTACTTAATGAATATTTTATGAGGAGACATTGAAAACTGTATAAATATTCTGTTTTTCATCAGTTTCTTATGCATTTATTTTAACATCCATTGATGATTCTCAACAGAATCAGTTATTACTAAATGTATTGAGTTATTACCAGGTTGTTGCCAATGGTAATTTTCTACATTCTCATTTTTTCTACCTTTATTGCTTGACACTCCACTATAAGATAGAATTTTCTCTTCTTATTTATTTATTTAAACATAGATTCATGAAGTCTTACTTGATGCAATGGATTACAACCCTTTTGGGCTTTTTTTTTTTTTTGAAGTTCAAAATTTCCCAGACTTGGCCAACAAGGGCTCCACCAAGTTGTCACCTATATCCTTTGACATATTCCAGTCTTTCGTTAAACACTTCCTTTTTTATGGTCTAATAAGATTTTACAGACTTACCTTGTACTTTCCCTGCTCTGGAATCAGCAATTTCTTCAATATCTGGTTCTTTTTAGTGGAGAATAGTGTTTAGAAACCCTAATCTGGGTGCTAGATACATACTTTGCTACTGGAAGGTCATTGCTTCTAGGTAGGGCCTGTCAGTGAACAAAGCTACAAAATGTGTGGCTACATGCACACACATTCACATTCCATACCTGTTTCTTTATCTGCCTATTTATTAAAGCCTTGTGCTTACATTGATACTTCAATTCCAGTGTAACGCCCTGGGTTTATTCTAGTAGGAAGAATAATGCCTTTTCCATATTTATAACCCTCCCTGTGACTGAGAAGAAACTGACCCCAATTATCTTCAGTATATTCCTTATTTGCTCAAGTCCTGTGAACAACCATACCTGACTCCTGTGGGCTGCCTCTTTGTTTCTAGCTCCAATGGCCTTGACCCCACATTATAAAAAAATTCCCTTAAGTAGCAAGATCTATGAAACAAGTGATAGAGAAAGAGATTGAGAGACAGAAAGAGAGAATATAGTAATGCACACAGTCTGTAAAATCAAGCCTGATAGATAGTCTAAAGTCAGACTTTTGATACACAAAGGCTAAGTAGCCATGACCCATGGAACACCTCTGTGGGGGAATGTAAGTAATTTGCTATTAAATAATATGAGCAAAACTGATTTTCCTTCCTTGGGGAGGGGATCTGTAATCTCAGAGGTGAGAAAAAGTATATAAGCCTAAAACATTATGTTTGTATCGAAAGTCAAAATCTTACTGGAAGAACTTTTAAAGTTTTAAGGCAAACTATACTGTGGTTAGTGGAAAACAGTTTGTTTTTTTTTTGAAAGCGCAAATAAGATTTTGTTTTCATTAATAAGCTAATTAAATAAGTTCACCGTTAAAAAGAGCTGATGTAATGTATTCGTGGCTCTTATAAGACTCATGGGTATTTGTATTTGTGCATTTGGGGGTGGGGGAGGGAACCTGCACGTGTGTGTACACGCGCAGAGAATGGTGAGTTTCCTCTTATCTTCTCACATCACAAGAGGTGTAGCTAATTTCCTTCAGTTTTAGAAGAGATGGCTGCCAGAAACCATCCTTTTAGTTGAAAAATGTGAAATATGACATGAAATGCTGATTTTTGGAAACTTTTTCTTACATAATTGAATGCTTTTCTGGACTGTGTAAAATATTATGACAAAAACCATAGCATGATTTAGAAAATTTTTTTAAAAAAAATGCCTAGATATAGCAAACTGAAAAAAGGAAGTTTATCACTGACAGTATAAAATTTACCCTTGGGAAAAAAAGGGTAACCTATAAATTAATCTGCAGTCCTTTGCTCTAAGAATGCCTTTAATATCTCCAGCTAACATGAGGTATTTTTGAAATCAATAGCAATCTAATTGCCCACAGAGAACAGTTGCCCTCCTGTGCTGTAAGCCAAAGAGGAATTGTGTACTTTTGTGATAAACATAATTTAGAGGAGGATTATATATTCTTCCTTAATTTATTAGCTACTGGTGCTGCCTTATCCTGTTACCCATGTTTCCTTTTCATTATTTAATTGATAGTGCAGAAAAAGAAATGTGATATTAAAATTGGCAGCAGTACAACTTAATGTGGAAGGGTGGGAAATGAAGACTTTCTTAAAAATTGCCTTCTTAATTAGAAAGATTAACTTGTGTGTTTAGAGTTTAAGTTAACACTGCTCTCTGATAGGTTCTACCTTGTGTACTGTAGACTAGGATGAGATGTATTTTTACAGAATTTTAGATTCAGAATGGGGTCTTGTAACCTAGATGGTCTCTCCTGCCCCAGCTCTGTCCCACTGCAAAATTCAACAATGAGATGAGTATCCACAAATAAAACCAGCTCTGGGAGAGCTCTGTAGCTCACTTAAGAAACTTGAGCAACACAGTGGAATGAAACACTTGAGAACAGCCACAGGAAAGGGAAGGAAGAATGGGTTCATGTTGCCTGCATCGTTTCATCCCCTAAGCTGGCATTGCTTAGTCTGAAGAGTGAACTCCTTAGTTAGGAGGAGTTTGCTTTGCTGGGAAAGGGTGAGCAACCAGCTCCCTTCATTTTTGGGAGCACCATATGGAGGCCCTGCTTTGGTTACACCCCAACAACCCCAATAATCTCTGTGAATCACTCGTAATGCACACCAGTGACCACACAGTTATAGACGTTGTGACCACTAGTGGCCTGACGTGATAAGCCACCACGTACCCCTGGGCTTGGAGCCGCCACGCTCCCCCACACTCAATGCCCTGCACCACCATATTCAGGGTCACAGCCTACTCTGGCATATCCCCACCCACAGGTGAAGGTCTTTCCTTACCAAAGTCAGTCCATAAAGTCTGGAAGAGGTGGCCACTTCTTCAGTTGTTCAAACATCTGCATAAGGCTCCAGGGATCATGAAGAATGAGGCGAAACATGACTCCACCCAAGAAGCACAGCAAACCTCCAGTAGCTTACCTAAAGAAATGGACGTATAGAAATTACGTGACAAAAAAATTCAAAATAATTATTGGAAAGATGCTCAGAGAACAGGAGTGCTCTGGTGGTCCAGTGGTTAGGACCCTGCACTGCCGTTGCTGTGGCCTGGGGTTCAATCCCTGGATGGAGAACCAAGATCCCACAAGCCATGTGGCACAGCCAAAACTAAATAAATGAATGTAAAATAAATAAAGGTGCTCAGAGAGCTACAATGTGACACAGATAATAAACAGTGCAATGCAATTAGGAAAACAATACAAGTACAAAATAAGAAGCTCAACAAAAAGATTAAGAAAATGAATAAAAGAACCAAACAAATTTTGGAACTGAAAAAATATAGTAACTGAGCAGAAGAACTCAGTAGAGAGCTTCAGCATTAGACTGGACCAAGAACAAGAATGAATCAATGAGCTTGAAGACAAATCATTTGAAACTATTCTGTCAGAGGAACAAAAAGAAAAAAGATTGAAAAGGAAGAAGGGAGAAAGAAACAATCTACAAGAGAAAAGAAACAATCTGTGCATCACTGGAGTCATAGAGGAGAGGAGGGCAGAAAGGGTTAAAAACTTATTTAAAGAAATAATGACTGAGAACGTCCCAAACCCGGGGAGAGATCTGGACATCCAAGTTCAGGAAGCTAATAAGTCACACCAAAACTTTCAGTCCAAAACTATCTTCTCCAAGACACATTGCAATAAAACTGTCTAAAATCAAAGAGAGAAATTTAAAAGCAGTGAGAGAAAACAAAATTTTCCCATACAAAGGCTATAATTAGATTTCTTAGCAGAAACCTTGCAGACCAGAGCCGGATGATGCATTCAAAATGCTGAAAGGAAAGAACTGCTAATGAGAATATAGTTGACCCTTGAAACAGCACAGGTTTGAACTGCGTGGGTCCAGTTATCCACAGTTTTATTTCTTTATTTATAGCTGTGCGGGGCCCTTGATGCTGCCTGGGCTTTTCTCTAGTTGTGGCTAGCGGGGGACTACTCCCTACTTGTGGCGCGTGGACCTCTCATTGCAGTTCTTCTCTTGTTGCAAAGCACGAGGTCTCGGGCATGCAGCCTTCAGCAGTTGCAGCTCCTAAGCCCTAGAAAACAGGCTCAATAGTTGTGGCACATGGGCATTGTTGCTCTGAGGCATGTGGGATTTTCCCGGATCAGGGCCCAGTTCCACGTCTCCTGCGTTGGCAGGCAGATTCTTCACCACTGAGCCACCAGGGAAGTCCCCACAGTTTGTTTCTTTGTTTGCAATAGTAAATACTACAGTGCTCCATGATCGCAGTTGGTTGGATCTGAGGATGTGAAACCATGAATATGAGGGCCAGTGGATACAGAGGGTCCATGTATGCAGAGGGCCAGCTGTAATTTGTACATGGCTTATTGATGGTGAGTATTGGTACCCCCAGCCCCCGAGTTGTTCAAGGGTGACCTTCATTTTATCCAGAAATGATGGTTTTCCCTAAGTAGTAAGAGCTGAGGGAGCTCATTATCATGAAACCCACCTTACAGGAAATGCTGAAAGGAATTCTCCAAAGTGAAGTGAAAGAATGATAACTAGTAACATGGAAACATATAGCACACTGGTAAAGATAAGTATATAGTCAGATTCAGAATACTCTAATGCTATAATATGGTGGTGTGTTAACCACTTAACTCTAGTATAAATATATTTTGTTAATATAATAGTTAATATAATTTGTTAGTGGATGCACAATATAAAAAGACATAAATTGTGGCATCAGAAACAAAATGTGGTAAAAATGAGAGTAGTAAAAGAGAATTTTTGTATGAAATGGGTGTTTTGTTATTAGCTTAAAATAGACTGTTATATCTATAAGCTATTTCAAGTAAGCCTCAGTAACCACAAAACAAAAGTACACACAAGATAAACAGAAGGGACTCAAAAATAGAACCTTTCGGGATCATAATCATCAATTTACAAATGAAGCTAGCAAAGAAGAACAAAGGAACTGTAAGACAGCCAGAAAACAATGAATAAGATGACAATAGTAAGAGCTACCTAACAATAATTACTTTAAATGTAAATAGATTAAATTATCCAATCAAACGGCACAGAGTGACTGAATGGATAAAAAAATAAGACCCAGCTATATGCTGCCTATGAGAGGTTCCTTCAGCTTCAAAGGCACACATAGGTTCAAAGTGAAGGTATGGAAAAAGGTATTTCACACAATTGGAAACCAGAAGGAAGCAGAGGGAGCTATATTTATATCAGACAAAATATATGGATGAAAGAAGAAAAACCTGACAAATAGGTGATGATTAGCTTACGTCTGATGTTGTTACTCTTGATGATAGATTTCTAGTCTTTCACCACTTGTCTGTAGCAGTTTTCCTATCACTTATAAATGATCCCCAAAAAGAATTCATATCAGGTTTAAAGAAAGGATTTAGAAGTCTGAGGAATGGTTTTACTGATACAAGGAGATAACAGAAACAAGTTAAAATTCAAGGAGGAAATGAGAATGAAGGACCAATAACATCAGGAAAATCTAAAAATATACTTATTGTTCTGAGTAGTTTTCCACTACAGCTTAAATCCTTGGCCTGTTGGGAGCATCTGAGCTCATTTAGCTTCACGAACTTCAGATCATATTTCTGGAGCTCTAAGTTCAAGTCATGTTGATGAAGTGTGCTCAGATGGTCCAAAGAAGTTAGGTTTTGGGGGCTGAATCACAAGAATGTGTTGCATACATCTGGCTGTTCTCTAGCTCTGGAAAGAAGATGAATTGGGCCGAGGTCTCTGCTTACAGCTACTGGGTGATTGTGCAATCACAGATATAGAACAAGGCTATTCTTGGCCTCCTGCTTGACAACTCAGGGCCAGCATACTCTACTTGACACAAAACACAAGCCTTCTTTGAAGACGTGTATTGTGCAATATAATACTAATAGCTTTAAACTGCTGCTGAGTGGGTGTGGTGGGTACTGTTTGAAAACATACGATCACCATCACAGTATAGAACACTGATACTATGAAGGGGTCGTGGACCACTGAGAGATGGTGTTTTGCGAGAAGGTACTCTTCTCATTTATTTTCACTATCTCTGGGTCAAACCTGATGGGGATTGATAATATTTTCTTAGCACCAGAATCTGGTCAATACGTTGCCTGGGTTACTTGAATCATTGCAGAATGCCACGGGGTGACGTGCAGTGTCCCCCTTTCTAGACTTAACAGGCAGCTGGGAGACTGAAAGTGGGAGAGATGTGGGTTGGCAGGTTGGTCTGACTAATATGTCTCCCCTAATGGTAGGCCACTATATCCTGCTATCCTAGTTGGAGGCTGAAGTCATCTTATTGGCCAGGCGGTCTTGAAATCACTTGTTTGGCTTCAGTCATGGCACATGACATGGGGCCACATATCTAATGTGCATCCCTTTTAGATGAACACATTGTTAATTAAGCAGTGGGTGCTTACTTATCCCCAGTAGAGCTGAAATTAAATCCAAAACATTTTTCTCTAACCTAGGACTTGAGCCATTCAGGCACTTAAGGCAGAAGATTATAGCCTTGACATGACTGGTAAAATCTTTATCATTTATTCTCTTCACTTTCCTGAGTCTCAAGCACCTCTTGGAGCTCAGAAGCCATCTTAAATTGTCCCAAAATGGGTTTCAGTCATGTATTATGGAGCCATCCATCTTTCCACTGACCTGCTAGTATCCAAATTCACTGATATGCAAGAGGGCAAGGCTTTGGCATAACACTGCCCTGAGCTTAGCAGAAGCTGACTCAGTCAACCTTTATGCCCCAGAGAGGAGTCCTCCACCTAAGAGATGCTGAGGAGAGTAACCAACTTTTTCCTGTTTCTCCTTGAAAAGAGGACAGTTCTATAGAGTAAACCAACATCTGGGAAGAGAGAAAAAGCAGGGAAGCACAGGCTCAGGATTACCATAAGGGGAAAATATCGCTTTAATTTGAGTTGTGAGAAGCAGAGTTGTAGGTAGGATGTTATAGGAATCAGATTGGGACGAGGGCAAATAAAGCTCTTAAGAGGTGTCACCAAGATGCTGGGAATTGCTCGGATGTCCTGAGGGACACCATTCATGGAACAAATCAAGACTGAACCTGGGAATGAGACACAGGAGTACTGGCTGTGGGGAAATAAGTTGAGTTCTGTCCTAGAGCACTTATGAATTAATCCAGTTTTTAAATGAATTACCTACAGAGTCTGTAGCAGTGTTTGCTTCACTGTGGATAGTAAAAAGGATGGAAAAAAAGGCTTTTTTATTGGATTTACTACAATTTCACTCTTTTTTGAACTGTATGAAATTGTTGGGCACGGACTTAATTTTCAACTTTAGGTACCTCTGTTCATTTTCTATGTCCGTGTAACAAATTATATCATAAGTTTTATAACACAAGTTTCTGGTCTTAGCAATCCTGGAGCTCAGAAGTTCAGTGAGGGTCTTGTGTTCATGCTCAGTCACTAAGACATGACCCCATGGACTGCAGCCAGCCAGGCTCCTCTGTTCATGGAATTTCCCAGGCAAGAGTACTGGAGTGGGTTGCCATTTCCTCCTTCAGAGGATCTTCCCCACCCAGGGATCAAACCCATATCTCCTGCATTGGCAGGCAGGTTCTTGACCCCTGAGCTACCAGGGAAGCCCCAGTGAAGGTCTCACTGGGGTGAAATTGCAGAATCAGCCATCTTGGATGCCTCTCTGAAAGCTCTGGGGAGAATCCTACTTCCTTGGTTTTTCCAGCTTCCAGGGACCACCTGTACTCTTGGGCTTTTGCTTGCATCCCCCTTCCTCCAGCTTCCAGCCAGCAATGTCAGGTTGTGTTCTTCTCATATTGTATCCCTCTGACCTTGCTGTGGAAGCCACAGCTCCTTCTTTGACCTTCTCTTCTACTTCTGTGATTACATCAGGATGGCCTAGATAGTCCAGTATAATCTCTCCTCCTCGAGGTCTTCAACTTAATCACATCTGCAAAGTCCCTTTTGCCATGTGAGGCAACACGTTCATGGGTTCTGGGGATTAGGACATGGATAGCATTGAGAGTGTTATCCAACTACCAGAAAATACCAGAAAATAAGGGTATTGCTGATGGCTAAATGCAGATAAGTACGGTTTTTCTACAGTGTGAGCAATTTATAGGACATATGCACAAGCCAGAATCAAGATTGTGGAAAGAAATATCAATAACCTCAGATATGCAGATGACACCACCCTTATGGGAGAAAGTGAAGAGCCTTGATCAAAAGAGCCTCTTGATGAAGGTGAAAGAGGAGAATGAAAAAGCTGGCTTAAAACTCAACATTCAAAAAACTAAGATCATGGGATCTGGTGCCATCACTTCATGGCAAAAATGGAGAAACAATGGAAACAGTGACAGATTTTATTTCCTTGGGCTCAAAAATCACTGTAGATGGTGACTGCAGCCATGAAATTAAAAGATGCTTGCTCCTTGTAAGAAAAGCTGTGACAAACCTACACAGCATATTAAAAAGCAGACATTACTTTGCCAGCAAAGGTCTGTCTAGTCAAAGCTACGGTTTTTCCAGTAGTCATGTATGGATGTGAGAGTTGAACCGTAAAGAAGGCTGAGTGCCAAAGAATTGATGCTTTTGAACTGTGATGTTGGAGACGACTCTTGAGAGTCCCTTGGACTGCAAGAGGATCAAACGAGTCAATCTTAAAGGAAATCAATCCTGAATATTCACTGGAAATACTGATGCTGAAACTGAAGCTCCAATACTTTGGCCACCCAATGCCAAGAACTGACTCATTAGAGAAGACCCTGATGCTGGAAAAGATTGAAGTCAGGAGAAGGGGGCAACAGAGGACTAGTTTTTTGGGTGGCATCACCGACTTGATGGACGTGAGTTTGAGTAAGCTCTGGGAGTTGCTGAAGGACAGGGAAGCCTGGTGTGCTGCAGTCCACGGGGTCACAAAAAATTGGACACAGCTGAGCAACTGAACAACAATAAGAACTGGCAAATGGTTTATTGGCAAATGGATTTTTGGACATTCCAATTGTCATCAAAATAGACCCAGCTTATATTCTACATATACAGTGGAACAAGATTCTGAATAAGAATAATTACAGTAAGATTTGTTCTTCAATTCTGAGAGAGTAATTCTTGGACTCCTATTGGGGAAAAAAAAGGTCTATATTTCAAATGAGATAATCTCAGGATTATTCATCATGATTCTAGTCATCTTGCCATGTTCTCAATTTTTAAATTATTCTAGTTTGTCAAAACAAATGTCATTGTTAATTAAAGAGCTTGCTCTCTACACATTGAAATAGTAATATTTCAGTGATATTTAGAAGAACATATTGTGGTTTTCTAAAACCTACAATAGGAAAATTTTACCCTCAAGTATATATTTTTTAAAGTGTTTAAAATCTTTTTTGAAAAGATTGGATTAAAGAGAGTGGGAAGGTCTATAACAGTCCATTTGCATTTGTTATTTTGAAAGACAAAATTTTTTTTCATAGAGGCTGTCAGTTATTTCCATGCATTTACAAATGAGTTTGAACTATTCACTTTCTGGATTTAGGGTAACCCTACAGAGTCTTGAATTCTGTTAAATTATCTGTTTAACTTGGGTGTGGCAGGTTGATGTTCTCAAATACTTTGTTAATCTATATATATTTTTTAAACTAAGTAAACTGTGTTTGTTTAGAAATGTAATTCATATTTTGCTACTAGATTTGAAGTCAAGAATTATATTAAAAAAGAGCTCAGAAAGAGCAATATCATATGCTAATAATGCCATTATATTATTGTTGGAAAAATTAATTTTCCAGAGTTATTGGAATATAATATTTGATAATACATCTAAATGATCATATACTCCTTAAAATAAAAAAAAAAAAATCACTTCCTTAAGAGGGGCAGGATAATGTGGTATTAAAAGCACAGACTCTAGAACCAGTCCATCTGGATTGGGAATCCTTGGCTTTGCCACTTGCTAGATATGTATCCTTGGGCAGGTCACTTTACATCACTTGGCTTCATTTTGCTCATCTGTAAAATGGAGGAGAAAACTAAACAAATTTATGTACATAAAGCACTTGGAGAAATGCCTGATTCACAGTTGGTAAATCCAAGTATTTGCTATGAGATGATGATGGTAGTGATAATGATGATTATTATACATAAATTTTACAGCCAAAATATGCATTAAGTAATCATTATTAAGCACTTTTCAAGGCTTAAAAAACTCCTTAAACTAATCAGATCGACAGTAGAAACAATTTAATGTTACAATGATATTTCATAACCAGTAGTACATTTGCGGTTAATTTTTTATTAGTACTCCATTTGAATAGGCCAACTAAAACCAGATTTTCCTCTTTCTTAAAAATTAGAAAGCAGATGCTATTTATTTGCAAGGGAATAAGCAGAAATTACTGAAAATATATATTATCTACTGTAAACGTGATGCCACCAATTCCTTGAAATATAAGAAGTGGAAAATTCATTTAAGACGTATGTCCCTGATCTATTGGAGGGTGCCCAGGGACAAAGTGACTATTTCAAGTTAGAGTCCAGGATTTTTTTTTTTTTTTAGTTATTAAATTTAAGACCACACATGTTTAAGAGTGGTAGGGGAAATAGATGCCTACTTAGGCTTTTATATGGGCTTCCCACCTGGTGCTAGTGGTAAAGAACCTGCTGCAGGAGACATAAGAGATGTGGGTTTGATCCCTGGGTTAGGAAGATCCCCTAGAGGAGTGCATGGCAATTCACTTCATGATTATTGCCTTGAGAATCCCGTGGACAGAGGAGCCTGGTGGGCTACAGTCCATAGTCCATAGGCCTTTATATGTATATGTAGCCTCTGCTCCCAAATTCCTTTTAACCCATGAATGCAGGTTGCCTGGTTCTGCCCCTTCCACCCAACTGTCGGAAAAGGGCACTGTGCTCTAATGATCATCTCCATTTCCAGTTCCCAACCTGGAAAATGTGGAAATCGTCAGCCCCATCCTGGCATCATAGTGAAGCTGGCTGGACACATGGAATAACAGTGAACTATGTGAAAGGCTGGGGCTTCCCAGGTGGCACTGATGGTAAAGAACCCACCTGCCAATGCAAGAGATGCAGCAGACATGGGCTCAATCCCTGCATTGGGCAGATCCTCTGGAGGAGGAAGTGGCAACCTACTCCTGCATACTTGCCTGGAGGATTACAGAGGAGCCTGGCGGGCTATAGTCCATGGGGTCGCATAGGGTCAAACACAACTGAATGTGCACGCAGTGAACATATGAAAGAAAAATGCAAGTATTATTAAATATACTCTGTTCAGTTCACTTCTAGGATTCATCTTGAATCTTTCCTTTTCTCTCCATCTCCACCTGCCCTGGTTCTGTCCATCATTTCTTTTCTGGGCTCTGCACCAGCCTTTCCCTCACGGTCTCTTGTGTTCCTTCTGTCTTCACTAGTTATTTTCACCCCATCCCCAATAATTTTAAATCTGAGGGGATTGATTTTTTATAAATTCAAAAAAATATATTTTAAGACATTTTCTTCTTCTTCTCTGTATTCCTCTTCTTTCTAATAGTTACTAGGAACTTCAGTTCCAAAAATGAAGTGATTTTACCACACCCATCATTATGTATGTCTCTACTTACTTTAGTATGACCTAAAGAATATTATTTTGGAAGCATTATTTTAGAAGCTGTTATTTTAATTTTTAGTCATTTTTCAGCTTGTGACTTAAAGTGCAAGGACATCCTAGAGTTAGTAACATGGGTCAAGACTTGCCTATCATCTCCAAAACATTAAAAAACCACTGGGTACTACACTTAGAATATGTGTGATTAACCACTGTATACAGGTCGGCAAGTTTCTAAAGCACCCTGTCTGTGAGTCTGGGTAGTGACTCAAGAAGTGTGAGTGTAAAACAAGAAGACTTGAGATCTATAATTATAAATCTATAACTTGATAATTTATAAAATCTATAATTTTAATAATTATTAAAATATCTATAATATTTTAGGAAGGAACAAATGTCTCCTAAAAATACTTCCCTTAATAAAGTGATTTGCTGAATTGTTGAGGGTCAGACATGGGGAGGTGACTTGTAGAATTAGTTGGAAGCTGGACCAAACCATCAATCTCCTCCCAGCTTGTGGCAAATAGGCCAGGTTTTGTTGGCAACATGAGGTATATGTTTAAAAATAGTATTTTCCATCACCCCTCATTTTTATATTTATAACATAACTAGTTTGGAGCATGAAAGAAAGACGGCAATTAATAAGGGAAGTGATGTACCCAATGTAAGTTCAGTCCAATTCTGCCCCCTGCAGAGGCCACTGAGCAACAGTCGCAGGGTCCTGGCGCAGTATTTCAGGCTTATCGAGCATTCATCGTAATGTGTAATGTACTGAAAATGTGACTACTACCACTGATCGTAGAACTGTGGAATATTTGTGCAAGATGAGAAGCTGAAGATTTTTTAGTTCTGTGGTACCCAGGCTTTTGGATGAGGACCTGGTAAGAACGTTACTTGGAGACTGCCAAGTAAGAACATTAAAAAAAATGTCTGACCTTGAAGATGTTATGTTAGTGAAATAACCCAAACACAAAAGGACAAATATTATATGATATCACTTAGTTGAGGTACCTAGAGCCGTCAAATTCATCGAGACAGAAAGTTTGGGATGGTGAAAAAGGTCTAGATATAGATGGTAGATGGTTACACAACACCATGAATGTACTTAATGCCCCTGAACTGCACAAGTCAAATGGATGAGTTTTATGTTATAGATACATAAAATTAAATGTTATTACAATTAAAATAATTTGCCACCTGTTTTCATCATTCTTGAATAAGAGAAAGGATTGTTGTTGTTTAGTCAGTAAGTTGTGACTGACTCTTTGCAACCCGGTGGACTGTAGCCTACCAGGCTCCTCTGTCCACAGGATTTCCCAGGCAAGAATACTGGAGTGGACTGCCATGTCTTACTCCAGGGGATCTTCCTGACCTAGGAATGGAACTTGTATTTCCTGCACTGGTGGGTAGATTCTTTACCACTGAGCCACCTGGGAAATCCAAAAGAAAAAATGTTTTCGTATACACAAGAAAGGAAGAAAGAAAAAGAGAAGAATTAAAGAATGAAAGGGAGGGAGGAAGGGAAGGAGAGGAATGATCTTAGATTAAAGAATATTCTTTTAAAATGATTAAGTGTAACTTTATGGAAAAAATTGATTCATTGTCCTTTGGTTTCTCCTTTTGTTACAGATGGTCAGCACTGATTGATTCACAGCACATACACATACAACATTTAGAAATTAACACTGTATAATTCTCTCATTTGCAGATTAAAACTTCAGATTCAGAGAGAGGAAGTGTCTTATCCAAATATGACAGGGACAGTCATTTTAGTCCCTTAATTTTCATTTTCAGTCTTTTAATGTGTTTTAAAGAGATCATTTAAACATAGGCATTTAAATTATTTTTAAAAATGACTCATGAAGAGTGTTCTTTCTATTATGCAATGCCTGTTACTATAGGAAATTGGCTTTATAGTTTTAGTGTTGTTTTATTAAGGCTGTCCTGCTATTAGTTTCAGATTTGGTTCATTTATTGAATTCCTTCTAGTTCTAGGCATTGTAAGTGAATATTTCTATTTTTATTTAGCAGACATTTATATAGTGTTTATTAAGAGCAAGGCATTGTTCTAATTGCCTTACAAATAATAACTCTTATAACTCTTACAATAATGCTGAGATAGGTATAATTATTGTCCTCATTTAAAAAATAAGGACACTAAGACCCAGACTGCTTAAGTACTTGCTGTAAGTCATAGAGCTAGTAAGTGGTGGACTGTAGTTCCACCTTGACTCATTACAATTAAACTCAATTAGGGCTTCCCTGGTGCCTTAGATGGTAAAGAATCTGCCTGCCATGTGGGAGACCTGGGTTCGATCTTTGGGTCAGGAAGATCCCCTGGAGGAGGGCATGGCAACCCACTCCAGTATTCCTACCTGGAGAATCCCATGGACAGGGTGCCTGGCGGGCTACAGACCATCAGGTTGCAAAGAGTCAGATGCAACCGAGCAATTGAGCACACACATGCACACAGACATCATAAAATGCATTGTTTTTTTAAAACTCAAGAATGTGTCTGTGTAAGGATGCTGCTAGATCTCTATTGAACTCAGCTATAATTAGATGCCATTATTTGGTGTGTCTTTTACTTAGCTTGGCCTACATAACAAAATACCATGGATGGGGTAGCTTCAACAACAGATGTTTATTTCTCATAGTTCTGAAGGCTGGGAAGTCCAAGGTCCAGATGCCGGCAGATTCAGTGCCTGGTGAGGACCTATTTCCTGGCTTGTAACAGCTGTTTTCTTGCTGTGTGCTTATATGGCCATTTCTCAGTGTGTGTTCCTGAAGAGAATGAGATTTCTCTGCCTCCTCTTCTTAAAGGGGAACTCCTCCTATCGAAGGGGGCAACAGAGGATGAGATGGTTGGATGGCATCACTGACTCAATGGACATGAACTTGAGCAAACTCTGGGAGATGGTGAAGGATAGGGAAGCCTGGCGTGCTGCTGTCCATGGGGTCGAAAAGAGTTGGACACAACTGAGTGACTGAACAACAAAATCCTATGGCAAAGGTTCCACCATGACCCAATCTAACCTAACCATCTTCTAAAGACCCCACTTCCATATACCATTACTTTGGAGGTTAGGGCTTCAACTTATTTGGAGGAATATAAGCATTCAGCTCACAACAACAGTGTGCTTATTAATTTTCTTTAGTCTGTAAGAAATGTATTAACTGAGCACATTGCTATGGATGTAATTTGCATATCTTAGGATTCTCAGTTCAGTTCAATTCCTCTGTCGTGTCCAGCTCTTTGCGACCCCATGGATTGCAGAACACCAGGCTTCCCTGTCCATCATCAACTCAAACTCATGTCCATCGAGTCGGTGATGTCATCCAACCATCTCATCCTCTGTCATCCCTTTCTCTTCCTGCCCTCAATCTTTCCCAGCATCAGTGTCTTTAATGAATTAACTCTTTGCATCAGGTGGCCAAAGTTTAGCATCAGTCCTTCCAATGAACATTCAGGACTGATTTCCTTTTGGATTGACTGGTTGATCTCCTTGCAGGCCAAGGGACTCTCAAGAGTCGTCTCCAACATCACAGTACAAAAGCATCAATTCTTTGGTGCTCAGCCTTCTTTATGGTCCAACTCTCACAACTACATATGACTACTAGAAAAACCATAGCTTTGACTATACAGACCTTTGTTGGCAAAGTAATGTCTCTGCTTTTTACTACGCTGTCTGGGTTTGTCATAGCTTTCCTTCCAAGGAGCAAGGATCTTTTAATTTCATGACTGCAGTCACCATCTGCAATGATTTTGGAGCCCAAGAAAATAGTACAGTGCAAATTAATTTAAAGTTATAGCTGAGAGAGGCCTAAAAACTAATCAGCATCTCACAGAGGGAAGGACAACATATAGCATCTCCTCACGTCTGCATTGCCCTGTTACAGTAATGTGGTGAAAGGGAGAGGAAGGTGAGACTATTGCACGTTGAATTAGTGATAATCTTTATGGTGATTTAGTGGTTTTGAGGAGCATTTTCAGGAAGAAAGTCAAGGTAATCTTCTACAGGAAAGCGAATCAGAAAACCCAAATCCAATTACATCAGCAGAACTCTATATAAGTACCTTCTTAGAGTTGAGATACCTAGTGGAGAAGTGTAGTCAATTTACATTGGGACCCTTGGCAGATAAATTTTATTTGATGTGTAAGGAAGAATTCAAAACTTCTGAACCATTTATATTCCTTGATTTTTAAAAACTTGCTTCTCTATAACTAGCAAGCAGTGTCAAGTCAATATTGTATTTCTGCCTTTTCATTGTCATAACTGTCAGAACAAATAGTCGGTAGAAAAGGATGAGAAAAAACTTTCATCTTGACATGTTAATAAGAAAAAAAGAAAGTTTCAGAACTCCCTTCTCCAGCATCATTTGATGGAATCATTCCTGACCCTTTTGTCCTCCAAAAGCACCAGCCTATTGGAGATCTTCTCATACTGCTACATTTAGTTCTGGGAAGACATTATTGGTAGGGCAATACAGAACAATGATTTACAATGAAAAGAAAACATCACCGATATGTTTTTTAAAATTGTGGAGCCTATGGGCTTCTCTGATGACTCAGTGGTAAAGATTCTGCCTGTCAAAGCAGGGGACATGGGTTTGATCCCTGGTCTGGGAATTTCCCATGTGCTGCTGAGCAACTAAGCCTATGAGCCACAACTATTGAGCCTGTGCTCTAGAGAGCTGGAGCCAGGACTACTGAAGCCCAAGCTCCGCAACAAGGGAAACCACCACAATGAGAAGCCCGCAAAACTAGAGAGCAGCCCCCACTCGGCAGCCAGAGAAAGAAACCCTCACAGCAATGACGACCCAGCACAGCCAAAAATAAATAAATAAATAAGGTTTTAAAATTATCTTAAAAAATTTTTTGGAGCATATGGAAAGGGGAAAAAACAACAACAACACTGGTCTTGTGAAATGAGAACCAGAAAGTTCCCAGTGGAAAGAGTGTGTGTCCAAGATGAAAAGGATACCTTGTGGTCCAGGAAATTTAAGGGAAAGACAAATAGGTTATAGATGCTCTAACATTGCTGGAAATATTGTCACCTTTCCAGCGAGCCACCCACCTATAAATTCATAGAGTCTACTGTATAGACCTCCAGCTCTTGAGAAGTGGAGTGATTGAAATTCAACATGCACACACCTGAATATTAATTTTTAAAAACATACCTTTGAAACCAGCAATTTCATCAAAAAGGTTAAAGAAAAAAAGATTTTTCCAGATTTAAGTACAGTCTTAAGGGTCTGCATAAATCTTGATGGTTAAAAAGCAAAGCCTTTTTCTTATCAATGTAAGTGTTCTGTGAAATGACTGATTTTGAGAGAGGCACTAGCCATCCTAGGCTTTTCCTCATCTTATTTTTTTGATCAGAAATTGGTGCTGAGGGAGGAGCCAAGATGGCGGAGGAGTAGGACGGGGAGACCACTTTCTCTCCTACAAATTCATCAAAAGAATAACTGAACGCAGAGCAAACTTCGCAAAACAACTTCTGATCGCTAGCTGAGGTCATCAGGTGCCCAGAAAAGCAGCCCATTGTCTGCAATCCCACTTCTGGGCATACACACTGAGGAAACCAGATCTGAAAGAGACATGTGCACCCCAATGTTCATCGCAGCACTGTTTATAATAGCCAGGGCATGGAAGCAACCTAGATCCCCACCAGCAGACGAATGGATAAGGAAGCTGTGGTACATATACACCATGGAATATTACTCAGCCATTAAAAAGAATTCATTTGAACCAGTCCTAATGAGATGGATGAAGCTGGAGCCCCTTATACAGAATGAAGTAAGCCAGAAAGATAAAGAACATTACAGCATACTAACACATATATATGGAATTTAGAAAGATGGTAACGATAACCCTATATGCAAAACAGAAAAAGAGACACAGAAATACAGAACAGACTTTTGAACTCTGTGGGAGAAGGTGAGGGTGGGATATTTCAAAAGAACAGCATGTATACTATCTATGGTGAAACAGATCACCAGCCCAGGTGGGATGCATGAGACAAGTGCTCGGGCCTGGTGCACTGGGAAGACCCAGAGGAATCGGGTGGAGAGGGAGGTGGGAGCGGGGATCGGGATGGGGAATACGTGTAAATCCATGGCTGATTCATATCAATGTATGACAAAACCCACTGAAATGTTGTGAAGTAATTAGCCTCCAACTAATAAAAAAAAAAAAAAAAGAAATTGGTGCTGTTATTGAAACAATATGGGTGAGCATGTCTCTCAAATGTAATTTTTTCCACCTATTGTCTCCATGGTTTTACATTGTTTCACAGGTTTTAAAGGGACTTCAATAGAATAGCACTGTTATGCACAAGAGAAAAAATATCACATAGAGTTATAAGATTCATTTCATTTTAATCTTGCATACATTTAAGCAAAAGAAGAAATATCCAATATCAAAATAAAATACTTCTTTGACTAACTTTAAAAAAGTTTATTATCATTTAGTTACTTCTTGCAGGAAAACCTTTTTAGTAGGGAGCCTTTAGATTTTCTAAGTGAAAGTAAACCATTTTTGGAAAGCATTATTTTTGCTGAAGCAGCATTATTTCCAATAAATAAGCCATTCATTCATTTAGTTCTTATTTATTAAACAGCTACTGAGGGAGTACTATGAGCTAGGGGCTGTGCTCTGTATGGGGATAAATAAAACACAGATCCTGCTATCATGGAATTCACACTGTTTAAAGGTAAATTTCATCTGAAGATTGCCAGTAGAAAATAGCTGTTTAACAAGACCTTGTTGTTTAATTGCTCAGTCGTGTCCGGCTCTTTTGTAACTCCTCAAACTGTAGCCTGCCAGGCACCTCTGACTATGCAATTTCCCAGGCAAGAATATCGGAGTGGGTTGCCATTTCCTTCTCCAGGGGATCTTCCCAACCCAGGGATCGAACTTGTCTCCTGCATTGGCAAGTGGCTTCTTTACCACTGAGCCACCAGGAAAGCCCAAGACCTATCAATAAATGTAATAAATAATGTAAATAAATGTAATAAATACCCAAAGTAAACAGAATAATAGTCAATCTTTAAGATAGTATGTTGCTACAATTCTGAGTTCCATTCCAGGAAACTCAAAGATTTTTATTGAATTAAAAAGGAAAACAAAAAATTTTAAGATCCCTGTGTAATATAAAGGAAAGTGGTTAGTGGTCTGTTTTTCAGCTGGGAGAATGGTAATAAGGTTTCTCGAAGAGATTCTGTCTTAATCAAGCCTGACTCTGGTCCCTGGTTAGCTATCCTCAGGACTTAACTGATTTATTGATGAAGGGTCCTTTCATGAAGGGCTCAAGGACCATCATTTTCTGAGTCTCTAGTCTATGTTTTGACTTGTTGTGAAACAGGCATCCCGCATGCCCTGAGTGTGACCGCTCACTGGCACCCAGAGCGCTAGTTTAGTTGGGAGCCTTTAGGGTTTTCCAAGATGACGCCTAGTTGATTCATTTCTGAATCTCGAGCATTGACATTTGTGTAAAAATATGGGAGTGTGTAGGGCAGGAAGTTCAGTGCAATCAGCTTTTCTTGGAAAATATTTTTCCTTTTCAATTTCATGGCTATTTTTAAAAAGGGATGTTAGGAACTTGAGTTAAAGATGAGTATGTGTTTTCCTTTCATGATGACACATAATTATTTTCAGTAAAGACTAAAAGAAACCATCTTTTTCTGTTGTCTAGCCAATAACTGACTTAAATGGGCAGAGCTGATTTACAGGTCTGGGTTGTGGTGGTTGAGAGCAGAGCTTTGGGTCGTTTCATTTTTTTCTTTGATTTGAGCTATCAGAGTTCACGGTCTGTGGAGAAGGAGAAGCAGTCCCAGGCACACACAGGCACTCATCAGCCTGATGGCCTTCTACATCCCAGCAGTTCCATGTGCTCAAATACGTTCTTGCCAAAAGCCAATGCTAATTTAATGTGTATGGAAATTATGTATTCTGAGTCATGAGTTACTTTTCTTAACTATAGTTGTTACTGGTGCTGTAATAACTTGGCAACATTTCATCAATTTTTTTTTCTTTATGTCTGGCTCATGTTAGCTTGTGTTAACTCCATCTCACAAAAACCCAAACAAACATAAATTTCATAGGACCTACTTGGCATCTGGCAGTGTTTCACGTAACTACCTAATTTATTTATTGAAATTCATAGTAAAGATGGCTCATCATGAGTTGACACAGTGTTCAGTCCTTACCACCCTCTGGCTGAGTCACCTTGGGTGAACCACTTAACTTCTCTGAGCACTGGAGTCTTGATACTGGGATAGGATTAGAAAATCTCTTAATTCTATCTAGTTCTGAAGGAATTTAGAGATTTGGGATTTGCGTGTATAATTGCTCCTAGGGTGAACTTGCAGCTCTCGGAGACCCATCACCGTTTTTGGATATCACTGGAAACATTGAGAGGCCCTGCGAAAAGATGGACACTGGATCTACCAACTATCCAGGATGAGAGGTTAGGCAGTCTGGAGGGTGAACAACTGGCCCCCCTGGGGAGCAAGAAGTTTCCCCCAAGGTGGATGAGAAAGTAGGACACTTGCCAGGAGAAACAGCTTAGCTCTACAGACCTAAACTTTCCCTAGACACTTGGATCTTGGAGACTGGATTACTATGCCGTGAAGAAGAGATTAACAGTTCTCTTCAGAAGTAATAGGAAACCACTTGAGTCAGAGTCATTTTTTCAGCTGATGACTCATGAATACATAAATTGGAGGAGAAAACAGAATTGTAGGTGGTTTCATGGGTATTTGAGTAAAATATTTAGTTCTCAAAAATTACCCATTTACATTGATAAGAATTATTAGTGTACCTGGCATGAGTTGTAATATGTGTTAGGATTTAAGGTGGGTGAGGAAATAACACTTCTTTATTCCTCTTCTGAATTTTGGACCAATTCTCAACCATTGGAAACTGGCAATTCAAGATCAAAATGGCTTTAGATTTGCATCCCATGGGCTTACTAGAGCTCCTCTAAATTGAAGATATCCTCCTGTCCATGTACTACATTCGTTCCCTCGCTGGGACAAAGCCCACGCCATTAAGAGAATGGAGTGGCAGAGGCGATCATAATTAGGGAGACAGACTGGTTCCAAAAGCCAGAAATATTCAGTTACTTTCTCCAAAATTCATCCATCAAACAAGTCACAAAAAACAGTGGCAGCGGTCAGACCAGGAATGTTCTCTGGCTGAAGCGCCTTCACTTGGATCCCAAAACATGGAGAAGGACACTCTTAAGAGTTAGCATCAAGCTCATTATTGTACTGGGAACTGTGTTTGAAAGATATGAGAGAAGTATATATTCAACAAGTATTTACTAACAAGTAGCAAGCACTTTTCTGGGCTCTGAGATATAGCAGAGAACATGACATCCAAGGTGCTTCTTCTTTAGGGAAATTAGATTCTTGGGGGAGAATAATAATAAACATATAAGTGATTTCAAATATTCATAAGAAATTAAAACAGGATAATATGACGCAGCACTATTAAGAATAGGGTAAAGGAAAGGGGACTTATGACAGGGTGGACAAGCAAGGCCACTCTCAGGAGGTGACAGATGACCTGAGGGCCTGGGGATGAGGGTTCAAGGGAACAGCCTGTTCTAAGACACTGAGGCAGCATTGGGCTTGACAAGTTCAAGGAGCAGAAGGAAGGCCAAGGAGAAGAAGGAAGTGTATATGAGCACAGTGAGCTCGGCTGACAGTGCTGGGATGCCAAGCTAGAAAGGAAGACGGGCCAGATGGTCTGGGAGTCTGAGATTCCGCCAAGTGTAACAGAGAGCCACTGGAGTGTTCTAGAAGATGCATATGAATCACCTGGGGAGCTGGTTAAACTGAAGACTTTGGATCATTAGGCCTGGGATGGAACCTGAGAGTCTGCATGTCTAACAGCATCCAGGGGATGCTGTTGCTGGTGGTCCATGGCCCAAGTTTGAGTACTAAGATTCTCATTCATATTTGAAGTGATCACTTGGCCCTGTGGAGGGCTAAGAGTAGAAGCAGGGAAATCAGTGTGAAGCTATTGCAGTCCATACAAGAGCACAGACTCTCAGGATTGTGTGACTGAGGTCTGATATTTAAGAATAGAGGTTCCCATAGGTTCCACTCAAGGGTGCTGCACAGGGATGTGACACAATATACAGCAGGCCAATATTCAATTTCAATAAATATGAATCACTTTTCAATAAGGCTAATAATATTCACCTCCTGTTGTTGTTCAGTTGCTAAGCTATGTCTGACTCTTTGCGACCCCATGGACTGCAGCACACCAGGCTTCCTTGTCCTCCACTATCTGCCAGAATTTACTCAAGTTCACATATGCTGAGTCAGTGACGCCATCTAACTATCTCATCCTCTGCCACCCACTTCTCCTTTGGCCTTCAATCTTCCCCAGCATAAAGGTCTTTTTCAATGAGTCAACTCTTCACTTCAGGTGGCCTAAGTATTGGAGCTTCAGCTTCAGCATCACTTCTTCCAATGAATATTCAGGATTGATTTCCTTTAGGATTGATTGGTTTGATCTCCTTGCAGTCCAGGGGGCTCTCAAGAGTCTTCTCCAGCACCACAATTCAAAAGCATCAATTCTTACGTGTTACCACTGTTCATTGAGTACCTGCTGCATTACAGATCAGTGTTCCTCAAGCTGTAACATACATAGGAGTCATTTGGGGATCTTGTAAATTATGGATTCTGGTTTAATAGGTCTGAGGTGAGGTCTAATAGTCTGCTTTTTTCTTAATTTATTTATTTTTAATTGAAGGATAATTGCTTTACAATATTATGTTGGTTTCTGCCATACATTAACAAGAATCAGCCATAGGTTTACACATAGGAGTCTGCTTTTTTAACAGGTAGCATTGATAATACTAGTCTGCAGAGCATACTCAGCTCTATCCCAGTGCTATGAGAATCAGTCACCTGGGAAATTTTAAAACTACCAGTGTTTAGATCACACTTGAGATGAATTTTCAAACTCTCTGGGGAAGGAGCCCAGATGTATTTTTTTTTAAAAGATGTCTCTCAGGGGAGGCTATTGTGTTGTTAGGGCTGAGACCCTCAGAGCTAGAGATGTTCACCCAGTTTCCCTGGAGAGGTGGCTAATACTCTAGTTCCCATGGCACAGAGGAGGTAAATAGGGGCTAATGAACTTGCCCAAGGTCACATTAATTGCCCAAGGTCTGGTTAAATGCTAGAACGGAGATTTTGATTTAGTTTTTCTAACTCCAAATGTCATGCTTTTTCCATAATACCATACTAATTCCCTACTTCCTATTTTAGGCAAAACTCCCTGTGCGAGGTATTGAGGGGAACATGGTAGAAGGCAGGGTTCAATGAGGAAACAGAAATTCAGGTATTTCAGAGAGGGAATCTAATACAGGAGATTGGTTACAACGGCACTGAGAGGGCTAGAGGAGAAAAAGGAAGGGACAGTTGCAGAAGGAACAGATTGGAAGAAATAATTGTTGCAGAAGGCAAAAAGGAATTGTAGAGGAGACCAAAGGAAGTGCGTGTGTGCTAAGTCTCTTCGATCATGTCTGACTCTGTGCAACCCTATGGACCATAGCCCGTCAGGCTCCTCTGTCCATGGGATTCTCCAAGCAAGAATACTGGAGTGGGTTGCTGTGTCCTCCTCCAGAGGATCTTCCCCACCCAGGGATCGCACCCACATATCCTACGTTTCCTGAATTGTCAGTCATGTTCTTTACCATCAGCGCCACCTCGGAAGCCCCTGACATAAGGAAGGGATGTTCACAAAGATCAGGAAACTGCTGTGGTCTTGGGCTGGAAACTATGAACTGGCATCTGGCACTCTGTTTTCAGAGATGCTGCTGTTGGTGGTCACGCTGCAGTCACGGGACCCATGCTTCCCCCAAACCCTAACCCTGCCTGAATCTAAGCCCTGTTTACTGTCTATGGGAAAATGGGCCTTGACTTATGCATTCTGCTTGCAGGCTGTGTTTGCTAGAATCCTCCTCTTCTGTATGCAAAAGACTATGATAGAAGCGCTGAACACTGAAACTTTTAGCTACTGGTCGTGTCTTAGTGGTCACCATCAAGAGGAAGCAGATGCCATTCTTTAGTATTTGGAGCTTGACTCTCTTCTGTTTTGAGCCCTCCCCCCTGTGAAGCATTCCTACTTGCTGAGTCCTGGTGAGTCCTGAGTCCCCTGCTCACCTGTGCCCACCGTCTCATCCCCTTGGTTGGTCTTATTCTCTCTATGCTAGGCAGTGTGTGTACTTACCACGTTGTCCTTGCTGGTGTTCATTACTAAAAACTCATCCTTGTGCTTGACTTCTGAAGCTTGACTGAGCTTCTTCAATGACCAAGAAACTTTTGCAAAGAAAAAAAAAAACAAGTAAAATTATAGTGGGTTTTCTGGATATTTTGATAGATTTTTAAAAATAAAAACAAGTTAAGGTTTAAAAATAGAATAAAATATCTTTCTCATAACTTACAAAAAATGTTTTTAAAAAGCAGAGAAAGATCACCTCTTATTAAGTGGTACATTAAAGAGTAAAGTTAGAATATTTCTTACGGTATCAGCAGTTAATTTGTATCCATAAAACAAATGCCCATATCTGCATTTATTTACATAATTTCCTCCCTTATAATTAATGTAATACTTACAAAGAGAAAAAATTATTGAAAAAATTTTTTTCAGCCAGAATTGCACCCTGTCCCAATTTCCATCTGTAAGAAAGATTTTTGTATCTTTGGAACTAGGAAGAGAGAAAATTTTGATAAATTAATAGATTTTTTTGTTGTTGTTATTTTCTATTACACTTTGACTGAGTTTGTCATTGTTATTTAGTTGCTAAGTTGAGTCCAACTCTTCTGTGACCCCATGGAATGTAGCCCCCCCCAGTCTCCTCTGTCCATGGGATTTCCCAGGCCAGAAAACTGGAGTGGGTTGCCATTCCCTTCTCCAGGGGACCTTCCAAATCCAGGGATCAAACCTGAGTCTCCTGCATTGGCAGGTGGATTCTTTACCACTGAACCACCAGGGAAGCCTCTTGACTGAACCACTATTTGGTAATTGAAAGTGAAAGTCGGTCAGTTGTGTCTGACTCTTTGCAACCCCAAGGACTGTACAGTCCGTGGAATTCTCCAGGCCAGAATACTGCAGTGGGTTGCCTTTTCCTTCACCAGGGGATCTTCCCAACCCAGGGATGGAACCCAGGTCTCCCGCATTGTAGGCGGATTCTTTACCAGCTGAGCCAGCAGGGAAGCCACTAGGGAAGTAATTTGCTAATTACTGTGTGGTCATTTCAAACGAGAAGACAAAGAAGGAGGTATACATTCTGATCACTAGGGCTTGTGGAGGCCATTGGCTTAATTTGTTAAGGAGAATGTTGTGCAGCCTTTCAGGAGGGGAGTAAGAGGTGTCTTGTTCCTCCAAAGGTCTAAGTGGCCTGAAAAAAGTTATGGGGATTTGCTTCGCATATACACATCCATCCCTTCTTCTGTGGTTATCCTAACAAAGTGAGAATATTATTTAAACCAGGTACTTTATTTTGCTGGATTATCTGATATGTTTAAAAAGTGTAAGACCATTTCCTTAGTAGGCATATGCTTGCACTTAGCCTTAATTCATACCCTCCGAGGCAGCAAATACAGCGGGGCCCTATTCTGTGTATTTTAAGAGGTTTCTTATAACAGGCCTGGTCTGTTGGCGATACTGCTGAGTAGCACTTAGAGGGTTTACAAACCACTCACTGGTGGTGATGACATACCCAGTGTGGTTCTGGAAGCTAAATAAAACACAGGAAAGAGATATTCAATAAAATAAAGAACACATCTATGTAATTATCGCCAGAAATGAAATGTTGAAACCCTAAATTTGAATGTGGTTTAGGCACCTGAAGATTCTGTAGATAAACATAATTTCCCAGATTAAAATTTCAGGAAAGAATGTCTCTCTCAAGTGTCTTATTTAGATCAAATATTTTGAAAACGTTTTGACTGATCCTAGGAGAAACAGGGAGCAGATTGTTGAGTGTGACAGGTGCCCGCAAAAGAAACATTCCCTCCTTAGGCACTGCATTTACTGTTAAGTCAGCCAGCAGAGCACCCCATCCAGGCCAAGATCACTTATTTTCCACCAGGAGATTTTTGGCTAGCTCATAAGCTGTAGGCCATTACTGTGGAATTGTTTTGTGATTAAAAATGCAGAGCTAAAACCAGGTTTTTCTTTTAGTAGGAATTCTTTTAGTAATTTTTTAATGACAGTGGTCCAATTAATACTATCACCGTTTGAGGTTAAGAGACTCCTTTCTCCTGTGGATAAATTCTAGCCCAAGTCTTTGGATTTCTTGGTAGCCTTTCTCATGGGGAGTCAGAAAATGTCTTTCAAACCTCAGCTATACTAAATACTCCATTGTCCTAGACGTTTTCACTCAGGCTGTCTCATTTACTCTCCAAGATAACTTCCTTGGGTATTTGTGCAAGTTAAAAAAAAACAAAACAGAAAACAAAAACTGAGACTCTAAGAGGTGAGATCATTTGCCAAAGGCCGCAGGGTAAGTAGATGTCCAATTCCAGATTCCAACCCCAGCTCATCTGCCTCAAACCTTATTCATGATTTTCATGAATATTTCATGTCATATTCATGACAGTCATGATTCAAAGCAACACAGACTTGACAGGGTCAAATACATGGGTAATGTGTCTGAGTTTTCCTTTTAACTGAAGTTAATCATACTTCCAGTATAATCCAGGTATTTATGGTTTATTTCTGTTTTATTATTTCTCCCATTTATAGTACCTAGCATGATGTGCTCTATATAGCACATAATTAATAAATACTTGCTGAACTAAGTATTTCTTGCTTAATCCATTTTCTTGGATCTTGAGCCCCATGAAAAAGCTGCTTCACTTACAGAGGTCAGAGCAATCTTGGTTAGAAAACGTATTAGAAATGGATTATCTCCATCCTTTTATCCACCTGGTAAAATCCTATATCAAAGGCTAGTTCATATTATCATCTCATTTATATAGCTTCCTCTGACCCATTTTGTTGCTGAGGCAGAATTACTTCCTCTTCCATGTGTGACGTAGGACTTCGTGTATAATTTCATGTAGTTTTTGTTTTTTTCTTTAAGAAAAAGAATGATCATGGTAATTTCTGTTTATTGTGCACGATGGGCTTCGCAGGTGGTTCTAGTGGTAAAGAACCCTCCTGCCAATGCAAGAGACATAGGAGACAGAAGTATGGAGGGTCCCCTGGGGGAGGGCATGGCAACCCACTCCAATATTCTTGCCTGGGAAGTTTCATGGACAAAGGAGTCTGGTGGGCTACAGTCCATGGGGTCACAAAGAGTTGGATATGACTGAAGGGACTTAGCACTCACATTGTGTGCAATGCCAGGCATTAAGCTAAATACTCCACAAATGTTGTCTCTTTTTAATCTTCAGAGCAATCCTGGGCAATGACAAACCTTAGGCATCATTATTCTATACTTGTTGTTGTGTAATCACTAAGTCATGTCCAACTCTGCGATCCCACGGACTGCAGCCTGCCAGGCTTGTCTGTCCATGGGATTTGCCAAGAATACTAGAGTGGGTTACCATTTCCTTCTCCAACCCAGGGATTGAACCTAGGTCTCCTGTGTTGGCAGGTGGATTCTTTACCGCTGAGCCACCAGGAAAGCCCATATCCTATATTACATGTGAGGAAACTGAATCTCAGAGGGATTGAATCACGTACCCCCCAGGCACAGCCAGTGCATTTCAGAGATGCAGTAGGAATCCAGATCTAACCAATTCCTAAAGCCTGTGCTTTCAATCTATTCTTTTATTTTTAATTGAGGGAAAATTTACAGACAGTGAAGTACACATAACTGAAGTGTACAGTGTGGTGATTTTGAGAAGTGTACACATCTGTGTAACTGTCTACCCATTGAAATATAAGACATTTTCACTGCCAGGAAAATTCTTTCATTCCCCTTCTCTGTCAGTTTCTGCCACTCAGGATTAAGGCTGCTTGAATGTCACAGAAATTAAGAGAGTGAGTGTGTATTTTTTTTGGCCTGTCACTGTTTTCACCCAATATAATATTTTTGAGAGTCATCCATGTTGTAACAGGTAATTATATCCACCATATCAATGATTCCCTCCTTTTAATTGCTGAATAGTAGTCCATATTATGAATATACCACAATCTGTTGATCCATTCTCCTATTGTCGGCATTTGAATCTTTCCAGGCTTTGGCTATTGTGAATAAAAGCTACTGTAAACACTCTCGTAAATGAAAACATATGTTTTCACGCCTCTTGGGTTAACACCTAAGTGTGGAATTGCTGAGTCATAAAGTGGAAGCATGGTTAACTTTATGAGGAATTACCAGTTTTCCATAGTGGCTGTACTGTTTTATTTTACACTCCCATCAGCAATGTCTAAGAGTTCTAGTTCTCCATTTCTTCTCCAACATTTGGTGCTGTTGATCTTTTTACATTTTTCACTGCCTTTAAAAATGCCCTCTTTCCTCCTTAACTGCAGGCCTTTCAAGGTCAGAAAATAGGTGCCATTTATTTCTGCATCCAAGTTTAACTCAGTGTCTGGCACAGATCTGATGCATGTGAAACTAATTTTGAGGATCACAAAAATGGTTGTCAAGGTCCTTTCTACCAAGGAAAATCTGTAATTCTAACCTGATGCCATGTGGTTGGCAGATAGGCTTAAATTGAAAGGGCTTTGGACAGTTCTCTTCAGGGTGGCACCGTTTTCAAAGGGAGGTAGAGACTGGTGATCCCTACTGAGAAAGTGAGTAACCAGCCAGACATCTGTTGTCCTGAGTGAGGTGGCCTATAAGTCTGTGCTTCTGCCCTAGGCACGTGTGACATGGGAAGTCCCTTGGACGTCACTGAAAGCATGAGTGTTAACTTCTGATCTGCGGTCTTTTAGGACTACAGTTGCATAATAATATGAGAACAAACTTAAAATAGCTTAAAACAGGATTCTGTGGATCAGGCGTCTGCTCATGGCTTACCTGCATCTGCTGCTTCGAGGCTGCAATCAAGGTATGGGCTGGGGCTTTGCTTCCAGGCTCACTTGGTCTCTGACGGGATTCAGGTCCATATGGGTTGATGGACTGAGGGCTTCTTGCTAGTTTTTGACTGCTAGCCACCCATAATTCCTTGCTACGTGGGTTTCGCCAACATGGCCACTGGCTTCATCAAAGCCAGCAAGGGAGCAACTCCTAGGAAGATGGAAGTTTGCATTTTATGCAATATAATTATGAAAATGACATTCTGTCCCCTTGGCAACATTCTGTTGGTAAAAAGCAAGTCACGGATCCTGCCCACATACAAGGAAAGAGGATCACACAAGGACATGAATATTGAGAGGTGAGGCTCATGGGAGGCCATCTTAGTGTCTGTCTACCACAGAAGGTCAATTAAATTCTTTTTAAAAAGTGAATAATAGAGATTGTGTGAAGAATATAGCTGTTTTGACCCAAAGAGGATATTAATTTTTTTTTTTTTTTTACTGTTCTAATGAATAGTTTCAAAGGCTCCAACATTGCCCCAACACAGAGACCCTGTTCTGGATAAATTATCTGCAGTTAATGTCCACTGATACATTGATTGATAGGAAAGCATGAAGTGCTTTATGGATAAATATTTCTGAGTGCGTTCATTCAGGGTAGATGAATTGAGTCTTTTCTATGACCTACTACTGGACAGAGCTTCTGCACTGAAATTTGTCATGGATTAAAGAAATAGAGAGATTGGCAGAGAGACGCCTGTAACCCGCATGTGGGAAGCCAAACTTTTTGCCAGTGAGTTTGCAATGACTGACCAAGACCAAACACAGAAAACAACTAAATTGTCCATACTCTGAGGTAGAGTATTTTTAATTAAAAATGTAAGTCACACATATAAAGAGCAGTGAAAACAAAATACTTTACTTGTTAGAAGATACCTGGCAGGTGTTCAGGCTTTCACCCTTAGCTTTGGAGAGTGTAGACAGTCAAGGAAGACAGGAGAGCCTTGTCCAGCCTTGACCATGTGGTATTTATTCTGTCTATCCTTGATCGCTAAGGATTTTGAATGCCCTAAATGTTTTTTCTAAATTTAAATCAAGCACAAAAGTTCATTTCCAGACTTTCGGGAAACATTATTCTAGTCCTTCCATTTTTCAGAAAACTTTGGAGAACGAAGGGCCACATAGCTGGACTTGAAAAAAAAAGTGTGTTTCAAAGTTCATCTCCTCCATAAACTGCATAACCTCCTTCCTCAAGTATAGCAATTAATCATTTCAACAAAATGAAAAGCAGTGTATTTATCTGTGCTAGTTTAAAAAGAGAGACAATGTTAGTAGACATTTAGAAACTCCTTTTGGCACATTCTAGACATTTTACATTGAAAGCCAAAAAAAAAAAGTCTCTTTTGATGGATACATATTGAAAGAGCAATTTTATTTTAGTTACAAAATAATAATAATGGTGACAGATATATAGAGCTTATTATGTGCTAGATACAGTTCTACTCAGCATAGATTATATAGTATATACACACATATACACTATATATCTATGTTAAAAAAATATATATATATGTATATTTACTGATTTAATTCTTCATAGCCACCTGTTAAAAAAAAGTCTAAAATATATGTGTACTGCCCCTACCAGTATCACTGTGGTTTTCCCAGCGGTCATGTATGGATGTGAGAGTAGGACGGTGAAGAAAGCTGAGCGCTGAAAAATTGATGCTTTTGAACTGTGGTGTTGGAGAAGACTCTTGAGCATCCCTTGGACTGCAAGGAGATCCAACCAGTCCATCCTAAAGGAGATCAGTCCTGGGTGTTCATTGGAAGGACTGATGCTGACGCTGAAACTCCAATACTTTGGCCACCTCATGCGAAGAGTTGACTCATTGGAAAAACCCTGATGCTGGGAGGGATTGGGGGCAGGAGGAGAAGGGGACAACAGAGGATGAGATGGCTGGATGGCATCACCGACTCGATGGACATGAATTTGAGTAAACTCTGGGAGTTGGTGATGGACAGGGAATCCTGGCGTGCTGCGATTCATGGGGTCACAAAGAGTCAGACACAACTGAGCGACTGAGCTGACTGACTGCCCCTACCTATTCTCTTTTACATCTGTGCTCTTATCCTGCTGGTTCCCTTGGTAATGAGTGAAATAAAAATTTGATTCATGCCCACTTTATATTTACTTGAGAATGGTATTTTAACTTTTTCAAAATTGTTGTTGTTTAGTTGCTAGGCCATGTCTGACTATGCTTTGGTAAATCCTATAATGTGAGTACTATTATTGTTCCCATTGGAGGAAGCACAGGCTGGAATCAAGATTGCCAGGAGAAATATCAGTAACCTCAGATATGCAGATGACACCACCCTTATGGCAGAAAGTGAAGAAGAACTAAAGGGCCTCTTGATGAAGGTGAAAGAGGAGAGTGAAAAAGTTGGCTTAAAGCTCAGCCTTCAGAAAACTAAGATCATGGCATCTGGTCCCATCACTTCATGGCAAATAGATGGGGAAACAGTGGAAACAGTGTCAGACTTTATTTTTCTGGGCTCCAAAATCACTGCAGATGGTGATTGCAGCCATGAAATGAAAAGACGCTTACTCCTTGGAAGGAAAGTTATGACCAACCTAGACAGCATATTGAAAAGCAGAGACATTACTTTGTCAACAAAGGTCCATCTAGTCAAGGCTATGGTTTTTCCAGTGGTCGTGTATGGATGTGAGAGTTGGACTATAAAGAAAGCTGAGCGCCGAAGAATTGATGCTTTTGAACTGTGGTATTGGAGAAAACTCTTGAGAGTCCCTTGGACTGCAAGGAGATCCAACCAGTCCATCCTAAAGGAGATCAGTCCTGAATATTCTTTGGACGGACTGATGCTGAAGCTGAAACTCCAATCCTTTGGCCACCTGATGTGAAGAGCTGACTCATTTGAAAAGACGCTGATGCTGGGAAAGATTGAGGGCAGGAGGAGAAGGGGACGACAGAGGATGAGATGGCTGGATGGCATCACCGACTCAATGGACATGAGTTTGGGTGGACTCTGGGAGTTGGTGATGGACAGGGAGGCCTGGCGTGCTGCGGTTCATGGGGTCGTAAAGAGTCGGACACGACTGAGCGACTGAACTGA
Organism: Dama dama; assembly: GCF_033118175.1. NCBI lineage: Eukaryota > Metazoa > Chordata > Mammalia > Artiodactyla > Cervidae > Dama > Dama dama. Next base: position 40,223,712 of record NC_083706.1, read on the forward strand.
ACTGAACTGTACAAGTAAGGCAAAAGAGGCACAAGGAAGTTGGGCAGCTGGCCTTGGGCTTCACAGCCCATCCACGGTGGAACCAGCCCTCAGACCCCAGCAGCCTAAACTAGACAGAGTCTCTGCTCTTAACGGCCTCTCTGTCCCCAGGGTTGAGGAATTTGTTTTCACACCTAGGTCATGACCACCCTTACCAACAGTGAAGAAGGAGAATCAAAAAAAGAGTTCAAGACAAACTTGTGCATTCCAGCTTAAGAAAAACAAACCAAAAAGGCTCACTCCCTCCGAGTTTCTGGTTTAGGACAAGCAGTCCGAGAAAAAAACCCACACTTCACTATTTAAAAAAATAAACACCTGACGAGAATGGTCTAATTGTGATTTCGAAGGGCAACATAAAATGCTTCCCAAAAGGATTAAAAAACCAACTCCCAAAGTTGCGGGAATAGTTGGAACTCTGAAAAGTCTCAGTGGGCATCTGGAAGCGCGGTCTCCAGGTGAACATAAGGATTACAGAACAGCCAAAGTGAGCGAACTCCAGGAGATAGTGAAGGACAGGGAAACCTGGTGTGCTGCAGTTCATGAGGTCACAAAGAATCAGACATGACTTAGCAAGTGAACAACAATAGTAAATAAATGTGTTATTATACATATAAATAAATATATAAACATGGGTATACTTATGTACATATTTATGGTTTTATAAATATATAATATATGTGCAAAACCATATAGTTTTTGTACGTACATATTTATAGGTTTTACTGACAGTAAACTGCATAAACAATTCAAACATCACAGAAGTTTGAGAAGAAAACAGGCCAAAACCTCCTTAAGTCCAGTCATTCACAGGAATTGCTTTATTTACTAGAACATGAACACCAACATTTTAAATACCCTTTCATGCAACTCTCTATGCATATCTAGCTATGTAATACTCATACAGTTGGATGAAAATTTATCCATCCTAAGAAGGCCATGGTTAAGTGTTTCTACTCAGAAGGTCTGTGGAGGTCTTTCATGGTTAATATATGGTGGAGTTTTTTGTTTGCTTGTTTTTTTGTTTTGTTTTGTTTTTCCTGTGGCCACGTCATGCTCCTGATCTTAGTTCCCCGACCAGGGGTCGAACCCGGGCCCACAGCAGTGGAAGTACCAAGTCCTAACCACTGCAGAAAATTCCCATGGTCAGTATATGGTTTGCTGATCCAAACCATCAATATAGTCAATAGAAATTAGAGGAATATTGTAACTAGGTTTTCTTAAGGTGAAGAGACAACTGGGAATAGAATCATCAGAATTGGTCATGTGCAGATTTTCTTAAGTCTTTGAAAACTTCATGGAGACAAGGGATGAGAAAGTATGAGGAAGGGCCTGAGTGAACAGGGAGGAGCCCTCCAACTCGCTGGCAGTTCGCTTGGGGTCCATCAGGGAAGAGACAGAGGGGTTGATGTTCGCGAGCATTCCGTTCCCTGTGCTGTTAACCCTGGAGCTGACTCTGACAAGGTCACAAGAGTGAGGCACAAGCTGTGTGGGGCTGGGAAACGTTTCAAATGATGACTTTTTAACTCTTGTTGCTACAAGATGCAAGGAATCCTAGGTCGATGGCTGGTGCCGCTTTAAATAGCAACAAAAAAAAAAATCAAGCACACCAACTAGTAGATTCTTTCATCTCTCTCCAGAAAGGACGTTTTCACCTGTATTCATGTTTTGAAACTGTGCTAAATGCCAGGGCTGTAATTAAGAAAAGACCTAAGGCAGAGCAGAGGAAGGGCCATTGTGTTCAAAATGTTTAGAAACAAACGGGGACAAAGACCACTGATTTTTCCTTTGGGAAAAAGTGACAGTCCGCGTACATAGATAAATTACACTGAATCTACTAAAAACACATGTTATGTTTGGTTAAATGCTAATCTCTTGTTTACCCTCCTGCCGTCAAGGCCTGTGGTGCTCGTCCTGGATCTGAATGTATGTTTGAGCTATTGCAGCACAGGAAAAGAATCACCGTGTTTATGTTCCACTGGGGCTCCTAGACTCAAATTTATTGATTTTCAACCCAGGGAGTCTACTGCAATAGACATCACTGTGTGTCCCTATGTAAACCAAATCCATTTTTTTCTTCATCCATTTGTATGAAGAAATATCATATTCAAGGACTTTGGAAGCATAAGAAATTGCTTCCAGGGCGTGTAAGGTGGGGGTTGCCCACAGAACTCTGTTCTCTCTGTCGGAGGGCTCCTCCATGTTCGCTCATGCCCTTCCTCGTACTTCCTCATCCCATGTCTCCATGAAGTTTTCAAAGACTTAAGAAAATCTGCACATGACCAATTCTGATGATTCTATTCCCAGCTGTCTCTTCACCTTAAGAAAACCTAGTTACAATATTCCTCTAATTTCTATTGACTATATTGATGGTTTGGATCAGCAAACCATATATTGACCATGGGAATTTCTTGCAGTGATTAGGACTTGGTACTTTCACTGCTGTGGGCCCTTGCTTCTCTCTCACCAGCCAGTCTTGATATCTTACCTTTTATTTACCTTTCTCATTGGATTACAGATAGCATTTTCCCAGAAAGCTTTCACTGGGCCCTCCAAACCTGAGTTGGTTATTTCTTCTCTGTATTCCTCCATTCTTCCACCTCTCACACCTGATTATGGTTGCCTGCAACCTCTTCTCCACTCCTCACCTCTAGATGGTCAGGTCGGAAACACATCACCTGAGATGGTACCTGCCCAAAGATTTTAGTAAAGCTCTATTTCATGAATGAGGATGCCTGTCTTCTCAGAGGCTTTTGTCCTTTAGTGAGGGGACTGCTGTATACCACTAATCCTTCCTACGCCCAGGGCCACCTCCTCGTCCCCTGCATTTCTGAAACCTTGGTGTGCAACTTTCATGTCAAATAATAAACTCCTTTCTTTATTCCCTAACAATATCATACATGATTGAATCTGATAAGTCCTGGCAGGTAACTGACCAAAACAGAATAAAAAAATTCTTAGACAAAAGTGAACCTTAGGATCCTGTGGTCCTTGAGACCAGATAGCTTTGACTAAATTACAGAACTAGGACTTGGAAACATTGCAGTGAGCATTCTAAGCACAGTCCCTCTACCACCTTTGGGTCTGGAGCCTGGTCCCAGCTCCAAGTGATTGTAAATGTGTGACTGGGGAGGAACACACCCAGTCTATTTTGAGACCATTCTATTTCCTTCAAAAGCTCTTGCCCACGCTTTCTCATCTCCTCTTGCAGAACTGAGAATTAAAATTTGTCTAAATGTGCTTTTCTTCATAGTCACACTCTCAGCACCATGCTATATCATCTAACATGTTAGTAAGGAGACTGGTTTTGTCCCGGGATTTCATTTCAGGAAAAGATTATTCACTGAGGACCCAATCTTTGTATATCACCATGCTTGAAGAGCCTTTTCCTACTGTTCATGGGATTCAACCCTGAAAATTCATTGGAAGGGCATGCTGAAGCTGAAGCTCCAATACTTTGGCCACCTGATGTGAAGAACCAACTCATTGGAAAAGACCCTGATGCTATGAAAGATTGAGGGCAGGAGGAGAAGGGGGCGACAGAGGATGAGATGGTTGGATGGCATCACCGAATCAATGGACATGAGTTTAAGCAAACTCCAGGAGACAGTGAAAGGCAGGGAAGCCTGGTGTGCTGCAGTTCATGGGGTCAAAAAGAGTCAGACACAACTTAGCAACCGAACAACAACAAATGCTTGGGGAGCAGTCAGTGTAATAAAGTTTTAGGCAGATACCGCATAGAATAGCAATATTAGGAAGGACAAGGAGCGAGGGTGGGATAGAAAGGTTCTATCTCCTGATTAATGAGGTTAATATTATGGGTGGTATAGATCACAGTGTAATGAGCAACACTCGGGTGGAGAGGGTAGACATTAAAAGTAGAAAAATATTTCAGCGGCCTCTGCTGTTGAAACATGTTGTGGTTGACATCAGTTATTTAGTGATGAACTCCCAGTTTTTTTCCATTGTGCTGAGAGGAGTCTGTCCCTTACAGCCTACAACATGAAGTTGATTCCCATCTTCTCTCACTGTTCCAACAATTCTCTTGGGGTCCCAGACTCAAAAATTCATGCCCAGAAAGCAGCAAAACACCATCCTAACCAGAAAGGTACCACTGCTTGTGAAGGCTCCCTGGGGAAAGCCTCTGGGGACAGGCAGGAGAGAAGGAACGTGTCACCTTCTGAGAGTGTCTCTGCTCACATGCAGGGACTCTGTCTGGAGTCTGAGAGCCAGGTAACTAAAGAAATTGGCAGTTCCATCCAGAGGGAAGAGGAATCTGAGGCAGGTGGGAACGTGTTTCTGGAAACAGTTTTGGCAGAGGACAGTTTCCTCTTTTAGTGCACACGCACGTAGGTAGGAATCGGTATTTTTTTTTTTCCCGCCTCAGTTTTGCTCACTAGGGAGCCTATTACTACAGGAGAAAAGATGAGTTGTCGGGACAGTGAGATTTGCTGGAAAGCTGAGCAAGGTGTGTGCTCCTGGGGAGTATCCACAGGCTGCACAGCAGATGTTGGGCAATCCAAGTTGTGTGGTGTGAATTGTGCGAGCTTGAACTGGCAGCAGCCAGGGCAGCACTTGGACTTGACAAAAATCAATTGACAGATGAGACACTTCTTCTTTTGTATTTAGGGAGAAAACTCCAAAATTCCTTTGTATTTAGAGGAAAAAATTTCCTTTGTATTTAGGGAAAAAATATCCCCCCGAATATTGTTTGATTAATATCCTTTAAGGTAGTATGGTAAACATTCACAGAAGTGATTCATGCTAAGAAAATAAACAAAACCAAAATCAGACCCCTTGGCATAACATTGTGCAATCAAGTTATGTATAAACTAAGTGCTATTCATAGGAAGCAGATAACAGCTGAGATGTACGTGCAGGGGTGCCATCTATAGAAAGGTCCTTCACAGTTGTTTTTTCCTTTAATCATATAAACACCAAAGACTAAGGCACAGACAGCTACCTCCTTAAGAGATGGGATGAGAGTCGGGGTGTGGGCTTCCCTGGTTAATCTCTTGTATAATGTCAGAGATGATCTGGTCCAGTATACTACATAAATCAAGTGTTTATGCACAGGCTGCTTGACTTGGTCAGGAGTGCTGCCCCGGAGCTGATTGACGGAATGACGTGTGTAAACTTGCGCTAAGTTACATGTCAGGTTGATCTTCATACCAGACTGACTGAGGACTGGGATCTAAACTGTGTTATTGCGGTCAGATCCCTGACTTTCTCCTTTTCCTCCTTTCTTGACCCCCAGAGATAACATTTTATAATGAATAATTTTTTTTACAATTGGATTATTAGAGAAAGACTGGCAATGAGAACTTTGTGCTGCATACATAAGTATGTGTATATATAAGTTTTTTTATATTTGAAGGTGGGGATGGAGGTGCAGTGGTATGTCGTGTTAAGTTTAGGGGGTTCTTGGATCATTTTGGGGTCTTCCCTGGTGGCTCAGATGGTGAAGAATCTGCCTGCACTGCAGGAGACCCGGGTTTAGTCCCTGGGTTGGGAAGATCCCCTGGAGAAGGGAATGGCAACCCACTCCAGTATTCTTGTCTGGAGGATTCCATGGACAGAGGAGCCTGGTATCTACAATTCATGGGGTCGCAAAGAGTCAGACATGACTGAGCGACTGACAAAGGTCTTTTAAAGATCCTGGATCATTTTTATGAGGAGCTCAGTTAAGAGCATCTTGAAATTGGCGAACACATTCAGTGAACAGAACTTGGCTTCAAGTGTAAATTTTCACCTACAATGTCCATGACAAATTGTAAAAATGATCAAAGAAGAGCTGCAAGAATTATCATGTTCATCTTTCTTTTACAGTTTTATCTCCCTCCGTGTTCTCATTGTCCCCTCAGCACACACACGAGCCAAGCTGACCTGCCCATCCTTATGATCCCTTCTGCTGTTCCCCTGGGGTACATACCCTTGCTTTCATCACACCTGAGTTGAATCATGTCCACAGTTTCAGGCACAGCTCAAGTATTACTTCCACTTTAAGGTCTGCCAACATAGACCTCTAGTCCTTCCTCTCAACTTGCAGTTGGTCACTCCATTATCACAGCTTGATAAGCATAATTAGAGGGCTGTGGGCAGGTGCTGAAGTCCAAAGCTTATAGCACAGAATATTCACATCATGACTTTAGATGCTCATATATATTCACCTTAACCCCAGTTTTACCTGAGGCAAGTGAGACTCAGTGAAGTCAAGCAACCTGACTGATATTATGAAAATGAAATGAAATGAAAGTTGCTCAGTCATGTCCAACTCTTTGCAAACCCCATGGACTGTCACCTGCCATACTCCTCTGTCCATGGGATTCTCCAGGCAAGAGTACTAGAGTGGGTTGCCATTCCATTCTCCAGGGGATCTTCCTGACCTAGGGATTGAACCTGGGTCTCCTGCATTGCAGGCATATTCTTTACCGTTGGAGCTACTGAAGAACCTGACTGATATTTTACACCCTGTTAACAGTGAAGCCAGGATCCAGATTCCAGGTGTACTTGAAGAGGCCCTTGCTGCTGCCGCTGCTGCTGCTGCTAAGTCGCTTCAGTCGTGTCTGACTCTGTGCGACCCCATAGACGGCAGCCCACCAGGCTCCCCCGTCCTTGGAATTCTCCAGGCAAGAACACTGGAGTGGGTTGCCATTTCCTCCTCCAATGCATGAAAGTGAAAAGGGAAAGTGAAGTCGCTCAGTCTTATCCGACTCATAGCAACCCCATGAACTGCAGGCCACCAGGCTCCTCCGCCCATGGGATTTTCCAGGCAAGAGTACTGGAGTGGGTTGCCATTGCCTTCTCTGAAGATGCCCTTACCTCTTGTAAAATCTCCCAGATGTTTTAAGAGGAAGAAGCATCACAAACCTTCTCCACTTTTGTTTGTTTTTTCTGTCTGATCCAGGCCTGGCTGGCGAGTGGTTGAGAAACCACAGCTAGTTTCTTCTGTCAGTGGACAAGGATGCTCAGCAGACAAGAATCCTGAACCTAGATAAAGACAGGAAAATCTGAGTGTATTTTGATTGCAAAGAGCAGTGTTTATTTACTTGTGGCAGAATTATGGAAGGATCCTTGTGTAAAACAGACTCACTCTCTGATTTCTAAGACCATAAAAACACTATAAGAATTGGATGGGAGTGTTATGTATTGATGTAAGAATTAGGCCTTATCCTTATCTGTTTCTAAAAATGTTATGATAAGTAGTCATATTGAAGGAAAGAACTGTCACTTGAGAAAACAGGATACCCTAGAGCCCAGTTTACTGGACAGTGAAATAGATCAGGAGTCTTCCCTCAAGTTCCTCCTGCTTTTCCTTCAGCACACAGTGCTTCTCCATGCAAAGCCAAGAGGTTCCAAAAGGCTGATGGTATTTCGTCATTAAGTGTTAATAAAAACTTATAAATTTGGTTTGTGTTATGTATGTAGTTTTATTCATAAAAGATTTGAAATCTAGGTAAGCTAAATCAAAAATGCTACTTTGCATTCTGCAGTATTTAGGCCTAGAAGTTGTCATGACTGTGAATATTATATTGGCTTTCAAACCTTTAAAAATTAATGTGACCTCCACTGCAAACATCATTTGGATGTCTTGATAAAGTATAGGTGGTACACATATAAAGTACTTCAATGATTCTGTGTGGTGTGACTCATACAAGGATGATTGCTCTTAAAGGAATTTGGCTGCAAATACAGGGCTCTCTGCTGGTACTTAGGTGATTTTTCTAACACAAGTGATTGATCCCTGGAGTGGAACAAAAGGGACCCACTTGTGAAATTGCCTTTTAAGTGCCCTTAAGGGCATGGGGTCATGGTATTTAAAGCTTTGGAATGATTCCCCGTCAATATGAATCAAGCATTGAATTTTCAGTGTGGTGTTTAATTCTCTGATTAGAGGTACAGCAGGGAAATGTTGGTTATGTTTTAAAATTCCTTGGCTTTTTAGGGAAAGTCACTTACTTTTTATTTATTTTTAGTATGGAAATGTAAAAAGAAAAAACACTTGGTTTTGGGACCAGCTGATTCCATGCCAAAGTGAAGTGAAACATGCAGCAGTCAAATTTGATTACTCTCCAGTCCTTGTAAAGACCCTTCTCTCCTTGCTGGAGGGAGAAGGTGTGTGTGTGTGTGTGTGTGTGTGTGTGTGTGTGTGTATCCCTACCCCCACCCCAGTAATGAAAATTCAGAGAAGAGACAAATGACTGTAGCTGAAGTCTATTTTAAAAAATAGACAATGAAAAAAGTTACGTGGGGCTTGAGTGGCTAAAATTTGGATGGATAAAAAGTGGTGATAAAACAATTTCCACTATTGGGGTGGGAGTAGGAGGACAAAGGATGAGATGGTTGGATGGCACCACCCACTCCACGGATGTGAGTTGGAGCAAGCTCTGGGAGTTGGTGATGGGCCAGGAAGACTGGTGCTGCAGTTCATGGGGCCACAAAGAGCAGGGCAGGATTTAGCGACTAAACTACTGCCACCACCTCCATGCAGGCAGAAGAGCCAGGAGTGTGTGCTGGGTCTGAGTGGAAAGAGAAGTCTTCAGAGGGCTATAGAAGTGGATGGGTCCAGCTCCACGCTGGCCCCACGTTGTTTAACTGCCCCCTCTCCGGAAGGTTTTTTGACCTCTCTGAGGGTTTGTTTCCTCATCTACAAGATGAGAAAACAGTATCTAGCTGCAGATGGAAGGACAGAGCTATATGTAATGATTTGCCTAATGCACAATCCTTGATTGGCACATAATAAATATTCATACCTTTCCCTACCTTTCTGTACCTCAGGAAAGGATCAAGTCTCTGCTACCTAAAAATCCATTTTCCAATGCTTTATATTTCTATTAAGCTAGTATCATCTAACTCTCTGTTTCTAACCTTTATCGTCAGGCTTTCATTAGCATATTCAATTTTTCCTGTTATTTATAACCCTACCTTATTATTCTTATAATCCTCACAAAGTTATTTTTGCTCTGGTGCCTCTTTGCACTGTCAAGAAATATATTTTCTCCATTGCTGAGTGATTTCTTCAATTATTCTCAGTTATGTGTAAAGCATTCACATACCTTCTTATGATTTATCTTTTTATGGCCCCCACAGAGCATTAATTGTTTTTTAGGTTTGTAATGGCTTTGCTCACTGAGTCTGAAGTGTTCAAGGCCTCTAGACCAACCACGGCCTGGTTCTTATTGTTGCCTGGACTAGGGCTTCTCTTCTAAAACCTTAGCCCCCAAATCCCAACAGGAACCCTTCAGTTCTCCTGTGTGCTGTGCTTAGTCACTCGGTCGTGTCTGACTCTTTGCAACCCCATGGACTGTAGCCCGCCAGGCTTCTCTGTCCATGGGATTCTCCAGGCAAGAATACTGGAGTGGGTTGCCATGCCCTTCTCTAGGGGATCTTCTAACGAGGGATTGAACCCAGGTCTTCTACATTGCAGGTGGATTCTTTACCATCTGAGCCACCAGGGAAGCCCAAGAATACTGGAGTGCATAGCCTATCCCTTCTCCAGGGGACCTTCTCAACCCAGGAATTGAACCAGGGTCTCCTATATTGCAGGTAGATTCTTTACCAGCTGAGCTACCAGAGAAGCTCTTAATTCTCCTATACAGAACTCTAATTTCAATCTTTTGTCTTGAAAGTAAACTATCTCATCCTTTTATAGCCCCAGTTCCTACCATTTCAGTGGGCTTGAATCAGGACATGTGTGCCTAGCATTCACAACAGAGAAAAATCCATGATGCTTATGTCATTCGCTTGGCATAAAGTGACTCTGAAAAGAAAAACACATTTTGCATTAAACAGCTTTCCCCATTCCTACCTTTCTTTCACGCAGGGTTGAAGTTATACATGCATTAAAAAAAAAAAAACCATTTCATGTATCAAATTCTGTGCTTTCTGGAAAGAGTTGTGTCCATGTTAAAATGTCGTCCTGATGTCATCAATATATCTGTTCTTAATATTATTCACACTTACTCAAATGATTGAAGTCTACATGATAAAGAAAATGATTTTTGAACAATGAGCAGTTTCATTTGCTCATTGTGTGAGGGGTCTTCAAGGGCTTACGAGGGGGTTCAGTGGTAAAGAATCCTCCAGCCAATGCTGGAGATGTCAGAGATGCATATTTGATGCCTGGGTCCAGAAGATACCCTGGAGGAGGGCATGGCAACCCATTCAAGTATTCTTGCCTAGAGAATCCCATGAACAGAGGAGCCTGGCGGGCTACAGTCCATGGGTTCACAAAGAGTTGGACCCGACTGTGACTGAGCAGGCATGCACATAAGGGGTCTTCAGGGAATCTGAGAGTTGGAAGGAGATTGAGAGGTCACCATGCATCTCCCTCCACCCAGCAAAGGCATCTTGCCCAGCATGGCTTCAGCCCTGCCTCTGTGAGGATGCCACCCTGAGGCCCCATTCCACTTCCGACAACCCCTTAGACTAGAAGTTCTGTCTTGATCAGCTGAGTCTCCCTTTGCACCATGACAATTAAGTTACTTTGGGTGGGCTTGGATTCATTTGATTGATGTTTTGTGCTGTTGGGGAAAACTTTTTTATTAAGAAGTGTTCTCCAATAAGCAAATTGATATTAAGAAGGCTTGTGTATATTTCGAATTCGTGAGCATGAAAACCAGGAAACTAGGTGTTTGTTTTGCTATAAAGATGAGCTCCAATTTTCTTCCAGCAGAACTCATGCTGGCTTTGCTCCCAAGTTCTGCATCAGCCTCAACCTTCAGACTCAATCCTTCAGTGGTTCAGAAAAGCAAGTGACTCACTGTAATTTTGAAAGACTATTCATATTTCCAGATTTATGATGAATTCAAGGCAAACAGGCTTTTTAAGAAAGACTCCTCTTTCTGGGTATAAGAAAGTACTCTTCCCCAACTCATTTTGTTGAAAGATAGGATTAACTTTATTAGAAAAGAAACCGATCTACTATGTACTAGAGAGTATTTATGACCTCCAAAACACTCTATCTTTCAGAATAATAATACAAGCATACGAATAGCCAAATTCTGCCAGGGTTTTAAAAATTACATTTTGTTCATGCCCAGGTATAACCTCCCATCATAAATCCTGGGAATTGTGGAGGAAGACAGCGACAGGCCATCCCAGTGCATAATGAGAGATGCGTATTTCAGTGCTGGACTGATGTCTATGTATGTGATTACCTGCATACGTAACAGTTTTGTTTAATGCATCACATCTTGAAATTGGCTCTGTTTTAAATATAATCATGGTGCTACTCTTTGTTGTGTGCATGCCAGGCAGTTTATAAATGTAACTCTGATCCCCCTAGTCCTATGAGATGAGGTTTATTCTTTCTGCTTTTCCTGTGGGGAAAGTAAAACCCAGAAACTTCAAGTCCTAGTTCAAGGTCACATTCAGGAAGTAGATTGCCACCTTGGATTGGTGTGCTTCAAAAACCCACATTCTTTCTCCTGTATTTTGTACTTTGGCTCATCTTTGGCAAAGAATATCTGATTTTTAGACACTTATTTGTTTTTGTGGGGAGGGGTGTTTATCTGGGCCTACAGAGTAACATATAGAGGTATGTGAATCCTTTTTTATCTTCCAACATTATGGTCGCATGAACCACAAAATCTTGTCTAAATCCTATTAAATCTGATACAAAATAGAACTAGAGAGATGATAGAAAAGGGAGCGATGCTGAATTTATTGAAACTCACCCTTTTTAAATAGAGACCGCCAGGCTCATGCGTTTGATTGCTAGTTAATTTTGTGAGGATTACTGCTCTGAATGACTTCAGTGGTTCCTGCTGCTCTATTAAAAATCCTCTTTTACATTTGAAGACCTAATAAACAGGAAACTATGATCTCTTCCTTGTGTTACTCGAAAGTTGATATGAAAGTATAATCCCAGATGGGATAGTTCAGTCTGCACTACAGCATCTGTGTAAGACCGACGTCCCCATGAAAACCATTTCATCCACATGCTTTCTAAATCAGCATCAGCATTTACGAGCACTCTTCGACTCTCTCGTTTGTGTGCATATCATTGAGGTGCAGTTTATTTGAAACACCCTGTCGAGTGCTCTTTCATACTCTTTTCCCTACAGCATGAAAAGAATTGGCAAGTGACGAGTAATTCTCTGTCAAACATATGACTGTTTCATTTAGAATATAGAGGACACAGATGCTCATTTACCAGTGGCCTCAGGCTATGGCCCAGGAGCCCATCAAGCAGAAGACAGAACTAGCAATGAATTTTTTTTATCCATTTAAAATATGTATGTGTTGACACCAACCTCTAACAAAGTAGTGGTTCATCACTCAGCAAAAGTTATCTGTAGGACATCACCAAGGCCCACTGATGACTTTCCCATGGTGGTTCCCTACCTCATCTTCACAGAGTTCTTCCATCTCGATTCTGGGTTCCACCTTCCTCCAGGCTCACAGTGGTGTTATTTTTGCACACACAGCAGTCGCAGAAAACTCTCCCATCTGTCCACTGTCCCACTGCATGGAGCCATCAGGTAGTATGGACTGGAATTCCTTCAAGCTTGAACCCAAGTTCAAGTCCAGCTCTGCCACCTCTACACACATGACCTTGGGCTCAGGTCTTCTCTGTGGAAAGGGACCCTCACTGTCCTGCTGACCTCTCAGGGTTGATGGAGGTGGGAGCTGCTGAAAAAGCAGGTCTTTTCAGGTGTGCCCCAAAGCCCTTGGAATCTTTGCACAAAGTTCCTTTTGCTTCTTAAATGAGACTTTATCTTTCTGATCTTTATTTCAAGGTCATAGAATATCCTTAACTTGGACTCATCGCCCTCTTTGACTGCACTCCTCTTCCTTGAGTTGAGGAAACTCTGTTATTCCTTCTCATTCTGCCCTGTACTTCACTCCTTACAAGAGTCATCACGAACAACTGAAGACTTCTTTTGTAATCCTTTGTTTAATGTCTGTCATTCATTTTTATTGCAGACTTCAGTGGGCCAGTGCTATGGACTGTTTATACCCTCCTATGCATATTGAAGCCCTATATATTTATATACTCCTATACATATTGTATATAAATTGAAGCCCTGTGCCTAATTTGATGGCATTTGGAGATGGGGATTTCATGTGGTAATCAGGTTTAGATGAGGTCATGAAGATGGGGCCCCCATGATGGGAGTAGTGCCCTAATTTGAAGAGGAAGAGACCAGAGCCCTGTCTCTCCACCACGTGAGGCCACAGCAGGAAACACAGCCATCTGCAAGTCAGGAGGAACCCTAGACCATGATGGACCCTGATCTTAAACTTCTAGCCTCCAGAACTGTCAGAGATAAATGTTTGTTGTTTAAGCCATCCAGTCTGTAGTAATTTACTATAGCAGGCCTGAACTAAGACGGGCAGGGTTCATATCTTTTTACTCAGGCCTGCACCACTATGCATAGTGCCTGGCATGAAGTAAGCACTTCATAAATGTTTGATGGATGAATCTGTGAGTGTCCTGGTGCATGTTGCTCAGAAACATGAGCAACTCCATCATCTCCAGTCCACACCATCCCTGAGAAGCCCAAAACTGATCAGCCTGAGATCCCCTGAGAGCTAACAGGCCAGTATTTCACAGTACCTGTGTCTCCTAGACTGGAATCTCTGAACCAGGTAGGGAGGGTGTGGTGAGCAAAAGAGCTTCAGAATCAGACAGCTGGACTCAGAACCAGGACCTCCTGCTGATGAGCTGTTCGAGGTGATGCAGGTCACTTCACCTCCTCCATCTGCGTTCTCTGCTGTAAAATGGGGATGACAGTAGTTCTTGCCTCAGAGGTTGTCGTAGGAACAAAGTGGGATGAGGTCTTTCGAGTGTTTAGCACAGACCCCAGGTCAGCATTGATGTGAACCATCAATGATGATATGAAAGGTACAGATTGTTTTGGCCTTGTTCTGTTCTCCCAGGGTAGTTGTCTTTGTCCTGCTCATCTTCCACTACATTCTTTAGGGGTTCTTTATGCAGTAAGTGAATGATGGAAAGTGTCCATCCTCATGGTGGCTAGGTCCTGGAAGAAGATTATCTGACTCTCATTAGAACCTTGGAGTGTGCAGGGCTGGGCTGCTTTCCCAGTGGGTGTGTTATAGTCACAGAGGTGGGAGCAGCTGACTGTAGTAATTACTTTGGGAGGAAAATCTAATGGAATGAAACAGAAACCTAAATGATTCCATCTCTCTTTTATACTTTATTCCTGCCTGCATAATACAATTATGATGAATCCCTGAGCAAATTCAGCAATAATTCATATTTATATTTAGGTAGTTATTATCACAATACTACACTGATCATTTGATTCCAAAAGTAATTTCCTTCTACAAAGGTACCTTTGACATCCTATAATGTATATTAAGATTTAATGGGGGGATAAACAAGGCAGTAGACTTGATGTATTAAAAAACAAGACAGTGATTTTGAGCCTGAAATACACAGAGAAAAGCATTCATTTGCTTTTAAAATTAATTAGAAATGAAAGCCACTTTCTAAATCATAACTGATAACAATTTGTATTTTTTTTCAGGGTCTGGAATGCTCATTTTTATCATTTAAGCTTAAGGTATTTGTAGGGTTTTTTTTTGTTTTTTTTTTTTTTTGCTTTGTTAACTGGTTGGGGTGAACATTCAGGATTTTTTTTAAAGGTATTTAATATTTTTGTAAATGTATTTAAGTATTTTTATTTCATAAAGCCATTTGTTTTAATTTAGTGGAAAATAATTTTATTAGAGCTTAAATAAAGTTGTGCAAGCAACGCTCCTCCATTACAGGGTCTTTGGGACTGTGTTAATTATAAGAAATGGAGCTATTGGAGACTATTACCGAGCACACAAACTCCTCATTGTTAAGCACGGCTGGTGCGTGCTGACAGCTGCCTCTTAGGGAAATGTAACCCATGGTTAACGGTGGAAAGTGTGGCATTAGCATAATTTTTTGGCAAGGAATAAGCTGGGGCTGCAGCGCTGCCTTCCACCCCGACTCTTTCATTACTGTATCTTATCAGAGGCCCAGACTCTAGGGGGAAGATGAAGCCATGTGATTGTGCTGTAGGTAACCAAAATCCTGTGTGAAATGCCCATGTCTAAATAAAAAAAGAAAGGATTTCAATTGCTTAGGATAATGATTTTAAAAGGGTCCCTGGAAGAAAGACTCTGAAAAGAATTGCTGGTGTTTGAACAAAATTGACACCATGTAGAGGCGGCTTTTTTTTGACATTGACATGAATGCATGTTATGGTTTCTATAAGAGGAATTAGAATTTAAACAGTTTTATTCTGCAGGGACCAATTCAGACAAAAATAGATCTGCTAATGCAAGACTTAGAGTCAAGAATAAATTACATCCCCTGAAGGTTCTCTAAGTTCATTTGCACATTACTAAAGGTACTTCAAACAGTTGGGAATAAATTTTTGTATATTTCAGAGAACATATCAAGCCAGTGTTGAAAAGGAATAGAAAATATCAAATAGTAACTAGTGGTAAAAAAGCTGCTTGCCAATTTGGGAGGTGCAAGAGACACAGGTTCAATCCCTGGATTGGGAAGATCACCTGGAGGAGGAAAACGGCAACCCGCTCCAGTATTCTTGCCTGAAAAATTCTATGGACAAGAGGAGCCTGGCGGGCTATAGTTGGAGTCAAAAGAGCCAGACACAACTGAGCACACGTTTTATAATAATGTTTGTTCTTGATAGGATAAACTACTCCCTTGGCTGAGGATTCTTTTTGCTTTTGTCAATAATAAGTAATATTATAAGCTTGAATATGAATGATACAATTGGTTAATATAAGATAAGGAAGTGGCTTCCATTCACTGAGCACTTACTATATGCCAGGCAGGCGCTATGCTTAATGCTTTATACACATCTTGTTTCTCTATCATAAAAACCCTATTACTTAGGTGCTATTCTGTCCTCAGTTGCAAATAGGGACATTAATCCTCAGGGGAATTGAGTGTTATTTCCAAGGTAACTCTGTCAGTAAGGGGTAGGACTTGCCATTTGAACCCAGGTCTCTTTGTTCTGGCGCCTGCAGGACTTCCTCAGCCATCCCTGGGCTTCCGTTCCTGTTACCTGTGACAGTCGCTTCTATGAGCAGTGTCTTCCTGAATGTATTAAACAATTCCCCTGGGGCTCCTTTCCATTCTCCCTCTTACATAGGAGCGACTGTTGCTATTTAAAGCAGAGGGCACAGTGACAATTCTATTCAATAGTCCTTCAGTGTTGGTGCTTCTGGCAGTTTCTCTGTCTGGCTGTGTTGGTCTCTGTTGGGTTCACGTGGATGTGGCAGGGAGCTCCTCTGTGTCAGCCAGGTCCCCTCACCTCCGCTCCAACTCCAGGACCCCAGCCTGGAAAGACAGGTAGCCTCAATGGGATGAGTGTCTTTGCTTCAGATTTTCCAGAGGCATTTTCCTTCCAGATCTTTGTGGGCCCTTAAAGCCTGTGTAGGGATCAAGCATCAGTATCTCTAGGACTGATAGAACGGCCCCTGTTGGTTTAAGTCAAGTGCAGTCTGGGGTTGCTCTGGGCAGAAGGAGGATTATGCCTTTATCTCCCTTTCTACTGTGAAACAGGAGGGTCAGCAGAATGACACAGGTGAATAGGAACATATCTGTGCAGGAACAAATATGTTCTGAAAGTATAAGCTCAGAAAACTATTCTTCAGAAGATTTGTGAGGTCCCAGAAAGGTCTGGGGGCAACTCATGTGGTTTAAAGGGTAATCTCTGTGCCCAGAGGTGCCATGTGCCAGCCGACTTCCAGGCAGCCCGTGAGCCCACCTGGCCCCCTGGAGCTGGTGCTAACTGGAACTCCCTGGTCAGCCCTCCTGTGATCATCTGCCTTCCCTCTGGGTTCTCCTTTGGTGTGAAATTCATGTTGTGTGGGGCTTCCCAGGTGGCTCAGTGGTAAAGAATCCACCTGCCAATGCAGGAGACTCAGGTTCAATCCCTGGGTCAGGAAGATCCCCTGAAGAAGGAAATGCCAAGCCACTCCACTGTTCTTACTGGGAGAATTCCATGGATAGTGAAGCCTGGTGGGCTACAGTCCATGGGGTCGCAAAGAGTCGGACTCAACTGAGCGACTGAGCATGTGTGTATATTGTAGAATCTCTCCCCAGAAATGATAGAGGGAACTCATGATTAAGATCTCCCTGAATAAGATCATTGATCTTTTATTTCTGAAAATGAGATTCAGCCTGAATGAGGAATTCTCATCTCTGTTTTGTAGCTCAGTGATTCTCAATCCTAGCCCAGATATTAGAATTATCTGGAGAACTTGAAAATACCAACTGCCAAATGACTTGTCCCCAAATAATTAAATTGGAATAGTTAAGGATGGTGCCTGGCATTAATATTCCTTAAAAATTATTGCAGTGGAATGTGCGCTGGGGGCTGAAGACTACTGAGTGGGAGGATGGAGAGGCAGCGAGGGGTCTTGCACTGGTGCTGGTACTCAGTACAGCTGTATTGCTGCAGCTTACTAGGTGCTTAGTATGTACAAGCTTTGTTCTAGGCATTTTCATAGAATGAGGTCATGTACTCCTTACAGTGAACTGTAAGCTTAGTTTGTTTCTATAGATGTGTATATGGAAAACTTTGAGGAGGTAAAGCAGTTTATTCAGAGTGGAATGGCACTTTTTAGAGATATTCTCTATTATGAAAGTGAGACTTAACCTGCTCATCTAGGTGCACTGTATCTGGTTTTTCATAGCATTGTTCTAGTAAGTGCACAATCAGTAACTCCTTGGTATTTGGAGTTAACACCTTTGCACATAATACACATAGTCTTTCATTTATATTAACAATATCAACAATCTTGCTGGGAGGTCTCCACCAGGAAAAGCTAGGTACTCAGGGTGAGATGTAGAATGTGTTCTCACTTGGCTGGTCCAAAAGTCTGAGATCACTTGTTCTAGTGAGAGCATCTCTAAAACCATGAAACCACCAGTAGTTTGTTGTCAGTGGTTTTGATATATAGCTCAATCAGTTTTAAGAGCCACAAACCCACTACCAACATCAAGATTGTTGTTGTTCAGTTGCTAAGTCGCATCCGACTCTTTGCTACCCCATGGACTGCAGCATGCCAGGCTTCCCTGTCCTTCACTGAATATCTCCTGAATTTGCTCAAATTCATGTCCATTGGGTCAGCGATGCTATCTAACCATCTCGTCCTCTGCCACCTCCTTCTCCTTTTACCTTTAGTCTTTCCCAGCATCAGGGTCTTTTCCAATGAGTCGGCTCTTCACATGAAGCGGCCAGAGTATTGGAGTTTCAGCTTCAACATCAGTCCTTCCAATGAGTATTCAGGGTTGACTTCCTTTAGGATTGACTGGTTTGACCTCCTTACTATCCAAGGGATTCTCAAGAGTCTTCTCCAACACCACAGTTCAAAAGCATCAATTCTTCAGCACTCAGCCATTTTTATGGACCTAGACCAGCAAATAGAGTTCAGAGGGCTGAAGTGTTGCTTCTTCTCAGTAGCCACCTGCTTCCTCCACCGACCTGAGCAGACTCCACAATCTTGACTTTCTGTAAGAAGTTTATCCATATGCCAGCCCAAGCATGCGATTTCTTGGCAGTTAGGAGATAGGTCCTTCTGAAAGTTTGACTGATGGTAGGAGTGGAACCATGTGGGGTATATACCTTTCTTTCTTTCCCTAACTTGACCACATACTGTAATCTTTGATCCCCAAAGGAAGGCCTTGAAACCCGAAAAGGAGGCTGAAATCAGAGCTCTGAAAGTGTGGGTTAAGTTCTGGAAAGAAATGAAATGATACACCCCTACAGGACTCCAAAGATTACTTGGATTGGAGACTGGGATATCGACAGTGGGCGTTTACAGGGCAGTGGAGGTGGGTGACAGGTAAGCATTTGTCCTCTGTCCTGGCCCCAGACCCTCATCTGCCTTCCTCACCATTTCTTTTCTATTTGTGTTGTGAGCTCTAAGCTCAGAGGCCCCAGGGCTGGCGTCTGCCCTCCCTCTTCCACCACTTGACACCCTCCATAGAACCCTCTCTAAGACAGAGCGGCAAGAAGCCTCTTTGATGCCAGGGAGCCTGTTTAGGGAAGCGCATTTTGGTAACAGCACTCATCCTTTGATCTCCACAGCCTACAAGTTACCAACTTCAGGTTTGAAAATTCTGACAATCTCGTTTATTTTGCACTCTGAAAGCATAAGATCCTAGGATGAAAAGCTCTACCTTAAACACAAAAAAATAATAATACTTATACCCTAGGAGGATAAAAACTTGCTGTCTCCAGCTAAAGAGATATTTTTTATTCATGTAGCTTTTCATTTCCTTTTCCATACCTCTGTTACAAGTACATGTCCCTTGGAACCTCTGTGTTCTAATAAAGCACAGGAACGTAGGTGTAGATGGAAGCTCCGGGGGCCGCTGGCAGCAGGAACAATGAGGTCCATGGATCAGTGCCAGCCCTGGTCAGCCTTGGTCCTTTCTTTATGCAGAAGAAGTGATGTCTTATGATGAGGGAGGGAGGGAGGGAAGGATGGAGGAAGAGAGAGAGGGAAAGAAAGATGAGCTGACAAAACAAGGACATTTGACCTGAGCCTGAGCAAAGGGGGTGGCCAAGAGCTTTTTCTGGTAGAGGAAGGAGACAGTTCAAAAGGTCCCTAGCTGTCAACAGATTCGTGCATCCTGGAGCAGAGAAAAGGCTTTGTGCTGGTGGCAAGTGTGGCAGGAGACAGGGCCTGAGTCATGTAGGGTTAGAGACCATGGTACGGAATTGATTATTTTGTTCTTAGAGAAATAGATTTTAAGCAGAGGGCTAACATGGCCAGATTAATAAGGTTAGAAGATCCCTCTGGTTGCTGTGTGGTAGGAGAGAAAATTGACATTCAGTGAAGAGAAGGCCCGTCCCTCTCTGGTGGCCCAGAGGGGTTGGTGAGAAGTGGTCTGACTTGAATAACATTTTGAAAGCGGAGCCAACAGGGCTTGAAAATGGGTTGGTATGGATGGGAGAAGGGAAAGAGATGGATCAAAGCTGACAAAGGCTTTGAAGCCTGTTTTGGAAGGAATGTGTTGTGTAGCCAGGTATAGAAGACAGGAGAAATAGCGATGTGGGGGACATAATAGAAGCAAGTAAAGAGTTCTGTTGGGACTTGCCTGGTGATTCAGTGGTTAAGAATCCACCTTGCAATGCAGGGACTTGGGTTTGAACCCTGATCAGGGAACTAAGATCTCAACATGCAGGTGAGTGTCTAAGCCCAAGCGCTGCAACCACTGAGCCCCTGCACCGCTGCTAGAGAGCCGGTGCCCCGCAACAAAAGATCCCACACAATGCAAGGGAGTCTTCGAACCACAACTGAGACCTGACCCAGCCAAATAAACAAATGATTAATTAACTTAATTAATTAGTAAAAAGTTTTGTTTGGACGGTGAGGTGTGAAATGCCTATAGACATCCAGGCTGAGGTGCTAAAGAGTCGGTGGAGAATGTATGGCAAAAACCAGTACAATATTGTAAAATAATTAGCCTCCAACTAATAAAAATAAATGAAAAAAAATAATAAAAACTGAAAAAAAAAGAAAAAATAAATAAAATTTAAAAAAAGAGTCTGTGGATACGCATGTCTGGAATCCAAGGTAGCAGTCAGGCATTGAGATCATTCATTTCAGGAGTTCCTGGGCACTTTGGTTTTTATGGAGACTTTCCATATTTTAGACGCATTTGGCGGTTGGGCTCCCTTTGATTCCTGGGATGAACACCTGGAGAAGATGCTGGAACGTGTTGGGATTCCTCACATTCCTCCTGGGGAAAACACGTTTACATGATGAGCAGGCAGGACCCTCTGTGACCGTCCTGACCGCTTATGGTGGAGTCCCTCTGAGTATGTTGCTAGACTTAGGCAACCATTTTTCTGTATTCTTTTCTGCACGTCTTCTTTCCTAAGTCAGGTGTGTATATATAGATCAACTTGCTATTCAAGTATGTTCCCCATGGAGTGCTGCACAATAATTAAGATCTAGCAAATTATGAATCCTGTTCACATTTCAAATTTTCCTGAAAGTAACCCAGTCACAAGCATTCCAGGTGTTTGTGTGTGAGTGTCATATACATGAAAATTTGACCCCACTGTCCTTCTGCCTTATACAAACAGCCAGTTAGATTACAGTCATTGTACACATCACGTAGATGGTAAATCAGAAGACTAGGAAGAAACAGGAGTTGGATAATGCCTCAGAAAGGGGGCGGAAAATCTATAAGCCAAACACCACTTATTTATTACGTTTAGATAAATTTCCCCACTTGAACTGTCCCTAGCTTAAACTCTGCTTCCCCTTATTATTCCTACTTTTTAAGTTCCTTTTGCCATCTCCTGAAAAAAAGCACCTTTTATTGACCTTATTCTGTAATCTACTGTCTTCTTTAAGTCTTCTGGAATTTTGAATGTTTCCTATATTTTGCTCTGTTAGAAAGTCTGGTCAACTTCACTTTGCTTCTAAACTCACCACATCACCAGCTCCCCTACACAATCAAGCGAGGTGCCAGCTGGTAACACTGGTGGTGCCCAGGCTGTGCAAAAGGAGGAGACAGCAACACTCCAGGTGGGCTTTTCAGATGAGCAGATGCTGAGCACCTTCTGGAAAAACCAGTCTCCCTTCCTCTCTGCAGCTTAACAGCTGTGGGACTGTGAGCAAGTTATTGGATTTCTCCAGGCCTCTGTTCTCTTCTCAATAAATGGGGATCATTCTAACCCTCCTGTGATATTTGAATGAAGTGAATGAGTACCTATAAAACACTTAGTGGAGTACCTGCTACCCAGAAGGAACTCATTAAGCTTTAGTTCTTATCAGAACCCCCCTGAGTCTTTATCTCTCAGGAAACAATAACCACACACTCTGAAAATACACACATACCACTAAGTGACTATTAGTGAAGACAAATCAAGCTTCGGAAGCAAACTAGACTGAAAAGATGAAGGGAAATTGATAATCAAGACAAAGTAGAGAAACAATGCAGTGGTTCTCCAAGTGTGGTTTCCGGACCCGCAGCATCACTTGCGAGCTTGGTAGAAATGCAGATTCTCAGAGCTACTGCGGCGCTAGTGGTAAAGAACCCACCTGCTAATGCAGGAGACAAGAGAGACATGGCTTTGATCCCTCGGTTGGGAAGATTGCCTGGAGGAGGGCATGGCAACCCGCTCCTGGAGAAATCCCGTGGACAGAGGAGCCTGGCAGGCTACAGTCCATAGGGTCACAAAGAGTTGGACACGACTAAAGCGAGTTAGCATAGGCACTGAATCAGAACTCTGAGGGTGGGGTCGGGCAGTCTCAGTGTTAGCAGCCTCTGCAGGTAATTCTGATGCGTGTTGAAGCTGGAGAACCACTGGTCTAAAGTAAACCTAGCAGATATTGGGTGGGGAATAATGGTCCATGTCTGTGTACATACACACCATGGTTGGTAGAATGTTTGTAGCTGCTGAAGCTATTAACCAAGCCTGGTAGTATCAGCAAAATCTCACCAAATTGGAGATTAATTACCCATTTTCCTTTGGTACTGTTGTCTGAATAGAAATATAACTAAAGTACTTATTTTCCATGACTTTGTACTCAATTCATTTGGGATTGAAAACTACTAAGTCATCAACTTTTTCTTCTTTTTTTTTTCTAGGAAATTCCACTTACTTGGATGACCATGGACCACCTCCTAGTAAGGTAAGATCTTTGCTTATGCTATAAATCACCTTTTCCTTCTCTCAGTACCTATAGCCTCCAACAACCCCAACCACATCCCTCCTGGCCCGGAATTGTTCGATAGTAGGTATGGGCGTCAAGTTCATCTTTGATTAACAGTGAGTAGGAAAAGGAAGCATGCAAAGAATATAAAAATGGGTAAAAATAATGTTGGTATGTTAACATCTTTTCACCCATGTTTCTTACTTCTAGCAGGATGGAAATGAATCCCAGAATTGATGAGGCCAGGGTTCCAGATAAAGGTCCCTTGAGTGTCCCCTGAGGGAGCAGGAGGCAATGTTTGTTTCGTCAGTAGCTGTAGCTATCCCAGGCAGGGGAACCTCAGGACCGAGTTCAGACTTCTGGCTGCTTCTCCTGGTTGCTCCCTCCTTTGCCTCTGTATTCTTGCTGGCCTATGATGTGGTGTCCACAACCCAGCCCCCTCGTGCCTTCAGGCCTTGGACCAGACTCATGTCTGCCCCATCCTCCACGGCCTGCCTTGCCTGGGCTACTCCACTCAGGGTTCAGTCCCCTGGAACCAGCCTTCTCCGCCAGTGTCCTTTCAAGGCTGGCCTGGCCTGGCTGGCACAACCACGTCTGCTCTTAGAAGCAATATTGGTATGATGTCTAAGGGTCAGGACTATCCAGTGATGTGTAGTTCCCCACAACTATCTACTTTCTTAACCTCAATGAAAACCAAATATCAATCTACCGAAAAAGGAGAAAAATAGAGATTCTCTTTGACCACTTAAGGTGATGTCACCAAAGTGCAGTTGTAAGTACGTAGTGAGAAAATAATCAAGCACTCACCTTAGAGGAGGGAAATGCACCATAAAACTGGTCTTTGAATTTATGGGATCTGAAGAAGGACTCTTCCATGTTTAAGACCACGAGCTTTGGAATAAGGTATTTCTGGGTTCATCTTGAGTTTTACTGCTATCAGCATATGACATTGAACAGATAACTTGATATGTCAAGCCTCAATTTTTTTGATGTGCAAAGTGGGTTAAAAATATGACCCACAGTAAGGGCATCTAAAAGGATTGAACAAGTTGATATATGACAAGCCCTCAGCACCTAGCATGTGATAAGCGTTAAATAAACGGTAGCTAGTCTTAATTAGACTGGAATAGCATTAAGATTGTTGATGAATGGTACAGTGATGTTTATCACAGTGGTGAATGGCTTATCACTTGGTCCACTGCATATATACTGAATGCCTGTGATGCTGCAGGCACTAGAAATGCAGATATGAAACAAAACAAGAACAACGACAAGGCAGTTCCTACCCTGGAGAAACAAAGGAATATAGAGGATTAGACACCATTTGAGAGTAAGGACTGCATCTAGCTCATCTCAGTATCCTCACATCCTTGCATTTAGCCTCGATGCACAGAGAGGCGCATCCTGACTATTCATTAATTTTCACTGAACTGGACCACGGGATCCAGAGCTGGAATCTGAATTAGGTCTCCTGGCTCCCATCCCAGGTTCTTTCCACTCGGCCAGGATTCTCAAACTTTAGCTTGCATCAGGATTTCCTGGAGGCTTGTTAAAACACGGATTGCCAGGCCCAGACCCCTAAGTGTCTGATGCAGTAGGTCGAGGGTGGGACGTGAGAATTTGCATCTTTAACTAGCTCCTGAGCGATGGTGAATACTGCACGTCTGGGGACAAAATTTGAGATCCATTGCTCTAAAACCATGAATATCAAGAAAGTCGGTTCCCTGGACACTTTCTATTTTGTTTTTACTGCCAATAGCCTAGAGAGAGTGGCATGGCTTCTTGCATAAAGGCTATTAATTAATAATGATGACTCACCATTGTAACCTTTCTTGTGGTGAAAACATATTTTCTTTGGTCCATAACCTGCCCCGGAGGGAAAATAAGTGGGAGTGGGGAAGGATGTTGTGTACAGCCTGCTAGGTTCCTTTACCCCTTAACTGTGCTTCTCTCCTAAGTTGGGCCAAGTGAGCCCTCCCCACCCTCAACTCCTCCGCTCTGCAGGAAAGGGGGCTAGGTGACTCAGCATGTGGGGTCTACTAGCTGTGAGTGGCATGTCAGGCCATTACTTTGGGCTCCAGGTCTGATAAACAGGATTTTACTTGGTCAGAAGACTCAGGCCCACTTCCCATAAGCTTGCCTTCTGGAGCTCAGTCCTTGGTGACTCACCTGGAACTACTCCTTTAGCCTGTCTGGGGGCCTTGCTCTTGCCAAGCTGGCCATCTTGCCTACTTCTTTGCTAGTCTGGTGGTGCCTGGATTCTGTATTTGCTGGGCTCTCGCCCCTTGATCCCATAGGGCTTTCCCTGGCTCTGCATTCTCCGCTTCCTACAATCTAATCTTCACCCCTCTCTCTTTTGCCACTCCCAACCAAGACTTAACCAAGATGCGCAGGTCATATCAGGCCATTTTAGGTCATTTTCAGAATAAATCCAGTTTTATAAACTCCACTCAAGTTTTAAAATTGTGAGTATGATCTCTTTCAGCTAGCAGAGATTATAGGTAATACAGCAGAGATTATATAATACAGATTCTTTCACTATAAGTTTATTTTCATTATCTAGGAATGGAGTAGCAAAAACCCTCTTCACTTTCTAAGCAGTAGCTGAAATAAGAAAAATGAGTAAAAATAATATTGGTACATTAACATCTTTTCATCCGTGCTTATTACTTCTGGCAGGGTAGAAGTGAACCCCAGAAGTGATGAGTTCAGAGTTCAGGTAAGGGTCCCTTGATTGTCCCCCGAGGTGAGGCCTTGATTATTTAAGTCTGCAGACCACTGGTGTATTCAGGGACATGATGGTATCAGGGAATAAGGACTCACACATGTGTGGCCTCTGGAGTGAACCCCCCAGCCTGGCAGTAGGAAGCATGACTGAGTCCAGATCCACAGTTTTCATATTTGTTTAGCACTCAGAAATAACTTTTTGATGCCAAGACTGAAAGAGCTGTGATCTAGATAAAATAGGATTTTGAAACCCTGAAAATGGACTGAGGTTTACAGGCGAGTTCTCATTTTATTGCAAGTTCAGTTCCACAAGTTTCGCATTCCACAAGTAATTACCATTTAGGAATTGGGGTGTGTGCCACACAGATCATCCAGGGCCCAAAGCTTCATTCTCTCCAGTTTTTTCATAAAAAAGAACCAAATGCCTCTGACTTTTACTTGTTTTTCAAGTCCACTTTAACCTCCCAGTTTTTGATCTAAGTCGTTATTTAAAGGCAGATGTTAATGTTTTCTTTTGTCGACTGCTTTTTACGACCGCTTTGTGTGTACACAGAATTTAGTGGTTTAAGGTTAGAGCCCTACTGAGACTGAACATGGAGGTTTCTGTTGAATGAACTAGAAAGATACTTTTGAGTACAAAAACAGGTGTGACACAACAGTGTAGTGTGATCCCACACCTTAAAACATGTATGCATACGTCTGTGTGTACACAGAGAGAAGCCTGGGAGAATAAAGATGTTTAGTCCGGATGGTGAGATTTTTAGGAGGTTTTTAAACTCATTTCCTTATTTTTCGTATAAATTTGAGTTCATTGAAGTGATGCTTGCTCAGTCTAAAAATTGGTTGGGGCTGGGGGAATGCCACCACCTCCACCCCACCAACCCCACCAAAGGTGGTGTGAGCTGCTGGCACTGGCAATGATAAATTCTGGAGGTAGCAAATAGGATACAGATATTATT
This sequence comes from Dama dama, assembly GCF_033118175.1. Lineage (NCBI taxonomy): Eukaryota > Metazoa > Chordata > Mammalia > Artiodactyla > Cervidae > Dama > Dama dama. The sequence continues at coordinate 40,250,096 of NC_083706.1, forward strand.
TCACATATATTGGGTCCCCAAATCGGATAGATAAGGAGAGCTGATCTAAGCAACTCAAGAAAAATAAAATCTCTATCCATCACTGATGTCTATCATTTCTTATGTGCCAAGCACTCTGCTAGGCACTTTGCATGGAAGTTTAGTCTCTGTAAAATTTATAGGCTTCTCTGGTGGCTCCATGGCAAAGACTCCACCTGCCAACGCAGGAGATGCAGGTTTGATCTCTGGGTTGGGAAGATCCCACATGCTGCAGAGCAACTAAGGCTGTGTGCTACAACTATTGAGCCTGTGCTCTGGAGCCCGGAACCACAACTCCTGAGCCCACGTGCCACAACTACCATAGCCTGTGTGTCCTGGAGTCCATGCTCTGCAACAAGCGAAACCATGGCAATGAGAAGCCCTCATACTGCACCTAGAGAGTAGCGCCCACTTGCCATAACTAGAAAATGCCCTTACAGCAACAGAGACTCAGCACAACCAAGAATAAATAACTAAATAAATAAAATATTAAAAATTAGAAAGAAATCTGTAGAAGGGACTTCCCTGGTGGTCCAGTGGTTAAGACTTCACCTTCCAATGCAGGGGTTGCGGGTTCGATCCCTGATTGGGAGCTAAGATTCCACAAGACTTGTGGCCACAAAACCAAAGCATAAAACAGAACCAATATTGTAACAAATTCAAGAAAAAACTTAAATAGTCCACATTAGAAAAAAAAAATCTTTAAAAATCTCTGAAGAAGAGTAGTTCTTTAATCCTTATTTTGCAGATGAGGGAACTGGATCTTAGGGAGGCTGAAAAACTTGCCAGAGGGATGCACTAAGGATTGGACTTGTGATTCCGGCCCAGAACTGTGTCTGTAGCTCCAGGGTTCACACTTTTAACCATTCCAAGATGAGTAATTTAATATAAAGACTAATTTTTTTTACCTTATATCTGGAGGTTTACCCTTTTATTATATATAAGTTCTCTGGCATTTTAACTAATATGATAAACAAGCTTTAACTCTCAGTATACCAGAAAAATAAATAGTCATCACCATTTACTATCAAGTCCAATGGAACTTTTAAAAATATCAATCCAGTGAATATTTCTCTTCTTTTTCCTTCCAGTCACCTTTGTATACATGCCCACCATCAGCATTTGTTCATTTACATACTGTTTATAGAGTAAATTTTGGTATACAGGCATTATAAAAGGTGAAAAAAGACTGTCCCATTTTCATTTAGCAAAATGGGATGGTCTAGGTTTTTTTAAGCCTTTTATTTTGTATTGGGGTATAGTTGATTAACGATGTTGTGGTAATTTCAGGTGAATAGCAAGGGGACTCCGCCGTACATATACTTGTATCCATTCTCCCCCAAGCTCCCCTCAGGATGGTCCAAGTTCTTATTGCAAAACATCGCTTATGTGTGTTAGTTGCTCAGTCATGTCTGACTCTTTGCAACCCCATGGGCTGTAGCCCACCAGGCTCTTCTGTCCATGGAATTCTCCAGGCAAGAGTAGTAGAGTGGGTTGCTATTCCCTTCTCCAAGGGATCTTCCCAACCCAGGCGTCGAACCTGGGCCTCCAGCATTGCAGGCAGATTCTTTACCATCTGAGCCACCAGGAAAGCCCAAATATTGTTTGATGAAGTCCTTACCCTTGATGACCAAGTGCGTGGGAATACCATATTTTCTTTTTGTCCTTAGAAATATGTTGTTCCCGCATAGACATTTTGGCTTGAAAGAATTAATGTAGGATATCATCATCTGAAAACTCATGGTCTGAGGGTTCACTTTCATTTTCAGGTGAATTTCATCAGCATCTTCAGGGTCTTGAGTGCTGAGCTCTGACTCTGAGCATTCTTTTCTGATTTTTCTAATGCCTGGGAAACCTCTCCAACCATCGATTTTCTTCTCTTTGTCATCAGAGGCGAGAATGAAACATTCCGAATTCTCCACTCTATTCAATGAATATTAAAAACAAACCAGAAAGATGGTGTTTCCAGTCTTCTGCTAGACCTTTTGTCAAGATGATGCAACACTTTAGGCAGCACAATAAAATATGAAGAGTGATGCAGTAGTGACAGGTTATTTTCTTTAATGAATCGTTCTAAGCCTGCACTGTTCAGTACAGGAGCCCCTAGGTTCATATAGCAATTTAAATTAATTAAAATTCAAAATAAACATTCATTTCTTCAGTTGCCTTAGTCACATATCACATTCTTTGTAGCTATGTGCAGCTAGTGCTACTGTAGTGAACAACACAGAATAAAACATTTCAATCATCACTGAACAGTTCTAAGCTAAGTGCATTTCTAAGCTATTCCATCATCTTCCATTTTTTTCTATTACTTTAGTCTTTTTAAAGCATACTTGGGAATAATTGATGCATAATTGGTCGGTAATTGTTTTAGGATGATGAACTAGCAAAATGTTTCAAGATATAGGGAGAGAAATCATTTGAGACCCCATAATGGGTCTTAAATTTTTAAAAGAGGCCAGCAGATCCTATTATATGGTAATTACATTATATTACATACTATATACTATTATTATCTAATTATAATTACATTATATGGACCTATTATATGATAATTGCAAGGTAGAGTGAGTTTTATTCTCTTTATTTTTTTAAGAACAAGTATATTTTCTTTGGAACATCTCTGAGAAAGAATTACAGTCAAGAAATATTAATCCATACAAGTAGTTAGAACTGCTCAAAAAAAAAAAAAAATCCCCAAACCTAAAACACTAAAATGGATTCCAGGGAATCCTGATGGTTTATTGAGACTTAAGATATATTACTGACACCTGCATTTGTATACAAAAGTATTCTGACATATAATGCATGTATGTTTTTTTTGTATGTAAAGTAATATGCTAGCTAGTTTAGTACTTGAGATTCTATTTTTAAATGGCTTCATTAGAAAAGGGTTTACAATTTGTTATGCTGTAAAATCCCCAATGAATGAAAAGTGGTGGTATTAATTAAGGTGACATTTATATGCACTTAGCAGTATCTGGCGATGAACAATGAAGGTTAGTTCTTCTTACCCACCCCCCCAGAAGCTAATTTCCCTTCGTGTGCCCAGTCACTCAGTCATGTCCAACTCTTTGTGACCCTATGGACTGTACCTCACCAGGCTCCTCTGTCCATGGAATCTTCCAGGCAAGAGTACTGGAGTGGGTTGCCACTTCCTACTCTGGGGGATCTTCCTGACTCAGGGATCAGACCCACATCTCTTGGATCTCCTGCATTGGCAGGCAGATTCTTTACCACTCATGCCACCTGGGAAGCCCTAATTTCCCCTTTATTGTTGTTGTTCAGTTGTGCAGTTCATGTCTGACTCTTTGTGACCTCGTGGACTGCAACACGCCAGGCTTCCTTGTCCTTCACGATCTTCTGGAGTTTGTACAAACCCATGTCCACTGAGTCAGTGATGCCATCCAACCATCTCATCCTCTGTCACCCCCTTCACCTCTTGCCTTCAATCTTTCCCAGCATCAGGGTTTCCCTTTAGTATCAATTAATTAATGAGTGACTACTTTGTGCTGGGAATCAGGAAGACATGATAAAAACAGAAGATAATCCCCTGCCATATTATATGTTATTAACATAATCTAGTTGTGTCTTAAGATTTCAAGGAACTGAAGACGATGAGAGCACATGCTTCTGTGGGATGTATCCGTCAGTCTAAATGATCCTGTGCAGACAACCATTCATTCATTCAGGCGTGTACTGTGCACCAGATTTGTGCTGGACTCTGTGCTAGGTACTGAGTCCATCAGGCACAGTCCCTGACCTCAAGGAGTTTAGACTCAAGTGGGAAAGACAGGCTAGCACACAGACCCAATCTAATACATTAAGTAGGTGGCTAGGTGCTATGATAAGGATGAATCCAGGAGGTTCTGCCTGACCTGCCCTCCAAGTGGGAGCCCTGAAAATGGAGTCGGAAGAACAAACCAAGTCAAAGAGTCTGGTACGGACAGGGTGAGGGGGAACGGGCCTCGCTAGTGGGATTTGAGGAGTGGTGTGTGGAAAATTGAGTTATGAATTGCTTTGAGGAGCTTGGCTTTGACAAGAAGGAGTAAAAGAATGACAACCAAGGAGATGGAGACCACATTGGCACAACTGTATTGTAGAAAAAAGTTATCTAGTAGGAAAAGAGTGAAGAATGACAGATTCAGTTCTGAATGGTATTACGAATTGACCTGTGTCCCTCAAAAGACATGCTGTAGTCCAAACCACAGGAATCTGGGAATTCAGTCTTTTTTGGAAATAGTCTCTTTGCAGATGCCATAACATTAAGATGAGATCATACTGGGCCTAAAAGCTATGACAAACCTAGACAGTGTATTTAAAAGCTGAGACATCACTTTGTTGACAAAGGCCCATACAGCTAAGGTTATAGTTTTTCCAGTAATCATGTATGGATATGAGAGTTGGACCATAAAGAAAGCTGAGAGTCAAGAACTGATGCTTTTGAACTGTGGTGCTGGAGAAGACTCTTGAACAGCACAGAGATCAAACCAGTCAATCCTAAAGGAAATCAACCCTGAATATTCATTGGCGGAACTGATGCTGAAGCTGAAACTCCAGTCTTTTGGCCATCTGATGTGAAGAGCCAACTCATTGGAAAAGACCCTGATGCTGGGAAAGATTGAGGGCAGGAGGAGAAGGGGGCGACAGGAGATGAGATGGTTGGGGATGACATCCTTGACCCAATGGACATGAGTTTGAGCAAACTCCAGGAGATAGTGAAGGATAGGAAGCCTGGTGGGCTGTGGTCCATGGGGTTGCATAGAGTTGAACATGACTGAGTGAATGAACAACAAATCCCATGTGCCTGATGTCCTTATGAGAAGAAAGAAATTGGACACAGAGACAGAGACCAACAGGAAGAAGGCCATGTGATGATGGAGGCAAAGATTGGAGTCAAGTAACACCAAAGATTGCTGGCAACCACCAGAATCCAGGAGAGAGACACGGAACACATTCCCCTCTGAGCCCTCAAAAAGAAGTTAGCCCTGCTGACACCTTGATTTCCAACTTCTGGCCTCCTGAACTGTGAGAGAATAAATTTCTTTTGCATTAAGCTACCCAATTTGTGATACTCTGTTATGGCAGTCCTAGAAAGTAATTCAAATGGACTGAGTTTTATACCTTCAATTACCAGGATAGCATTGTGTTATATACCCTGTTAGCCATTATTTGGTTTGGGTTAATAAGCATTGAAACTATCCTTAGAAATCTATCATTGGGATAATTTAAGTGCACTTTCCAATTTTTTTCAACATTCACTTTTCCCTAACTATCTGGCTTCACTTTTCTTGGTAATTTCTTTTTCTTTATAATTCTTCTGTCTTTTGCTATTTTATTATCCCCAATATTCTTCACAGTTTCTTTCATTTGAAATTTATATCTATTGTTCAAATTGTGTTTTTTAATACTCAAAAATCATTTTATACTTTTTATACATTTTATATTTTTCTCTGAAAAGGACATCAGCAACAATCCAATTAGGAAGATAGACTGCATATTTGTTTTGGTTTGGTTTTTCCTTTTCAATATCTCCTTTAAAATTAGAGATATATATGCTAAAAGAAGGTGTTTTAATGTTCTCTAGTGAAGACCATGTTTTCCATTCCTTGCTTGGAGCCTCTGAAGGAAAGTCCATATCTAGTAATCATAGTAGGTGAGTGACTTCCGGAAGATACTGAGAATACAGTTACTTGCAGGTGTCTTGGCCACGCATCCATCAATGTAGAGAGGGTTTCTGCATCCAAAACTCCCCTTTTCCCTGAGGGCAGGATTGCTGACCTTGATGTTCATGTACATTTGGTCACAGTCAATTTTTACTTGAAAGAGTAGAGCTAAGATTCAAGAGGAAAAGCAACTTCTTGTTTCTTTCTCTAAAACCTCAAAACCGTTTTTTTCAGGATATAGGCAGGGCCATCCACCTTGTTTTCCTCTGTCTGTGAAGTCTGCAGGAAGCACACACCTCTCTGGCACAAACTGGGCTGTGTGCGGGGCCTGCCTCGTATGCCTGCTTCCGTGTCCGTGGTCCCTGAAGCTACGGCTATTGAGAAGAGACCCCCATTTCATCCTGCTGTAGTGTCAGATGTGGTCAAAGACCCACATTATCTGGATTTCTTTCAGGGAAAAGTTGGCATCCTCTCAGAAGCTTATATCTTTTTATTATTATCTAAGGCAGAAACAATGAAGTATCTAGAGAGTCATTCTTATATGATAAAATATTCCAAACAAACACAAAAAATTAGACAAATAATACATCCGTGCCCAATATACCCAATGTACCCACCCCATATGCTCAAAACACATTACTATTTCAACTTGCCAGTTCTCATTCTGACTTTCATATTCACTCTTGGTGACTAGGAGGAGGAACATGGATTTTGCCATTGGACCTCGGTTCAAATTCTGGCTGTGTAACTAGTTATCCTACAAGAAGTACTTTACCTCTTTAAACTTCCGTTTTCTATTTCTAAAAGAAAATAGTCGTAATATATCCACCTCTTTGAACTGTGAGGCTTAAATGTGACAAATGGAAAGCAGTCAGCATGATGCCAGACACAGGAAAGCTGCCAGGATCGGTCTTTCCTTCATACAGCCTTTCACAAATTCTGGTAGCTCACTTTGATGTAGTGTAGAGTAAGCCTCATTCCCAACCCCCAACCCTATTTTCTTTGGATTTTTGAAAGCAGTTAATTAAATGTGAGTTGGCATACCAAATGCCATCTCCTAACTTAAAAAATTCTCAGGTCCTGTCATCCCTTCTTTTATTCCCTGGGCTAGTTCAGCACTCTAAGCAAGGCCTTCCACCATCCCCTAGCCATTTAGCTTTTCTTACAGCCCATATCGTTCTCTGTGTTCACACCTGACTTTACCCAATGTCCTTTTAAAAAAAAGACAACAGCTAAGCTGCTTTTCATTTTATGGAAGAACCAATTGCACTGGGTAATAGGTTTGTGTTTAATGATTCATGATAAATATATTAGGTTTAGCGAAAGAGAGAACTAGCAGGACAGAATGAGGCAGGGAGTTAGGAATCAGTTTCACTCTGATGAGCATGACCTTGAAGGTGTCCCTTCCACCCTCTCATTTCGTTGATCGCTGCAAACGATAGGAAAATTAATGACTTGAATATTTTTGAATAAGTCTGGGTGTCTGAGCTCAGTGTGAGCTATAAAGAAATTTATGCTTTGGTATTTGGTTTGAGATGAGTAATCAATAGCTTAGAAGGTTAAAAAAATCAGCCTTACATAATCTTAGCCTGAAGTCACCTATATTCTGGCTTCACTCTTCCTTTGGACTCATCCCAGCTCTCAACCACTGACGCATCAACGTGGAAGTTTTGGCACAGCTAGTGGCCTCTTGGGATTTCTACCTTCCACAGAGATCTGTATACAAGTTCAGAGATAGTATTTCTAAATTTATCAATTTTATGAGCATGTAATGTATTCTGTCTTTCCCAAGAAGAACATAATGAATCCATTTCTTCTTCAACAAATGTTTAGCACTATTAAACACATCTTCCACTTTTTTTTTAGCTAAAATTTTTTTTGTAAAACCACAGGTTTAAAAATATGTGATTTATGTAATTGTTCTTTTAGCATCTGCCCCACCCCACTCTCCAAGCCCCAAGGGCTAGTTATCACTGATAAGATGTTCTCCAAACTTTATCCAAAGCAGCACCAGTTATGATCATAGATTTAACACGCTGTTGGGTTTGGACTGCCTTTAACAAAAATGAAGGGCTTTACACAAAGCATGAAATTTTAAAATTGCATTGTTGTTGGAAATCATATTTAATCTAGAAATTGCTTTAGTTAATTAAGAAAACCCATGCCACCATTCTTTGGCAGGGTTAACAACTGGCCTCGAGGTTTTCAAAGTTGTAGTAACTTAATCATCTTAACAGTTCCCAATATAGGTTACTTATTTCTTTCTGCTTGTTTGTTTTATTTCCTCCTTGACCATCTGATCAGTTTATTTTGTTGTTGTTTTAAAAATTATACATGCTTCTATTTTGTTTTGATTTGGGAAGTACAGAAAATTATAGAGTAGCAGGAAAACATAATCACCCATAGTGACACCACTCAGAGGCAAACCGTAATGAAGAGTTTTTCACAGTTTTGTCCAGTCTTTACATTATATTAAGAATATTAAAGTCTTATGTACCTTTTGTTGCCAATAGTTTGCCAGTCCTTGTGACTTTATGCACATACATAATGCAGAGTTTGAAGCACCAAATACCTCGTTAGCTTATTGTGAAAAAGTGAACCCTCACTACACCCTTCCCCGTTATTTTCTGCTCTTGAGAACAAGTACTTTAGACTCCTTTGAATCATTGGTGCTAGTTTTCATATTTCTGAATAATTTGCTTATGTCACTTCTTGCTTTTCCCTGGCTTTAGGCATTGCCACTGACATCCTGAAGGATTTAGCTCTATTCACCAAAGCCCACCTGCCACCACCACACAACACCCTTCTCATCCCCTGTCCTCTGAACTGGGTGTATTTTATTTGGGCTAAAACAGTACCCATTGCCTTTATTGCTGACACTAGGAAATAATAAAATGGCCACTAAGACATGACGATAAGGTTTCCATTACTGTTCATCTTTGTGTTTTCTTTGCAACAAGTAATTGTCTTGTTTTGTACATTCATTTTCATGCTTTCCTATGATCCCCAATTTATCCTCAAACTCTTCTCTAGTTGTATAAACATCATCTCAGTGCGTCCAGACACATTGGATTTTTGTCACTGTTGAGTTGCGGAAGTCTCTCCTGGGCCTGCTCAGCTGTTCCCACTGGGCTGGTTACACTCAGCCTCCTGCTTGGATATGCCTCGGGAGTCCCTTCACTCTCCTGTTTGCTCTCATTTTCTGCATCCTGTGTTGTTTTAGTTTCCCTTTGCTGCTATGACAACTTAACTACAATCCTACTGGCTTAAATGTATTACTTTAGAGTCCTGGAGGTCAGAAGTCTGAAATGAGTCTCACTGAGCTAAAACCAAGGCGCTGCCATGGTGCTTCTGAAATCCATTTCCTTGCCTTTCCAGCTTTTAGAGACCACCTGCATTCTTTGGCTTGTGGCTTCTTTCTCTATCTTGAAAGCCAGCATTATAGCATCTTCAGATCACCTATCTCTCCTCCCTTCCTCTTCCGCTCATGAGGACCCTCATGATTAAACTGGGTCCATTTGATTAACCCAGGATAATCTTCCCATCACAAGTTCTCTTTTTGTGTGTGTGTGTGATATAACAAACCATATTCACAGAATCTGGAGGTTGGGACTTGGACATCCTTGGTGGAGGTGGGGGACTTTATTCTGCTTTCCATGTGTATCTTTCTCTTTCCTCAGCCTACTGAGAAAAGGTGCATGGGATGGAAATTTTCTGAAATATTGCGTTTCTGAAAATGTCTTTATTCTATCCTTGATTAATTGTTTGATGGAATAAAATTTCTGATTGGGAATCTGCATTAACCAGGACAGGCTAGGGTGATGCAAAATCTCAGTTGGTACACACATAAGTTTATAAGACCCTTAGTGAGTCCAGTGGGTCCACTGGTTCTCAGGGAAGCTCATTTCAAGGGCTCACTCCATCTTATGGCCATCCAGCCAGCTCAACCTGGACCTTCATGTCACTCTGGCAGAGGAGAGAGGAGCTGGGAATATGTGAAGACTTCTCATGCCTTCATCCTGGAAATGACTTGTGTTACTTCTGTGAGTCGTCAGCTGGCCAGAACTGCTCAGCTGCAAGGGGACTGGGAGCATCAAAATCATTTCCACTCTGAATGCTAATGGTCCTTTCCCACCTTGTTCTAGCTTCTGGTATTACTGTTGAGAAGACTTACTCTTCACCTGTCATATGAAAATCTCATCTGTCTGTACAGAAACTTCTCATTCCTAGGATTCTAAAATTTTCTGATTTTGTGCCCAGTATGTGTCAGTTTTCAGGTACTATTGTCAATACTCGGTGGACCTTTTGATCAGGAAACTGATTCCGTTCTGGGATCTTTGCTTGACTTTTTTTCACTGATGATTTTTCCTCTGCATTCTCTCTTTTTGTCTTTCTGGATCTCCTCTTATTTGGATGTTGAACCTCCAGGACTAATTGGTTATATTTCTTATCTTTGTTCTTTTTATTTTTATTTTCTTTGTGTTTTTGTTCTGTGATCTCGAAGAGTTTCTCAACTGGGACTTCCAACTTTTCAATTTCCTCCTCATTGTTCTCATATTTTTTATGGGCAAGAACTTTGTTGGTGCTGTTATTCTTCTCTGAATGTTCTTAATTATAACATTCCTCAGTTTCATAAAAAGCTTTTGCATTTCTTACAAAAGATTATTCCAAGAAATTTTACCTTTTTATTGGTTGTTATTTTGAATGGAATATTTTTTTTTTACTGTATTTTAAATTAACTATGTAATACTGAAAAATTATTGATTTTGTGCATTATATATACTCACATATCTGAACTTTTTATTTTAATACTTTTTCCATTCTTTTTCTTAATAAAGATTCACCTAACAGAGCAACAATATTCATTTTGTCTCTTCCTTTCTAGTTCTGTTTCAGGTTTTATAACATTATCCAGAATAATATTAAATAATAGAGTCCATGGTGGGACACTGGGTATTAATTATCATCATGTCATCCACCTTTATAACATGTACCTGGCATATTTTGTTGTTGTTGTTCAGTCGCTCAGTTATGTCCGAATCTTTGTGACCCATGGACTGCAGCACGCCAGGCTTCCCTGTCCTTCACTATCTCCTCAAACTCATGCCCATCGAGTCACTGATGCCATCCAACCATCTCATCTTCTGTCGTCCCCTCCTCCTCCTGCTCTCAATCTTTCCCAGCATCAGAGTCTTTTCCAGTGAGGTGGCTCTTTGCATTAGGTGGCCAAATTATAGGGGCTTCAGCGTCAGCAACAGTCCTTCCAAAGAATACTCAGGATTGATTTCGTTTAGGGTTGACTGGTTTGATCTCCTTGCAGTTCAAGTGACTCAAGAGTCTTCTCCAGCACCGCAGTTTGAAAGCATCAGTTCTTCCATGCTCAGCCTTCTGTATCATCCAACTCTCATATCTGTACATGACTGCTGGAAAAACCATAGCTTTGACTAGACAGACCTTTGTCGGCAAATTCCTGGCACATAGTAGCACTCAATATTTGTCAAATCAATGAATAGTGGTTATAAAAGCATCTTTTGTATTGTTTGAAATTTTAATGATAATGCTACAAATGTCTTATTAGTAAGTATAATTTTGGTTGACATTTCATTGAAGATAGATATTCTTTATCATGTTAATGAAATATTTTTAATTTCCTGGTTACTTATGACAATCATGTTCCCTTAGTGACTTGGTATTTTGCACTTAGAAACATGTGTTGGACTGAATTAATTCACTTTTACTTTAACGGAGGGGGGAGAGAAAGAGATTTGCATGTATAAACAGGCACTTTTTATCAATATTTGATTTGTCTTATCTTTACTGGTAACCTGGAAGAAGAAATGCTAAGAAAAGTCTCTGCGTTTGCAGGTAACTCTAGTCTTTTGGGAGGGTGAGAGTTGAGGGCTAGCACTAAACCACAGGAGTACCTACGAGGTCCAGTGTCCTGCCAGCTGCCACCTAGCATAGTACTGCATCCCGAAGAGGCTATCAAAATGTTGGCAGTCCTCCAACAGAGATCGTAGCTGTGCCATGTGCAAGCTATGATTTATCTATACCTGGAAGATTATATGCAGTTTTAGTCAGCAAAGAGCGAAAGAAGCATAATTGAGCTGGAGAACACCCAGAGAGTAACAACTAGAACGATCTTGGAAGATGGAAGAAAAGACTAAACAGATTACAATTCTTTTCTGCAAAGACATCAGCACAGGAGAATGATCAAAATCTATCAAACCAGAGGGAATATGTTTGAGGTGAACACAAAACTGTTCACCAAGGCCTCAAACACATCTCTGATCTGAAATAAATAGACACAGTGTCCTGCAAATCTTACATAAAAGTACAAAAACTGAAGGAAAATTCTGCTTCTTATGGAGGATAATGAACCCCCTGGATTTCATTTGCCCAATTGACAGTGCAGGCCAAAAGTATAAATCATTCCTCATAAAAGTTTATATAATTCATGGATGACAAATCCATAATGGATTAGGACAAGAACAAGATTGCTTAAAGGGACAGCCTAATGTTTCAGAGTCCACGTTCTTGAATCCAGGAAGAGCAGTCTTATTTTATATATAATAGAAAATGAACATTCTTCTTTCCCCAATGAGAACATGATTTAGTAATTATTGACTCTCACTGATAGTTGAGTCATTATTGATGCTTATCTTTAAATCATTCTCTGGATTGCTGCTGTTTAGACTACCCGTATTGCAGGGCTCTACTTAAATCCTGCACCTTCAGTGGCTGCCCTAGCTGGAGACTCTATTGTGTGACTACTTTAGAACAAGGAGTTTGAAGGTCCCAATAGAAGCCCAGGCCCCAGTTCTTACTAGTTCTTAGAACTGACAAAAGCCAACTATTCTTTCCGAGTTTTATTTTTCTCACTTATTAGATGGGAGTAATGATTTCCCTGTATTCATAACCTTCACATTTTTGTGAAAGGAAATACTGTTTGTGAAAGTGCTTTGGAAGCTGTAAGGCTCTGGCTGTGTCACTGATCGGTAGAGATGGGGATGGCCTGTTTCTCGAAGCTGTAAGTCCTCAGGGAACTGCCACTGTCTTCCCAGATTCCTGAGAGGATCCCCCTCAACAAGTGAACCCCAGTGTGGCCTGCTGCTCTGGCGAGTTGGCTGGACCCTGTGGAGCTACAGGGTTTTGTTTTTGCTCCTGAAGCCTAAAGCCTAGTGAAGGGCAGAATGAGAGCCTGACAGCTCTCTTCTGGGTTCACACTCTCATCCTGACCTTGAGCTTTTACCACCTGAAGGTGACCTTTTAGCATGTCCCTTATCTGACGGTGATAAGACATAGAAAGGGAATGATAGCCATTTTCTTGAGACCGGGAGTAGAGCAGAACCAGCTGGATTCTTCCCCATAGCCTTTCCCTGAAGCCATAGACAGGCTCCCTCTTGGCCTTTTTTTCCCCTCAATAAGGAAAATTGGGAACCATTTACTTATTGCATTAGCTATATGGAACGTTGGAGAAAAAGAGCAACGTGAAGCAGGCCAACAACAGGAAGAGGCCAAGATAGACAGACAAGTGGAAAATGGCTTTAAAAACCTTTATACAGTACCTTGAGAGCTTTATTCCTTGCCACCATGCCTTAATTTTGTCCTTGAGAAGTGCGTGACCTCAAGGATTCCTCCTCCTCCATGATGGTAGCCTTGAGCTCCTGTTAGAGACCAGAGTGTACAAAACTATAAACCACCACAATGTTAATTATGGTCTTATAATACTCTCCTATTACAGTGGATAGGATATACCATGATAACCATTATTATGCACTGTAACTCTCACCTGTGTGTATATGTTTTTATCTCCCCAACTATATAGCAATTCCTTATGGGCATGGAACATGTTTTATACATCCTCTTTGGCTTAAAGGATATGTACTGATTATGCATAGCTAGAGGAATCCTTTCATCTGGCCATTTCAGAGGTATGCAGCAGGCCTGCCAGTGATGTAAGCTGAATCCAGCTTGATTTCATGAAGCAGTGCTGGCTTAGTATGGTGCTATAGAGCATTCATAATCAGAGGTGGGCTGGAAAGGGGGACCCTTCTTGTGTGGACTCATTTCTTTCTCCAACTTTTATTCTTATGCCTTTCCCTATTTTTTTCTGTCTTCTTCAAAACCAGATGTTCCCCTTGCCTTGGGCAAAAAGAATATCCCAATGGAAATATATGTCTGGGCATTAAGGGAAATAGGCAGAATGTAGTTGTATGAGGATTTCAGGTTCCTGGATTTAGAATTTGATTCTGTGCTAAAATTTAACTGCATCCTGGGTAAAAATATCAGAAGAGGAAAAAAAATAAATAAACTGATCTGGGTTTGTCATTTGTCTACTTAGCAGACAAGTTATAAGGATTTCCAGTGCATGCATGCTAAGTTGCTTCAGCCATATCCGACTCTTTGTGTCCATATGGACTGTAGCCTTCCAGGCTTCTCTGTCCATGTGATTCTCCAGGCAAGGATACTGGAATGGGGTTCCATGCCCTCCTCAGAGGATCTCTCTGACCTCGGGATCAAACTCCCATGTCTTACATCTCCTGCATTGGCAGGCCGGGTTTTACCTCTAGCGCCACCTGGGAAGCCCTGGATTATCCAGTAGATGTTTCTAAACTTTCAAAATTTTTTGAGATAACAGATAATCACTGAGGAATGATATTGCTAGTGTGATTGCCATTGTAACACAGTGAATGAGAGATCAACTTCTAGAGCTTAGTAAGCCTGCCTGCAAATTCAGACTCTGCCTCTTACTGTGTCATTTGGGTCAGATTTCTGAATGTCTATTATTCTCAGTTTCCTCATCTATATAATAGAGACAGAAGTCTCTATTTGATAGAGTTGTTAAAAGGATTGATTGAAAGAAATCATATAAAATGCTTAGCACAGTCCTAGTACAAATTGCATTATCTAAGTTATATTCCCTAATGCCACTAATTGATGAATTGTGCTTTATCGGATCCTGATCTGAATTGCTAAATATTTATAAATATTATTTTAAGAACTGTCCATTTGTAATACCTGTTGAAATCTTCCAGGATAAATGTTTTAAATGAACTTGATTATATATGTTTTGTGGCATTTGATTCAAGCCAGAGCAATTTGTTTTAGCCAGGTATTTTTTTTTTTCCCTAATAAAAGTGCTTTTTGTTACTGAGCATTTTTAATAGGTTTACATACTGTGTTCTTAATCAATGATATAGTGGGATACTTTTATAGATTATGATTTTATCCAAACAGAAAGGTAAAGGGCTATTTAATTATTGGTGTTTACTGACATACAATTAGTACTCTCGTGAAATGTCTCAGAGAAGAATAATTTCATTTCAATATCCTGGACTTTCGAGGGTGTATTTTTTTATCCTGGTATGTTTGAAAGTCACCCATTGTTATCCAAAATAATAAAAGCTACTATTTTGCTTATTGAATTTGATTGTTTTACTTGTCTTTCAATATTTTGAGTGTATATTCACAGATTTATAATTTTATATTTTAATTATAAATTTCAAGTTTCCATTGACTATATGAACAGTAATTTGAATGAGTTATACAGACAATAGATTTTCAGTCACATTTGATTAAAAACACAAATGAAAGATGAATTTTCTCTTATTTTAATTACAAAATCATTTTGTAATAATTTGTAATATAATATTTGAAAAGAAAATTTTTTTACAGCATCACAAAAAGGCTACTGATGGAAATGCTGAATCATCCCTTTATACAGTGTCTAAGAACTTAGATTATTTCATCGGTTCACATGAATTTCATTCATTAACCTTAGCAAAACTATTTTCAATAGCTTACTCTTAATCTAATTATTTACAACTGATGTTATGGTAGTATGATCACTGAATACTTGAGTTATGGCTCAAAGCCACAATTCCTTCAAAGTTAAGGATTCTAAGGATGTTTATTCATACATTTTTTGACATATTCTATATTTCACTATTTTAAAAGTAGAATTATCCTTTTGTCATATGCTCTTTAAATATTATGTAAATATAGTGTTTCTAATATTATTTTATTGGAAATTATGTTTATCTTGTAATGTTCTTTTTGAGAGTAAATATATTTTAGTGAAACTTGTTCTCAATTTATTTTGTCAGAAACTCAGATGTCATGGGAAGTAATTCAACTTTTCCATATTTAAGAAGCTCTGATTATAATGAATGCTAATATATGTAAACGAATAGTGTCCTGTCCTTTTGGCCTTCAGTAGTCTCAACAACAGTGTTCCAAACAATCCTCCAACAGCATAGATTAAAATGCTCTTCCTGCTTCTCAGAAGTCACCCTGTAAAGCATAGAGAACGAAATGATTTCCTGCTAATTGTGCTAACGGCACTAAAAATAGATGGTCGGTTTTTAAATGTATGATTTAACATTCTTCCATATATATGTATATATAAAAAGACTGAAAAATTCCATCTTACTCTAAGAAAGATTCTACTGGTATTTCATTCCGGGTGTCTGAAGGAGCTTTGGGCAAGCGGCTCCCGTCGTTTTGTTTTTGTCTTTGTGGTGGGGCCTGTGGGTAGGTACCTAGAACTGAGACGCTCTCAGAGCTTGCATTATTCACGCAGTGCTGTTCAGCACGGCCGCCCTCGGGACGCACATCAGCAGAGGGGACAGGGACGCATGCTGGCAGCCCTCCATTCTCACTTAGGAAATTGCCAGCCTCTGCTCCTGCCTTCTAAAGTGATTACTTTGCTATGGTCCAAGTACCTGGCAAGAAGATAAATCTTTCGCTAGACAGAAATTCCTCAAGTACTTTTCCCCCATCAAACATGATGGCAGATGTGTTGGTTTGGGATGTCCAAACAGGCAAGTTCCATTTTCACAGAATCAATAGTGCATCCCATTTTAAGAATTATTGTCTTCATTATGCAAATGTAGAAAGGACTAACAAACCTTCGTGGGGAAAAGCAACAGGCAGCTGTTCTGCTTTATTTAGGGGGAGGGATGTTATCTTCTATTTATTTAATGATTTAGAAGTTTGTTTTCTGTAAATGGAGCTTAGAGCTAATTTGATTTTGTTAGAGAAATACAGATGAGTTTCATAATCAAAATATTGGTTGGCCAAAAAAGTTCATTCGGGTTTTTCTCTAAGATGTGATGGAAAAATGTGAATGAACTTTTTGGCCAATCCAAAAGATTCTTTAAATATCTTAGGCAATTGAGGACAAGTGTGCATGCATGCTCAGTCACTCAGTCGTGTGTTACTCTTTGCAACCCCCATGGACTGAGCCTGCCAGGCTCCTCTGTCCATGGGATTATTTTATTTCGTTTCTTTTATTTTTTCATTTATTTATATTAGTTGGAGGCTAATTACTTTGCAATATTGTAGTGGTTTTTGCCATACATTGACATGAATCAGCCATGGATTTACATGTGTTCCCCATCCTGAACCCCCCTCCCACCTCCTTCCCCATCCCGTCCCTCTGGGTCATCCCAGTGCATCCTGAGCACTTGTCTCATGCATCAAACCTGGGCTGGCGATCTGTTTCACATTTGATAATGTACATATTTCGATGCTGTTCTCTCAGATCATCCCACCCTCACCTTCTCCCACAGAGTCCAAAAGTCTGTTGTATACATGTGTGACTCTTTTTCTGTCTTGCATACAGGGTTATTGTTACCATCTTTCTAAATTCCATATATATGCGTTAGTATACTGTATTGGTGTTTTTCTTTCTGGCTTAGTTCACTCTGTATAATGGGCTCCAGTTTCATCCACCTCATTAGAACTGATTCAAATGTCTTCTTTTTAATGGCTGAGTAACATTCCATTCCATTGTGTATATGTACCACTGCTTTCTTATCCGTTCGTCTGCTGATGGGCATCTAGGTTGCTTCCATGTCCTGGCTATTATAAACAGTGCTGCGATGAACATTGGGGTGCACGTGTCTCTTTCAGATCTGGTTTCCTCAGTGTGTATGCCCAGCAGTGGGATTGCTGGGTCATATGGCAGTTCTATTTCCAGTTTTTTAAGGAATCTCCACACTGTTCTCCACAGTGGTTGTACTAGTTTGCCTTCCCACCAACAGTGTAAGAGGGTTCCCTTTTCTCCACACCCTCTCCAGCATTTATTGCTTGTAGACTTTTGGATAGCAGCCATTTTGACTGGCGTGTAATGGTACCTCATTGTGGTTTTGATTTGCATTTCTCTAATAATGTGTGATGTTGAGCATCTTCTCATGTATTTGTTAGTCATCTGTATGTCTTCTTTGGAGAAATGTCTGTTTAGTTCTTTGGCCCATTTTTTGATTGGGTCATTTATTTTTCTGGAATTGAGCTGCAGGAGTTGCTTGTGCATGTCCTTGGGATTAAATCTTCTAAGGTAACCCTGAATGCTTTTTGGATTCTCCTTCTTCCCTAGTCGCCTTCTCCTTCCAGAACTCTGTTCCAGGTGTGAAGGAAAATCCATTTCCCTCCTCAGTCTAACTCTGTTGTTGTTTAGTCGCTAAGTCATGTCTGACTCTTTTGTGACCCCAAGGACTGTAGCCTGCCAAACTCCTCTGTCCATGGGATTTTCCAGGCAAGGATACTGAAGTGGGTTGCCATCCATTCTCCAGGGGATCTTCCCAGCCCAGGGATTGAACCCACATCTCCTGCTTTGGCAGGCAAGTTCTTTATCATTGAGCCATTAGGAAAGCCTCTTCAGTCTTACTACAGCCCATCTATTCTTTAAGCCACAACCACAGGCTCATAACCGTAAAGAAAGTTAATGAAATTAACTCAGAACTCTTAGATGGGCCCCTTTCTTCCACTCCCTCCATCATCAGAGTTAGTTCAGCTTTCTAGTAAATGTAGGTATGTATATCTGTATACTATACATAATTGTAAAAGGCATGAGGCAGGGTGTGCACAAACGTAACATTTCCTCTTCTCTTTCCTTTCCTCCCTTCTCCTTGTGGCCAGTCAGGTTCCCTGAGGTTTTGTGTGGCCTCAGGGCAGTAGCACCTTGCCCTGATGCTGTTTTCTCTTTGAGGTCATCCCAAGTCGTTTTTGTTGCTTCTCCATCTGAGTCAGATGACCCTGGCTCACCAGGGCCTCTGATCAACAAGCCCATGCATGCTACATCCTCCTTGTCCTGACCCCAGGCCCCTCTGGCCCTGTTTCATAGCTTCAGAGAAGCCCCAGAAGACTTCTCATAGTGACCTGCCCTCAGGACCATGTATCTGAGTAGCTCCCTCAGTCATTACCCCCCCTTAAATCTCAAGCTTTGGTCAGGAGTGAGGCCTGTTGATACAGCCTAGAGCCTCCAAAGACACATCTGTGAGGCCAGTCCCTTGTCCTCTGGGACTCCCGCAAATGATCTGTGATTTCTATCAACTTGACTCTCCTGAAACCACTTGGTCAGGGCCCAGACCTTTTCCTAGGGACCCAGACAGCCTCTAAGAACCTAGTCCTGACCCTCTTCATCCTTATCTCAGTGGCCAACTAAACCTTTATTGCCTTTTGGGAGGTAACTAGCTCTTGCTGTGTTCTTTCACCAGTCTTTGATTTTGTTGATAAACTTGATGTCTTCTACCTTCAGCCTTTGCCTTTTAGATCTCTGAATCACTCTTGTCTCGATCACTTAGGGTTGAAAAAATTTGGCTTTCAAAGCAAATAGCTTTCTTAGTAAGTCACAACTGAAACCTTAGAAGTTCAAAAGAGAAACGTAAAATAAAAAGAAATTCTCAGGAAAAATAATCAGGTCTGACACTGAAATTGACTTCTTTTTCTATATTGTCTCCTTTCCTTTTTAAGAAAAAAATGTGTTGTTTTTTGTTCTTGTGTTAGTTGCTTTATTGATTCTGTGCTATGGGTGGGGGGCAGTTAAGAAGATAGAGGTCAACAGTCTCAAAAAATTTTTAGCAGCAAAGAGATGATAATTTAAAACTAGATTCAAATGCCCCATCTATGGGTCTTTTTTGTAGCAACTTGTGTGCATTTCTTGGTTTCATTTAATTCACTGGAAAATATATCAGTGAAAATTTCAGTTCATGAGTTGTTTCTTTTTGTCTCAAGATTGCTTATCAGATGACATATAACAACATGTAATCATAACAGAAGAAAAGGACAGAGAGAGAGCAGGCTGATATCACTGCATCGGTCCTGAGCCGTTTTATTAAATTCTGTACTTCGGCGAATTTCAGGCCTTGCTGTTGTTCGTCAGTAACTCTAACCCTGTGGTGTATAATTTAAGAGAAAACAGGATCAAGGAGAAGCAACTCTTATCTCCCTTGCCTGTGCTTGTAATGGCTGCCATCATTTATCCACAGGGAGAAACGAGCAATTGGAAACATTCCTCTTTGGCCGGTCAGAACCTGTTCATAGTTTGTTTGGCAAGAAATGAAGATAAAGAGTTATCAGGTGTGGTAGATTATCCCTGAGAGCCTGTGTTTTATTTTTATCTTTCCATGAATCACCCTCCGATAAGCACAGGGGACGGCACTTAGAAAAGAAAATCTCTTTGGAGAACAGGAATTTAATTCTGCTGCAGAATGCCAGCGAGATGCTCATTTCACAATGAACTGTTCACTGCACATTATGACAGAGCAGATGGGAGCATCTAGGTAGTTTTCTGAAAGATCGGTTATCAAATGATAATATGCACTTGAATCTAGGGGAATTTTGTTAAAGTGCAGAAGATCCAGAGTAGGACCCAAGACTTTGCATTTTCTGACAAGTTCCTGGGTTACGTTACTGTTACTGGTGCCTGGGTCTCACTTTACACAGCAAAGTCTTAGGTGTTTCAAATAGTCTTGTGCAGAGATTTCATATTGAATTGGTGGAGCTAGTAAGGACTTGCAATGCCAGTGTTTTTTACGGGTCCCTTAGCTTGCCATCATTAAAGAAATTGTCCAACAGGAAACCAAGAGTTTAAGCAAGGATCATCTGTCAATGCTCCACTCTGGCCAGATCAGCACCTCTGCAAATGTCCACCTCGAATTTGCTCTGAGGCTCTGACCCACCTGTTGGAAGGGTTGCTTGAAGAATGCCTTTATTCTAGACTCCCTCCACCTGCAGGACTCCCTACCAGAATTCCCTACCAGAACTATAATACATAAAACCCAGTGTTTACATGAGCAAGCATTTTTGCAGCTGTGCAATCTTATAGGGATCAAAAAACTTCTGTGAGTATTGAGGTGACCCAAGAAGCCAACCAGAAAAGATTTGATGTAATTATGCTAATTCATCAAAAGATAATTTCATTTTCAGTGATGAATGGCCCTAAAGTTTTGGACCTTGATAAGATTTTCAGAGGAAAACCATGAGCAGTGAGTAGTTGATTCTTCTCCTGGGATTTTGATTTCTTAACATGAAATCCTTGTTCTAATGCTTTGACTTTCTTACACAGTTCAAATAAGCTTCTGATTCTATTAACTCTTGTTTCTATGGAGAAGAATCTGCCATATTGGAAGAAAGTTGTTTCAGTCCTCATATCCTAGCCACACCAATTACCAGCACACAGGAGCCTGTGGACTGAATGTTTGTGTCCCCTCAAAATTCATACATGAAACCCTAATCCCCAGTGTGGTGGTATTTGGAGGTGGGGCCTTTACGAGGTAATTAGGTAATAAGGGTGGAATGCTCAGAAACGAGATTAGTGCCCCATAGAAAGAAGAGACATGAGAGAAAGGACATCTCTCTCTGCTGTGTGAGGATATAGCAAGGAGGCAGCCATCTGCTAAGCAGGAAGAGCGTTCTCCTGCTAAGCAGGAACCCAGTCAGACTGTGCCTTGGTCTTGGACTTCTCAGCTTCCATAACTATGAGAAATAAATTTCTGTTGTTTAAGCCACCCTGTCTATGGTATGTTTGTTATGCAGCCCAAACTGACTAAGACACATGGTCTAGTCATGTCCAACTCTTTGCAACCTAATGGACTATAGCCTGCCAGGCTCCTCTGTCCATGGGATTCTCCAGGCAAGAATACTGGAATGGATAGCTGTTCCCTTCTCCAGGGGATCTTTCTGACCCAGGGATCAAATCTGCACCTCTTACATCTCATGCATTGACATGTAGGTTCTTTACTACCAGCGCCACCCGGGAAGCCCCATTTTATTTCATATATATGCTCAAATCCTATACCTTATCCTTGGACTGTTTTGTATCAATCTCACATATCATATCCTTTCATCTATAAATATATCAGTATGTATTCCTACAAATATGTATACAAGAACTTTAAAAATATAATTGCAATGCTATTATTTCAGCTTTTAAAATTAACAGTAATACTTTAAGATCATCAGAAATCCATATGGAATTTGTGTTTCCCTGATGGCCTCAAAATGTTTTCAGTTGGGTTTGTTCAAGTCAGTTTCCAAGGATGTTTCTACATATATTGTATTTGTTGATATGTCTCAAATCTCTTTTAATGTGTCCATTCTTTTTCTTCTCCCCTACCACACTCCCAAGCACACTTTGAAATTTATTTTGAAGAAACTGAGCCATTTGTCTGGCCAGAGTTTCCTACATTACAGATTTTGATGACTGCATTCCTGTGGTATTGTAGAACATATTACTCTGCTTTCTGTATTTCCTGTAAATTGGTGATTAGATGCAGAGGCTTACTCAGATTCCGCAGTGTTTTGGTAAGAATACATCATAGGTGATGCTGAATGCTTCTTGTTGCATCTCATTAGGAGATACACTGGTTTTCTCTTTTTTTGCAGTATTGTTAAACATGGTCTTGTCTTTCATATAAGAGTTCAGAAATCTGGATCAAAGCTGATGGCATCTTTTATAAATGAAATATAGTATATAGGACTAAATATATAATTATATGTATAATATGCATAATATAAAATATTTGAGGTTAAGTTTGGCTACATATAATAAAGAAGACAAAGTAAGAGTGCCTTATTCAAGTTGATTTTTCTTATTTATAAAATAAGCCCAAAGATAGACAATACTAGACTGGCATCACATCACAGTCATCATAGAGTCATATTTTTGTTCATGATTTCTATACTTAAAATGGCCTCATGGTCCAAAATGACCACTGAAGCTCCAGACATCATATGTGTCCCTCAGGCTGGTAGCAGGGATAGAGGTGAGGGGGTTGAAAAAAAGTCTAATCTCCCAGCTAAGTCAACCTACTTTAAGAAGCTGTTCCAGAACCCTAACCAAGGTATTCTGGATATTTCTAAATAGTCTCCCGTAACTTCAAAGGAAGCAAGAAAATCGTTTATACTGTGGAAATCTGTCATAATATTGATTAAGTGTTCAAAAGATTTCAGGTGGCCACATATAATAAATGCCCATGACATGAAAGCCTGGCTGAAGTGGGAACTGAAGTAAAATTTGTCCGAGGAAAGAAAAGATACTTCCAGTTTGAAGGGTGAAGTGAAGGATGGTTTCCTGGAATGAGTACAAGAGGGTAGGTGTGGAGGGAATGGGTACTTAAGCCAGGTGTGGGGATGTAGGTGTTATTTGGAGATGCCCACTGATGCAGTGCAACGCAACTAGCTTCTCCAGGAGCCATATCTGACAGATTGTCACTCCTCTAAACAGGATGCACCTTTAAAAATGTGCCTCTTATAGAAATAAAAGCAAAAGTAAACAAATGGGATCTAATCAAACTTACAAGCTTTTGCACAGCAAAGAAAATCATTAACAAAACAAAAAGATAATCTATGGAGACCAGGAGTCTGGGAGAAAATATTTGTAAACTATATGGCTGACAAGGGCTTAATTTCCAAAATATACAGACAGCACATACAACTCAATATTAAAAATCTAATAACCCAATCGAAAATAGCCAGAATACCTAAACAGACATTTCTCCAAAGAACACATACAGATGGCTAATGGTCACATGAAAAGATGGTCAACATAGCTAATTATTAGAGATGCAAAACAAAACTACAGTATGGTATCACCTCACACCAGTCAGAATGGCCATCATGAAAAAAATCTATAAACAATAAATGGTGGAGAAGGTGTGGAGAAAAGGGAACCAACCATCTTACACTGTTGGTGGGAATGTAAATTGGTGCAGTCACTATGGAGAATGGTAGGGAGGTTCCTTATAAAACTAAAAATGGAGTTACCATGCAATAACAATCCTACTCCTGGGCTTGTTCTCTTTTCTCCCACTCTGGAGAAAATTCTAATTTGAAATGATATACACACCTTGATGTTCATAGCAGCACTATTTACAATAGCTAAGATATGGGAGCAACCTCATGTCCATTGACTTACGACAGATGAGTGGACCAAGGAGATGTGGTACACACATACAACGGAATGAAAGTGAAACTGTTAGTTGCTCAATCCTGTCTTTGCGATCCCATGGACTGTAGTCCGCCAGGTTCCTCTGTCCATGGAATTCTCCAGGCACAAATACTGGAGTGGGTTGCCATTTCCTACCCCAGGGGATCTTCCCGACTCAGGGATCGAACTCGGGTCTCCTACACTGTTGGCAGTTTCTTTACCATCTGAGCCAGCAGGGAAGCCTATATGATGGAATACTACTCAGATATTTTAAAAAGAAAAGAAAAGAAATAATACCATTGGCAACAACATGGATGGACCTAAAGATCATCATACTAAGTAAAGTAAGTCAGACAGAGAAACACAAATGTCATATGATTTCACTTATATGTGGAATCTAAAATATGATACAGAGGGAATTTCCTGGCAGTCCAATGGTTAGGACTTGAAGCTTTCACTACTAGGGCCTGAGTTTGATCCCTGGTAAAAGAACTAAGATCCCTCAAGCCAAGCAGCATGACCAATAAATAAATAAAATATGATACAAATGAATTTATTCACAAAACCGACTCAGAGACATAGAAAACAAGCTTATGGTTACCAAAAAGGAAGGCAGGGGAAGGATAAATTAGGAGTTGAGATTAGCAAATACAAATTACTATATAAAAAGTAAACAGTAAGGTCCACTTTATAGCACAAGGAACTATATTCAATATCTTATAATAAACTATAATGAAAAGATAAAATAATAAAAAGGATGTGCCCAGAATGCTCCGTGATGTCCTGTGATTTTGTGGTCAGTCCTATCCAACTCTTTGTGACCCTTTGGACTGTAGCCCCCTAGGTTCCTCTGTTCATGGGATTTCCCAGGCAAGACTACTGGAGTAGGTTGCCATTTCCTCCTCCAGGGGATCTTCTCAACCCAGGGATCAAACCCATGTCCCCTCCATCACAGGCAGATGCTTTACCGCTGAGCCACCAGGGAAACCTCACCCAGAAAGTTCATGCACTTATATTTTCCAAGTAAATGATCTATTCAGCTGTTTTGTTTTCTTAGGAACTTTTGAAATGGAAAGAATAATAGCTAAGGTGTTTTGGGTGCTTACCGTGTGCTCACTGTTTGGGGGTAGTTGATGTTTAAACCTCATAGCCGATGAAATTGGTTCTATTATCAACCCATTTTACAAATGGAGGAAGTGAGACACAAAAAGGTTAAGTGCTTTGCCTAATGTCACATTGCTGGTAAGAGATAGGCTGGGATTTGAACCCTGGCACCATGGAAATCAGTCCTGAATATTCATTGGAAGGGCTGATACTGAAGCTGAAACTCCAATACTTTGGCCACCTGATGCAAAGAACTGACTCATTGGAAAAGACCCCGATGCCGGGAAAGATTGAAGGCAGGAGGAGAAGGGGACGACGGAGGATGAGATGGTTGCATGGCATTACCAACTCTATGGACATGAGTTTGAGCAAGCTCCAGGTGTTGGTGATGGACAGGGAAGCCTGGCATGCTGCAGTTATGGGGTTGTAGAATCAGACAGGACTGAGTGACTGAACTGAACTGACTGTGCTATATGGGCTTCCCTGGTGGCTCAGATGGTAAAGAATCTGCCTGTGATGCGGGAGACATAGGTTTGATCCCCTGGAGAAAGGAATGGTTGCCTACTCCAGTATTCTTGCCTGGAGAATCCCATGGACAGAGGAGCCTGGTGGGCTACAGTCCATGGGGTTGCAAAGAGTCAGACGTGGCTGAGCGACTAACACTTTCACCATGTTGTCTTGTAATAGATCAGTGAGGGGCAAGGAAGCCTGGCATGCTGCCTTCCATGGGGTTGCAAAGAATCAGACACGACTGGGCGACTGAACAACAACAATAACAATACATGTTTGCCTTGAGTATTTTTTAGTGAATTGCTAGAGGAAGCAAAATGAGGGATATGGAGGTTGGTATTAACTGTTTCTTCATAAGCAGTGACACGGATGAAAGATGGTCTGGGTTTTACAGTTGAGTACCAACATGGTTCTGGGTCTGGGATATCCCATCTCCCACGCTGGGAGGAGGGCATGCACTGGCAGCTCTCAGGCAGGACATTAATAGGAGCTCTTGGACCCCAGAACTTGGGTCATCCCCCTGAGCCACCTCCCTCCCTTCTTCCTTTCCTCCACCTCTGGGGAGGGTTTTGAAAGGGGTGCTGTGGCCCTTCCCTGAGGCTGACCTCACACACATCCCAAGCACCTTGTACCCAGAGTGCAGCACTTGTTAGATTTTGCAGGCCTCAGATGTTCAGTACAATGTTATTATTTGTATTTGGCCTATGGTTTGCCATAGGCCATTTGCCATAAAACTTCCAGATAAATAATCCTAATTTAGCTATTTAGCAGCACACAATCTTGGCAGAAGATACAGACTGGAGCAGAGGAAATGGTTTCCTGCCTTGCTCATCATGAACAGTTGGGGTCAGTCCCTCAAGTCCTCCCTCCTCCCCTCCCTCCCCAACTCCCCCAACATCCTGGTTCCTTTGCTCCTCTGATCTGTCCCAGGAACCTGGTCCAGCCTCACATACAGCATGTGGAGGACAGAGGGGGTGGGGGGTGCTGGCAAGGAGCAGAGGGGTCCTGGGGGGCTCTCAGCCAGCATGTGTCACCCTGTGGGCTGCAGATTGGAGAACTGGCTTTTGGAGGAAGGCTGGCTTATGACTCGAGGCCAGCAGCCCGCCATGGGCTCTGCTGCCCCAGCCTTTGGCTCAGTTTTCTGGATAATCTGCTTCTCTCTTCTCTGCCAACCTGTGTGCCCTCCTGTGAGAGTTGAGACTGTCTTATTCACCTCAATACCTGAATTTACCCCAATGCTAGGCCACAGAGGGGGCTTCACTGGTGGCTCCATGGTAAGGAATCTGCCATGCAGATCTTCCCTGAGTCGGAAGATCCCTGCAGGAGAAAACAGCAACCCACTCCAGTGGGTTGTCCTTGGGAAATCCCAAGGACAGAAGAGCCTAGTGGGCTACAGTCCATGGGGTAGCAAAAGAGTCTGACGTGACTTAGCAACTGAACAACAACAACAAGTCCGCAGAGGCTTACCCACGTCAGGCAC
This sequence comes from Dama dama, assembly GCF_033118175.1. Taxonomy (NCBI): domain Eukaryota; kingdom Metazoa; phylum Chordata; class Mammalia; order Artiodactyla; family Cervidae; genus Dama; species Dama dama. The sequence continues at coordinate 40,277,091 of NC_083706.1, forward strand.
TCAGTAAATATTTAATGAATAAAATCCACTATTTATTATCATAGCCCTTGAACTCGTAAAGTTGAAGTCACGTAGTGTTTGGATATAAACACTGAATGACATAAAAACCCACGCTTTGCTTAGGATGTCCCACAGCAGCAGTGCTGAGATATCAGTGGATTTAACAGGTATCTGGGAGTTTGTAAAAAATAGAGGTTCTCAGGCTCCATCTGAGAGAGCCTGGCTCAGGGACAGGCAGAGTGGAACTTGGGGGTCTGAATTTGTAACGTGATTCTAAAGCAGGGAGACTGTGGAACTCACCTTGAGATACAGCCTCAACAGCATTTCTCCATCTTTCTGATAACTGGTGCCCACTCTATACATTGATAATTGTGACTTCCTGGTGGCCACAAGTCACACAGTGCATATACTAGAGGGGACCACTCTGTGTCTGAGGCCCCACATCCTTAGGAGTGGAATCTGAGTCCTTATGTGGCAGAAAGAGAAGAACTAAAGAGCCTCTTGATGAAAGTGAAAGAGGAGAGTTAAAAATTTGCCTTAAAACTCAACATTCAGAAAACTAAGATCATGGCATCCGGTCCCATCACTTCATGGCAAATAGATGGGGAAACAATGAAAACAGTGACAGACTTCATTTTCTTGGGCTCTGAAATCACTGCAGATGGTAACTGTAGCCATGAAATTAGACGACGCTTGCTCCTTGGAAGAAAAGCTGTGACAAACCTAGACAGCGTATTAAAAAGCAGAGAAATGACTTTGCCAACAAAGGTCCATCTAGTCAAGGCTATGGTTTTTCCAGTAGTCATGTATAGATGTGAGAGTTGGACTATAAGGAAAGCTGAGCACCAAAGAATTAATGCTTTTGCACTGTGGTGTTGGAGAAGACTGTTGAGAGTCCCCTGGACTGCAAGGAGATCCAACCAGTCCATCCTAAGGGAAATCAGTCCTGAGTATTCATTGGAAAGACTGATGCTGAAGCTGAAACTCCAATACTTTGGCCACCTGATGCAAAGAACTAACTCGTTGGAAAAGACCCTGATGCTAGGAAAGATTGAAGGTGGGAGGAGAAGGGGATGACAGAGGATGAGATGGTTGGATGGCATCACTGACTCGATGGACATGAGTTTGAGTAAGCTCTGGGAGTTGGTGATGGACAGGGAAGGCTGGTGTGCTGCATAGGGTCGCAGAGGCGGACACGACTGAGTGACTGAACTGAACTGAACTGATGCGGTTAAAATTCCCGAAGAGCTTACTGCGTGCTTTCTAAGTTGCTTCAGTTGTGTCCAAGTCTTGTGACCCCATGGACCGTAGCCCACCAGACTACTCTGTCCATGGGATTCTCCAGGCAAGAATACTGGAGTGGGTTGCTGTGCCCTCCTCCAGGGGATCTTCCCAGCCCAGGGACGGAACCCTCATCTTCTTCATTGGCAGGTGGGTTCTTTACCAAGAGCGCCACCTGGGAAGCCCTAGAAAAGCTTCGAGTTTGCTCAGAATAACCTGAAGGAGGAAAAAAAAAAAAGCTCTGTTATTGAATAATAACCTGGAACTACTCCAAAATCAATGTAACTTTGATTTCCTATTCGGAATCTCCACTGAATGCCCTTAAGTGAGTTTTAAGATACCATTTCCATGTAAGAAGTATATAAAGACTTGTTTTTTTAAGAGTGTGCTTGGAAGAGAAGCATTTTTATATGTATTACATACGTTATCAGAACTAACAGGTTTTTTCCTACCTTTCTCTGCTACTTTCAGCTATTGAATAGACATTTGATTTAATATAGCGTCTCATGACACCCCATTCTTCAGTAGTTCTTAATCAACCAGCACCTGAATTTGTCTGCTGAATGCTTTTTAAAAATTGGCCTATACGGTGCTTTTGATATAAATTTTATAGGGCCATCTTCTTCAGATTTTTCTTTGTCAAACAAATTACTCTCTTTTTTTTATTATTCTTACTTGCTTTCTTATGATGATTAAAGTATCACAGGAAATGTGTGACTGAGTTCATATTTCCTAACTGTATTTTATGATTAGGCTCAGACAGATGGTTCCTGTCACATCTAATAGAATACTAGAAATCAATCAATAGCCTCTTTATGGTGCACATTTTAGATGTAATTCCTAGTATCACATTAGATCCTAAGCCTTGCACTCTTTTTCTTTAATTTGTTTTCCCTGCTGCTGCTGCTAAGTCGCTTCAGTCATGTCCGACTCTGTGCGACCCCATAGATGGCAGCCCACCAGTCTCCTCTGTCCACAGGATTCTCTAGGCAGGAATACTGGAGTGGGCTGCCATTTCCTTCTCCATTGTTTTCCCTATTAATTTAAAAATATTTAGTCCTATTTTTAACTTGTGCTTCATCACTGTGTGGAAGATATCTTTATGAGCTACCTACCCTGTATCCTTTCTGGAATAAACTAAGATGTGTGTAAGTGAATATTCTTAATAAGTAAGAATGGAATCTTAGTCACCCAACCTTTGGTTCATTTTGATTCACAGCATTATTTTTGCATGGACATTGCTATAGATCTGTGGGCCCTCCAGAATGCCCTAATATCACCCAGAAAAATTAACTCGAGGCCCCTTACAAACATCACAGATATCCCTTGCATACAAATAAATGCTTCCCTCCACCCAGTCGGCATGTGTCTTTCTTCTCCCAGCACCACAGGGCACCCCGTCTCCCTGTCTGGGATCCACTGCCTCCTGACAGCAGCTGGGTATCTTCCAATATGACTGCCCCTGCCAGCGATCTTGCCAGCTCATCACTGCACTGGTTCTTGCTGCCCTAGACCTGCTCCAGTCCAGCTAGGGAGAGCCTATCTTTCTCTCCACAGTGTTCTCTGTGTAGGAGTGGAGTGTGTGTGTGTGTGTGTGTGTGTGTGTGTGTGTGTTTAAGGACACTTCTGGTGGTAGAGGCTGCAGATAGATGACAATGAATACCTGCTTCTGTTACCATGGTGAGCTCACAATCTAGTAGGGAAGAAGGTTTATATAAGGTCTTTCTGTATATGAAAGAATATTATCCCATAAGTATTGTGGTGGTTATGGCAAAATACAGGACCCATATGTTCTCAAAATAGTTTGTTTTCTGAAGACTGTTACTCAGTGCCAATTTTTTCTTGGGGTTTTCTTTTAAACATTCCTTCATCATTGATAGAAGCAAGTAATCATCATAATGGCCATTATTTTTTACACGTATCTCAGTTTTTATGACTTTGATATCAGTTAAGCCTTTCAGACTTTCTAGAGTGTCCCTAGGTGGTTTCTGACCATTGCTGTCTATGGAAACAGTTTAGATTGAGTCTAAGGTCTAGAGTCAGGCGGACAAGAGTTGACAGACCAGCAATGTGAATCTGGTAACTTACTGACCTCTCCAGGGCTTCCTCACCCGTAAATTGAGGGTGACAGTAGCCCCGTCTCATAGGGCTGGTGTGAGGAGTAAGTGAGGTCAGGCCCATGGGCACAGATTGCAGCCTGGCCATGTGCCCAGTGAAAGGCCATCAAGGCCTTGTACCCACCCTGAGAGACCCTGCAGAGACTCCCCGAAGAGCTTCTGACCACCTCACATATCATCTTGGGGGAAGCTTTCTTTTTTTTTTTTAATTGGAGCATAATTGCCTTGGGCTTCCCTGGTGGCTCAGTGGTAAACAATTTGCCTTCCAATGCAGGAGACACTGGTTTGATCCCTGGGTGGGGAAGATCCTCTGGAGAAGGAAATGGCTACCCACTCCAGTATTCTTGCCTGGGAAAATCCCATAGACAGAGAAGCCTGGCAGGCTACAATCCAAGGGGTTGCAAAGTCAAGTTGGACATGACTGAGCGGCTGAATAACAACAGCATTGTTGCTTTACAACGCTGTGTTAGTTTCTGCTGTACCACAAATTGAATCAGCTATATACGTACATATATCTCCTCTCTCTTTAGCTGCCCTCCCCCAACACCCCCATCCCATTCATCTAGGTCATCACAGAGCAGGAAGTTTTATCTCACACTGAAGAGAAAGCAAAGCCAGGTGCTTAAATAGAAGTGCTTAAATATAGGTAGACTTTGTTTCATTTTTAGGGTTTTCATGCTCTACCTTGATTTTAGAGGACATGTTAGTACTATTTTGAGAGAGAGCTCACACCCCTTGGCTGAAGCTCTCCTCCCCTCCAGTCTTTTCCTCCATCCTCTGGGAGGTGTGGTCCCTCTGGGCCCAGCTGTGTGGCCCTCTGCCGCAGCCTCTTCTGACCACCCCCTGGACAAACCTGAAGACTGGAGTGGGGATGTGTAGGGCCTGGGCCTTCCTCTCCCTTTCCTCTCTCTCCACTCTGGGGAGGTTTTGGGTCTGTTTGCTTTTATTTTTAATAGTACACTCTGATTTCCTGCCTGCTCTTTTTTTAAAAAGTGAGACTGCGAATATCTAAGAGACAGTGATTGGAGACTTGTCTGGGTTATTTTTATCAAGTCTCCGTTTGTACCTTGGCCGTGTTCCTATCAGGTGTGTCAAATGGACAAATGGCAGCCGCGTGATCCCATGCCGGGGAGGGATGGGGGGCTACATACCAGTTGGGAAGCTTTCCTCATTAGGCATTGCTGGCACCTAAAATAGATGACTTGAGAGTTAATAAATAGAGCTAATTAGATGCAGTTCCTTGCAGAAATCTCAGATGCATTTTCTTGATCATACACAAGACAAGTCTATTAATTATTTCTAATGAGGAAGGTTTAAATAACATCAGGTAATGGCCAATTGCTGGTGGCAACCAGCAGGCAGAGTGAGGTGCCCCAGGGTGAGCATCACTCTCTTCCTGGAGAGGGGAAAAGATCTATGAAGACAGAGCTACTGACTCTGGGAGCCTGCAACCTGCTGGGGAAGACTAAATACAAGTAGATGAGGGATGGAATAACTCAGTGCCTGCCTCTGTCTTGTGATTGTCAGGACAGTGGGTGAACAGGAAGTCCCCAAGAGCTGCAGAAGATGTGAGTGTTGGGTCCAGCACAAATCATTGGTTGCTTTTCCTAGTGATTTCACGGTGTGTAGTACAGACAGTGTTTCATACAGACAGTGTTTAATGGGTCTCTTGTGAAAAAGCACTCACCTTGATGGTGTATCTAGGCTGGGATCCCACTCGAAAAGTTTCTCCCTCTCCAGGGGCCTTTGGTACTTGGTGCTTGGCCATGAACAAGGTATTATGCTAGAATGAAGCACTGTTCTCTTTCGGGTCCTCTTTGGGAACTGCACACCTCTGGGAGGAGGGACCTTGCCAAGCCTTCAGCACTCTGGGCTAGACTCTTAGATTAGAAGCTTCTTGGGCAGGACGGACTGAAGCAGCTTGTAGCTGATGGAAACTTGGAAGGGAAAGAAGACCTCCAGCATCGAGGCCAGTCACAGAGCCCCTTCTTCCCACACTGTGGTCTGGAGCCCCGATTCCCTCTACCTTTCTGTCCCTACCATCCCCACCCAAGCCCCACTCTCTACTCTCCAGACATGTGGGGTTAATTATGCTTCTTAGGGCTGCTGCAACCCCTGCCCAGAGCATGGCCCAGTGCTATCCCTTCTCCTCCTACGCTTAGGTGATCAGAGCCCAGGCCAGTAGCTTGAAACCTGACAACCTCAGATTACTGAAGGCATGAATGGGAGAGGGAAGAGTGGGCTGGACGGCCTCGTGGTGTAGGGGTGGTAGAGAGAAAATAGACAATATTTTTTTAAATTGAGATATTATAATTTATCATAAAATTCTCCATTTTAGAGTGTACAATTTGACTCAGTGGTAAAGAGTGTGCCTGCCAATGCAGGAGCCACAGGAGATGTGGGTACCATCCCTGGGTGGGGAAGATCCCCTGGAGATGGAAACGGCAACCCACTCCAGTATTCTTGCCTGGAGAATCCCATGGACAGAGGAGCCTGGTGGGCTACAGTCCATTGCATCGCAAAGCATCAGACACGACTGAACGACAGCACAGCCACACAAAGTTATGCAACCATTACCACTATCTAATTTCAGAACATTTCCATCGCCCCCCAAAAGAAGCTCTTTTCCTTCTCTAAGGAAGACATGCAGATGCCCCTAAAGCCCATGAAAATATGCTGACATCACTAATTATCAGAGAAATGCAAATCAAAACTACACTGAGGTATCATGTCAGACCAGTCAGAATGACCATCATCCAGAAAGACAAACAATAGATTCTGGAGAGGATGTGGAGTAGAGGGGTCTCTCCCACACTGTTGATGGGAATGTACGTTGGTACAACCACCATGGAAAACAGTATGCCTGCTGTGTCCTCGGGCGCTTCAGTCGTGTCCGACTCTTTTCGACCTATGGACTGTAGCCTGCCAGCTCCTCTGTCCATGGGATTCTCCAGGCAAGAATACTGGAGTGGGTTGCCATGCCCTCCGCCAGGGGATCCTCCAAACCCAGGAGTCAAACCCATATCTTCAGCATCTCCTGCATTGCAGGCAGCTTCTTTATCCACTGAGCCCCCTGGGAAGCCCTGGAAAACAGTATGGAATATCCTTAAAAAACTAAGAACTATCATATGATCCAGCAATTCCATTCCTGGGCTTATATGCAGAGAAAATCATACTTTGAAAACATGCACCCCAATGTTCATAGCAGCACTAGTTACAATAACCAGGACATGGAAGGAACCTAAATGTCCATCAACAGATGAATGGACAAGAAAGATGTGGTATGATATTACTCAGCTATAAAAAGAATGAAATAATGCCATTTGCAGCAACATGGATGGACCTGGTGATTATCATACTAAGTGAAGTCAGAGAAAGACAAACATCATATGTTACCATTCATATGTGGAATCTAATTTTTTTTAATTTTATATATATGAACTTATTTACAAAACAGAAACAGGCTCACAGACTTTGAAAACAAACATGGTTAACCAAAGGGGAAATGTGGGGAGGAGGGATAAATTAGGAGCTTGGGATTAACATATACACACTTCTATATATAAAATAGATAACCAACAAGGGTCTACTGTCAAGCTCAGGGAGTTCTACGCAATATTCTCTAATAATTTATATGGGAAAAGAATCTGAAGAAGAATAGATTTATGTACATGTATAACTGAATCACTTTGCTCTACACCCGAAGCTAACACAACATTGTAAACCAACTATACGCCAATAAAATTTTTAGGAAAAAGAAGCTCTTTTTCCAGCATCAGTTACTTCCCATTTTTCCCCATCCCCAGCCTCTGGCAGCTGCTAGTCTGCTTTTTGTTTCTGTGGCCTTTCCTATTCTGGACATTTCATATAATAGAATTGTACCATATGCAGGCTCTTATATCTGACTTCACCTACTTAGTATATATTTTCCAGGTATCTTTATCCATGTATCAGTACTTCAGTCCTTTACAGAGCAGAGTACTATTGACTGTGTTGTATACCACGTTTGGTTTACGTGATCATCATTTCATGGACATTTGTGTTGTTTCCACTTTCCCGGTGTTTTGAACAGGGTGGCTATACACAGTCATGTACCACATTTTATGGGACATACCTTGGATATGTACCTAGGAGTGGATTTTGGGGGCCACTGAGCAACTCAGCTTAACTTTTTTTTTAGGAAAGGCCAAACTGCTCTCCAAAGCGTCCATACCATTTTACAATCCACCAGCAATGTAGGAGTGTTCCAGTTTCTTCATACCTTTGCCAGTATTTGTGATTGTCCATCTTTTTGATTGTACCCATCTTCAGTTCAGGTGCTCAGTTGTTTCCAACTCTTTGCGACCCCATGGACTGCAGCATGCCAGGCTTCCCTGTCCATCGCCAGCCCCCCGAGCTAGTTCAAACTCAAGTCCATTGAGTCAGTGATGCCATCCAACCATCTCATCCTGTCGTCCCCTTCTCCTCCTGCCTTCAATCTTTCCCAGCATCAGGGGCTTTTCCAGCGAGTCAGTTCTTTGCATCAGGTGGCCAAAGTACTGGAGCTTCAGCTTTAGCATCAGTCCTTCCAATGAATATTCAGGACTGATTTCCTTTAAGATGGACTGGTTTGATCTCCTTGCCATCCAAGGGCCTCTCAAGAGTCTTCTCCAACACCATCAATTCTTTGGCGCTCAGCTTTCTTTATAGTCCAACTCTCACATCCATACATGACGACTGGAAAAACCTTAGCTTTGACTAGACGGACCTTTGTTGGCAAAGGTAGCCATCCTAGTGGATGTATAGTGGTATCTCATGCTTACACAATATTTTTAAATCCTTATTTAAAGTATTAGCACGTTGTATAGTGCAGGGATCTAGGAAAAGCCTTAGGCTTCCTTCTTAATTTTTCCTAGTTATGGTTCTAAAAATGATAGTCTTTGGACCATTTAGAAACAGGTACACCAGCACCCCTCAGTCCCAGTAGCACAGCCTTATATATGCACAGTTTAGTGAGTAAGGGACACCTCTGTGTAAAGACATGGTCTTCTTCCCCTTCCTCAGGCTGGACACAGCTCCTCATCCAGACTAAAGGTTTGGCTAGTAGGGAGTGGGCTGCATTTCAGCCCCTCATCCCTGCTATGTGGGTGCCTTTATCCAGGGCATGACCGACTAAGTATACATGGCCTACACTTGGCTACTTTGAAGCCAGGTAGACCTGGGTTCCAATTTCAGATGAACCCCAGGGGTATGACTTTGGGCAAATGATTTAAGGTCTCAGGGGCCTGTTTCCTCATCGGTGAACAATAACAATAGTATTACCCTCTTATAGTATCGTGATGCTTAAATGGAAGGAACTTCATAAAGCAACTGGTCCAGAACCTGACAAATCAAACTGCTTTGTCAGCAGTTAATTTTGTGTCTCATCACTGCCATTTGCAGCATTTTAGGTCTTGTCCTTCGGGATTCAGTGCAGCATCGCTTCTTCTGGAAAACTAGAAATCACCACGGCCCAGGGGCCAAGTCAGCCTTACATTATACTTCCCACTGGCCAAGAGCGGTTATTATATTTTTAAGACAAAGAAGAAAATGCAGCATAGGAAATACATCCTCTGTGGCCTGAAGTATTTCCTCCAATCATTGCTATCTGGCCCCTTACAGTAGAAGTTTGCCAGCCGCTGCTCTGGACCTTTTCCGGACAGCCCCTTTCCCCGAGCCCACCCACCCCCACTCCAGGGCCAGATGTTCAGGCTCACGGCCCCGGTCACCTTGGACCTGACTCCATCATAGTCTCTCACGCAGAATGCCCGGTGAGACCGCCAGCGCCTTCTTCATCCCTGCATCTCTGGGCACGGACTAGGAAGTTGATAAACATTAGTTCAGGGAAAGAAAGTGGAGGGGCAGGGCAGACACCAAAGAGCAGTTTTGCCAGCTTCGTAAGTTTGCGAAGTCCTGATGTGAAGACAGTGGCCCTTTAAGCTGGCTGTCCTCCTAGGCATTGCATTGTAGCTGAGCAACACCTTTGGCCCAAGTATGAGGGAAACCATCCAGTAGTTTAGTTGGAAAGACATCCTGAATTCCCCCCGCGGCTAATGTGCATGGGGTGGACTTCCCAGGAACATATTTCTCTGTGATTCACAGCTCCCCTCCGGAAAAGAAGGTTGGCCTATAGGGAATGGGCCTTGGTCCAACAGTCCTGTGGCCACTCCCAGGGAGAAGGGACCGTGGCTTTCTTTCAGCGAGGCTGTGTGAATACAGGATTTGCACCCTCTTGGACAAGCCTGGACTGAAAGAAGGTGTGAGAGTGTTTTTGAGAGTCTAAATGAGAGAAGCAGGCATGACTCTGCCTGCTTGACTCTATTACTCTGGGGCATTTTTAAAAGAATTCTTTAAGCCTCTACTTATTTTTCTAATATTCACACTTATGCTGAATTCCTCTTGCAGAAAAAGATGCTTCACATTTGCCCTAGAGCTTTCACTATAGTTTTATGGAATCAGCCATTCTAACTATGTTGACATGACATGCCTGCATTGTTTGGTATCTAACATTCTAAACATGATTTTTTGGAGATTTATTTTTAAGAACTTGAGCTTTGTGTGTACAAGAAAGGGAAAGAGGTTGATTTGTGCCCTGACCACTTGTCCCCTGAAGAAAGTCCAGAGGGTCTGAGATGAAAAGACCTCAGATATGAGCAGGATAGCACATGTTCAAGGAGCAGATATTCAAGGTGCTTTCAGGAATCTGAGTTGAACAGTTTATAACTTCTGGCAAAAATGAGCGTTGACATTTACGATGGATATGGAAAAAAATTTTTAAAGGGAAGTGACAAACTCACGTGAAGGATTTACAACTTATAATGATTTATTAATTTTCTACCTAAAAAGAAAAGATAATAACAGCAAATAAAAGAAATCATTAGAGTTGATAGCAGATTTTCTCCTAATATTTCCAACATGTAGGTTGTTTGCAAACATATTGACCAGTGGAAGGTGTAGGAAAAGATTTTCAAGCCATAATTCTAAATAGTTTATGTCTAAGCTTACCAAATATTGATATTATTCCCCTGAAACTTCAAAGGAAGTGTTTATAAATTCTTGAAAAATAAAACTGGATTTTTGTCCTTGGAGGCAAGTGATCCTCTGGGTGAGAACACTCCCTGTGACGGATTTGAGAACATGGTTTGGCCTTGAGAACAACTCACAGAAGTAGGTCAAAAGTTGTTTATTGGCCACAGAAGTTTCCAGGTGCAGAGTGTATACTGAATGCTCTTACACTGAAGTTGCAGAGAGGAGATGTTAGTTAGGGCTGAAGGACTCTAGCTATGTTTCTGAGCAAATACAGAGAGAGAGAGAGAGAGTGGGGTAAGTAAACCTTATACATCTTCAGGAGGGAGTCTTTACCGTAACAGATTAAAAACACTCCAGTGAGTTACATTTGACAGGCTCCCGGTGCAGATGCATGCTGGGAACAAACAGGCCTCCTCATTCAGCTACCTTTGCCTTCCAACCGTAAATATTTTATAAACTACCGAGGAAAGAGAGAGCACCCTGGTATGTGAAGGGCTTATAAAGTTAAAACACTTGAAGAAAGAAAGCAGGCATTCTTTGTGAAAACCTTTCAGGGGACATATTTTGATCATAGATGTAAACTCTTTAAGTTGATCGTTCTGCTACTGCAGTATCAGTGCACTGCTGGCTCAGAAGCTGTGGCTAAACCTGGAGATCTTTTCACCATGATTACTCTTAATTGTCTCAGAAGATAGCCAGACCTGGGGTTTTTTATTATAAAATTCATAACATCATCCAAAAATTAAAAATGGAAAGGTCTGTATCAGTTAGAAATGCATTTGGCCAAAAAACCTAACTGCAGTGGCCTAAACAAGCAAGGCTTATTTATTTTATGCAATAAGCCATCCAGGGCTGGTACAATAGCACAGTGATGTAACTGGGGACCTATCTTTTCTTCTTCAACTGTCCTTATTAGTCTACAGATCTTAGCTTTGGGGTTATCCTTATGCTTGTTTCCTTGTTATCACAAGACGGCTGCTGCCTGTCAGGAGGCATTGTGTCTATGTTTCAGGAAGGAAGAAGGAATTGAAAGTCAAGGCAAAGGACTGAAGAAGGATGCTAGATAAGTCTGCCCATTATTAAAAGATTTCTCAAAAGGCCAATTGTTGATAAACATTTGTATCTCATTCATTTGTTGAATGAATGACCAGAATTCAATAACTCAGTCACTCTCCAGGTTCAAATGAATCTAAGAAGGTGAATATTTTTAGCTGGCTATATCGTTACCTATAACGAAGCCATGATTCTATTAAAATGAGAGGAAGAATAGATATTAGGCAGGCAACAGGCAGAATCTGTCATAGGGCTGGGAGTCATTTCAAAGTATTTTATGTAGTTGATAATAGGTTTGAAAAAGCTAATTGTCCATATTAAAGGTGAGCAGACTGTGAGGATAAGAGAAATCAACTAACAATACAAAAATAGTGTAACATTTTTACAGAAAATATTCACTGACAGCATTAATGCTGGAGCACATTGATAATTGACCAATCAGTAGTTATCATATTCCTGTTTTGTACTGGGCTAAGTGTTATGGGAAAAGAAGGAGAGAGAGAGAAGAAAAGAGAAGGGAAGGGAAGGGAACGAGGGAAGGGGAAGAAAAATCATAGCAATATCTTGAGGTTTCAGCCTTCCCAAAACCTTACAGGCTACTGAGTAGATGAGGCTGGCATTATTGACCGATCATAAGACTGATTAGAGAGTTATATAAATCTTCATGTGCTTAACTAAAGGATGAGTAATTCTGTCTAGACTCAATGTAAATCTTAGTTCAGAGTTGAGGAGGAGATCAGTGTGGCCCAGAAGAGTTAGAGAGGGCTTCATGGAAGAAGTTGACTTTCTTACAAACTTGTTCACCAGTATCTCAGAATACTACTCAGATCTCCAGGTTCTAACTTATAAAAACCCAACTGAGGCTGTATAAACAAACACAATACTGTCAGTGTGTGTATGTATATGTATACATGCCCATATGTGGGGCTATCTTTCAGAAGAGAAGTAATATGTTTACTCATGTAACTAAAGTATTTCAATCAGGTATGGCTTGATCCAGGGACTCAATCTGTACCATTAGCTCTGGTCTATTCTTACCTCCCAGGCTTCCCTGGTGGCTCAGACGATAAAGCATCTGCCTGCAATGTGGGAGACCCGGGTTCAATCCCTGGGTCAGGAAGATCCCCCGGAGAAGGAAATGGCAACCCATTCCAGTACTCTTGCCTGTAAAATCCCATGGATGGAGGAGCCTGGTAGGCTATAGTCCATGGGGTCTCAAAGAGTCAGACATGACTGAGTAACTTCACTTTCATTCTTACCTCCCAGTTGAGCAGCCTAACTCTTAGATATATTCTCTGTTTTGGTAGTAAAGTGGATGCAAGCAGACCCAGGCCTGCACCTAACTCACAAATTACAGAAGGAAAAAGAGCTTGACTTTCAACAGACCTACAAAATCCTGAGCTGAAGTCTCACTGAACACATGTGGATCAGGTGCCCATCTCTTAACTGGTTTCTTTGTTCAGTGGATGGATGTGCTGGTTGAACATGCTTGATTCAAACACCCTCCCCCGAAGCAGGAGTTGGCAGCCCTCCAAAATCCCATGGACTGCAAGGGAGGGAGTGATGCTCCAGATGAAAATGGAGATATTGTTGCTACAGGATGGAGGAGCAACTAAAATGGTTAATTTTAATAAACTACAGTGAACTGACTCAGGTTTGCAGTTAGTCTACCATGAGATTGTGGATATGACTGTAGGCAAAGAAAGATAAATCATAAACTGATGTTTTAACAGTCAACAAAATAATGCAAATGCATTTTGTTTGTTTACTGGTGGATTTATTTAATTCTTTGTTCATCCTTCAAATAATTTGAGATATATAGAAAATGTAGAACAATGATAAAATATAAGCAAAAACATATCAAGGACGTGGTAAATATAATTTGAAATTAAAACTGTCTGGAGACTATAAATTCCAAAAAATTGCTGTAATTGAACAACCGTTACTCTGAATTTCCTAGTAGCTACAGGAAAAATGAGGCTGTAAGTAGTAACATAGTTCTTAATATCTGTGCAGCAGAAATATACTAGTTTTTCAGATAGCATGGTAGAGTAGAGAGCATGAATTTGGGGTTGAATACCAAAGCTCTGTATTTGACCTTGGGCAAATGTTAATCCTTCTAATTATTGTTTCTCTCATCTTTTATATGGGAGTATTTGTACTCATAGTTTTGGGTTGTTTCATAAGAAGATAATTACATACACAGTCAGTTCAGTCGTTCAGTCATGTCTGACACTTTGCAACCCCATGGACTGCAGCACACCAGGCCTCCCTGTCCATCACCAACTCCCGGAGCTTGCTCAAACTCATGTCCATATGAGGTACCAACAAACAAGACCCTTGAAATGAGAAAAAAAAAATGTGAAAATTAAGAGACACTGTGGTTGATTACATCCCAGTCACTAACACAGAAGTGAATTGTGTGGTGCTGTATCTTATGGTGTCCCTCAATGACCACAAAGGACATGATGACAAAATAGTATTTGATTGAAGAAGCTCATAATGGGGCCAAGAAATTATGTTCCAAAAGATAGCCTTGTGATGTCCTAACTTGGTCCAAGACTAAAAATCCAGTGTCCAGAGAAATTAGGATTCTGCCCTTCAAACAATATCCTAATGTATTGTGTCCATCAGCCAACCTTTTGATAGACAAACAGAAAGCCACTCAAATACAGAGTCCCTGAAGGGGGCCTGGAGTGGAGGTATTAGTGAATGATGGACCCCTGTGTGTCACTGATGTAAGTTGGACATCAGGCCTCGCTAAGACTCTGGTCCAGGATAAAGCTCCTTCTGTTGGCAAGCACTGGATTTTACCCCACTGCTCCAGGGAAACACCAGTCAGAGACCCAGCAATGGACCCTTAACACCCATGTCTTTTCCCTTCTGTTCATTCTTCAGCTTCCTTTATTTTACCACATTTGTCTGTCTTCACATAAACTCCCCTAACAAGGATTTTCTTATTGCTTATTCAGATCAACTCCTTGACAGTTACAGGGAAAACCAGGAATTTTATACCTGATGGGGACTCTCTAGCTGTTAAGACAGTTGTTGCTCTGTAAATTGTCTTCCTTTTTTTCCTTTCTATCAAATAGTAAAATCTTGAGGGATGGCAAAGAAAAAATATTTTGGAGAATAATGATTCTTTTACTTAACAGTGTTTGATAGTCTGAATGTAATAATAGCTCCCTTCCTCTGTGACTCAAAAGAATCCACCTCTAATGCAGGAGATGCAGGTTTGATCCCTGGGTTGGAAATATCCCCTGGAGGAGGACATGGCAACCACTCCAGTATTCTTACCTGGACAATCGCATGTATGAGAGGAGCCTGGTGGGCTATAGTCCATAGGGTTGTAAAGAGTCAGACACAACTGAAGGGACTGAGCACGCATGCATGCATAGTAAATGGGATGCTTCATCTATCTTGGTGGAAATTTCTGAAAAAATCTGTTTATGCAGCACCAAGTAACAAATGAAAAAAAGAACCAACCTACAGATACTATGGAAATGCACTCTCCATGGTCAGATCCGTGCTGATGGATTGAGTCTATATTACATCCCACTCCTGTTCAAAATTAATTCATTTATGAAAAAGTCATACTTGTAAAAAGCCTCCAACATGTAGGCAGTATGACATTTGTTTCATCTGAGAGCAATTTTTTTTTTTATCTTATTACCATCTCTAGCTAAAAATACCTTATGAATCCTAGATTCTTATGTGGAGTTAATCTTCCAGCTCAAGTTCACCTTGTTGCTAATTCTCCGTCTCATTTCAGTGCGTGGGGGTTGATGTCATTTCATGTAGAACGGGAATGTATTTCATCTGTCCGCTTCTCCAGCTGTCAACAAACGTGTGCCTGGGAGAAAGCTGCAGGGGTATATTTGGGCCACAACCAGCAAATAGAGCCTTGTCATTGTTTAGAAATGGTCTCTGTGTCTGCCACTCTAACTCCCTCTTCTGCAGCTGAGGAATGGGGTTTCATGAATGGGTGTTTGAAGAATCAAGAACAATGGGGCCTTTGAGTACTTGGGTATAGTAGGCCTTATTTGTTGCTTACCCCACTCTCATCTCCCCACAATCTCCTCTTCTTTAGCAGAAATTTGATTTTACTCAAATTTTACTCTGTGGGGAAGGTAATCCCATCCCTACATCAAAGATGAATCATGAGTAATTTAAGCCTACAGTGGTTGTCTCATTTAGTTTGCTAATTGTTAGTTGAGATGTGGGCTGGTGGCTTAGATCTGACTAAAGAAACATGAGGCAAAATTTTCTTAAGACCTTCTAAGTAACACTTTCATATCTCATAGGAAGCACTTGAGAAAGATAATTTCTTCTTCCTCTGGAGTTTGATGTTCTTCATGTGATGGCTGGAATTGCAGCAGCCATCATGCAATATGAGGAGAGCTAATATCAGGACAATACTGACATACTAGGAGAGCAGAGAAAAATGGAACAAAAATATGGAATGAATTCTATAGTCTCCATGCCCAAGGACATCTGTTTTGAAAGAGAATATGTTTTCATTTTATTTATATATTTCTAAGAGAATACAGGGATATTGCAGGTTTCGTTTCAGACCACTGCAATAAAGTGAGCGAAGCAATAAAGTGAATCACATTAACTTTTTGGTTTCCCAGTGAGTATCAAAGTTATGTTTACCATATGGAGTATAGTACATGCTCAATAGCTGTGTCCTTAAAAACAAAATCCAGTTCAGTTCAGTTCAGTCACTCAGTCGTGTCCAACTCTTTGCAACCCCATGGACTGCAGCACACCAGGCCTCCCTGTCCATCACCAACTCCCAGAGCTTACTCAAACTCATGTCCATTGAGTCAGTGATGCCATCTACTCATCTCATCCTCTGTTGTCCCCTTCTTCTCCCGCCTTCAATCTTTCCCAGCATCAGGGTCTTTTCCAGTGAGTCAGTTCTTTGAATCAGGTGGCCAAAGTACTGGAGTTTCAGCTTCAGCATCAGTACTTCCAATGAATATTAGGACTGATTTCCTTTAGGATGGACTAGTTGGATCTCCTTATAGTCCAAGGGACTCTCAAGAGTCTTCTCCACCACCACAGTTCAAAAGCATCAATTCTTCAGTGCTCAGCTTTCTTTATAGTCCAACTCTCACATCCATACATGACTACTGGAAAAATGGTAGCTTTGACTAGACAGATCTTTGTTGGCAAAGTAATGTCTCTGCTTTTTAATATGCTCTCTAGGTTGCTCATAACTTCTCTTCCAAGGAGCAAGCGTCTTTTAATTTCATGGCTGCAGTCACCATCTGCAGTGACTTCGGATACTTTATTGTTTAAAAATGCTATCATCTGTCTGAGTGTTCAGCGAGTTGTAGTAGTAACAGCAAAGATCGCGGATCACCATAAAAATAGAATAATAATGAAAAAGTTTGAAATATTGAGAGAATTACCAAAGTTTGACACAGAGACACAAAGTGAACAAATGCTGTTGGAAAATGGCACCAGTAGACTTGCTGGGTACAGAGTTGCCACAAACCTCCAATTTGTGAAGAAAAAAAGCAGTATCTATGAAGCACAATAAAGTAAAACACAACAAAATGAGGTGTGCCTCTATATTTTTCTTACTGTTTGAATTGGGTTGGGTTTTCTATTACCTGCCAGCAAAAGTGTCCTTATTGATATATGGAGGTACGACATAAAGCAATCCTGAAAATTCTTTAGTCATGTTCAACCCAGTTGTTGTTAGAGGCTGCAGCTCCTCAATTTTCCTGCTTTGTCTTTTTAAACCCAGTGGGCATGAGGGGGCAACATTAACAGTTGATGAATTTTGCATGATGTGTTCTCCTTGCGTATCACCCGGGCAATGCACATGTCCTCATCAAGGTGAAAAATGCCCAAGAAGCCAACTCTATGTAGACAAATCAAGCTGACAGAGCTAGAAAGTTTATTATTGGTAGTTACCAACAAGAATTTGGTAGGATATTTTGACAAAGGGAAAATGACTGAATCAAGACTATACAGTTTCTAGAGATATCAAAGCATAGCTTCCCAGCTGGCTCAGCATTAAAGAATCTGCCTGCCATGCTGGAGACACAGGAGATGCAGGTTCTATCCTTGTGTCAGAAAGAGCCCCTGGAGAAGGAAATGGCAACCCACTCCAGTATTCCTGCCTGGAGAATCCTGTGGACAGAGGAGCCTGATGGGCTATAGTCCACAGGGTCATGAAGAGTCAAATGTGACTAAAGTGGCTGAACATGCACGCACCAAGGCATAGCTTAAATGTCATGCTCTCTGTGAAACCTTCCCTGAGTCCCCAAGGCCACATCCATCACTGCTTCTGCCTGTACCATATCCTTGACAGGGCTCTTGCCACACGTTATCAAAGCATGTGGTGCCCATGGTTGGTTCGCTTGGCTAGACTGTGAGTTCATACAGGGCAGGGGACTTGTAACCTTTGTTGTATTCGCCCATTTGACAGCAATTTATTCTTTATCTACTATGCGTCAGACATTGAGTTGTACTGAAGATACAGTAGTAAGGAAAAGCAGAGGTGCTGCTACAGCCATGGAATTTAGACTCTAGTCCAAGACTGACCATCAGATCATCACAATAATCAACTAACTTTTTGCCAATAAGCAAATGATTGGCACTCAGGAATTATCTGTTGAATTCAGTCACAAAATTTTCAATATTCTACAGGGTCTCTTATCTTCCTGGAGGCTTTCCTACGGTCACATTATGAGGGAAAGTCTCCCAACGACTAGCAAGATTCAGCCACAATGCGCAAGCTCTTTTCAAGCCTCTACTTGCATATGCTTGCTAATGTCTCACTGACAAAAGCAAGCTGCATGGCCAAGCCCAAGGTCTCTGTGGGAGGATGTTATACTTCATGGATATAGGCTGGTGGGATTGGTTAGGGGCAGTTACTGTCCAAATCTGCCACACTATTTTTCAAGTGTTGGTTTTGTTATGAAAACCTTAAACAATGATCATTTGAATCCAAGGATAAGGTTCTTGCTATAAATTCATATTCCCAAATTTGATTCAGACATTTTAAACAGAAAAAATGATGGTGTGATTCACAATGAACAGTGGATCTAAGGCTTTGATCTTAAAGTTTTTACATGGTGCTTTGATGAGAGAGGAGTATTGGCAACCAAGTGTGTCTGGTCACCTAGTCTTTGTACTATTTACAATGAGGGTAGTCTTCCCTTATGAAGACTGTAATGAAGATATTTGACTCTTCTCCCCACCAGTAATCAGAGAAAACCATTCTAAACTGAATGGTTGGCCCACACCAGCAATACCTGCTATAAATTACAAAATGTACAGTGAGCCAATACTTCTCTTCTATTGCATTATAACAAATGAATTTTTAAATTAGGTTCAGAATCTAAATTCCTAACTAAAAATAACATAAGACAGAAATAAAGCTTAACTTGAAGGAGACTTTCAAATCTTAAAAGTCGATATAAAGTGTCTGCATATTTTATCTGAAGAAGCCTGTGATTAAGAGAAAATGTGTTATAGATCTGAAAAGAAAGTGAAAGTCACTCAGTCATGTCCGACTCTTTGTGACTCCATGGACGAACGGTGAGTTAAACTCTGTATGTGGGTCTAGTGGAAAGATTATCTACCCCAAGGCATCTATGAAATTACATATTCTGGTTCAAAAGTTAATGTATAAAGTCACCTGAATTGATTAATAATTGCAATGGAACAACTCCAGATCTAGAACTAATTTGAGGACCCTGAGTGCCTTTCTGCTCTTAACTGGAAAATCCACAACTCTGATATCCAGGATTTTGTTTAATAAAGACTTTTGGATCACTGAATACGTAGCATAGAAGGATGTGCCAGAAATGGCTAGAATTGGTCCAAATTTACTACTGCAGTACCACTTACAGTGCGTTTGAGTGCAACAAAACATATGAGGCATATCCACACGCATGTACACACACACAGGAAGATGAGAGTCAAATAAGATTGACATAACCATATTGGGTTTCTCTATTTCATTTTGATAATAAAAGCCATGGACAAGGTTTAAGGGACTCTTAGAAGAGTGGTCAGAGGTTTCAAACACAAGTGCAGTAAGCCTACCATATATATGTGGAAGCAAACGATTTGAAATAATCCTTCAGGATAGTTTATCTTCTAAAACTTTTGTATTCTCCCCATGGCATGTAAACTTCATCTCATTTCTGCCAAACATATGAGTATTCCATACTCATGAGCTAGACTGAGGGTTGAAGTTTAAAATTTGTAAGTTACATACATTACATACCATATAGTGAGATACCCAGATTATGGACATGTATTCTGTGATTTGCATACTGACCAGAGAAAGAAGCATAAAGAATGTCACAGAATTAGAACTGAATGTGCCTTTTCCTAATATGTATATTTTCTTCAGTTCAGCTCAGTTGCTCAGTCATGTCTGACTCTTGTGACTGCATGGACTGCAGCACACCAGGCCTCCCTGCCCATCACCAACTCCTGGAGTTTACTCAAACTCGTGTCCATTGAGTTGGTGATGCCATCCAACCATCTCATCCTCTGTCGTCCCCTTCTCCTCCTGCCTTCAATCTTTCCCAGCATCAGGGTCTTTTCCAATGAGTCAGTTCTTCGAATCAGGTGGCCAAAGTATTGGAGTTTTAGCTTCAGCATTAGTCCTTCCAATGAATATTAGGACTGATTTCCTTTAGGATAGACTGGTTGGATCTCCTTGCTGTCCAAGGAACTCTCAAGAGTCTTCTTCAACACCATAGTTCAAAAGCATCCATTCTTCGGCACTTAGCTTTCTTTGTAGTCCAACTCCCACATCCATACATGACTACTGGAAAAACCATAGCTTTGACTAGACGGACCTTTGTTGGCAAAGTCATGTCTCTGCTTTTTAATATGCTGTCTAAGTTGGTCACAACTTTTCTTCCAAGGAGCAAGCATCTTTTAATTTCATGGCTGCAGTCACCATCTGCAGTGATTTTGGAGCCCAAAAAAATAAAGTATATTTTCTTAGCATTTGTCAGTTTGAAATTTGAAAATGTTCATAGGTTCATGGTATTGATAACATTCGCCCAAGGTCACCTGAAATTTGAGTTTTTAGTCAAACTGGAAGTAATTTTTTTCTGAAGCATACTTCAAAGTTCAGCTATGATGGTTTAATCATCACTTCCAAAAATTAATTCTGGCTCCTTGGGGGAAATTGCTTCTTTGTATGGTATGTCATTACAGTGTGCAGGGTATTACATTCCTAGAAATAGTGTAATGATGTTGTACATGATGGAGATGAGGACACTAGATAGACCAGAGTGAAATATTTGGGGCACAGGATGCCATTTAAATAACCTTCTGAGCATCTGTAGGTACTGTATATCCCTGCCTTAACATCATGGGAAGTGAACAGAAGGGACCTTGAAATCACTGGTTTCAGTACCTCCAGTTTATCCATGAGGAAAATTTGGCCTAGAGATGTTGATCAAGGTCCCATGTTCAGAGTCACCCAACTAGTTTGGCCAACAGGAAAATCAGTTTCCTGACTTTCAGTCAGGTGGCCAAAGTACTGGAGTTTCAGTTTCAGCATCAGTCCTTCCAATGAATATCCAGGGCTAGGGCTGGATTTTAACCCAGTAAATGATACTCTCTTCTGAAGTTACTAAATTATTCATTTCAATCCATATTATTATCAAGATATCACTTGGAAATGCCTTAGAAATTAACACAAGATTTTAATATTTTTCCTTGTCAAATATGCGGTTTCCCAGGTGATGCCAGTGGTGATAAAGAACCTGCCTGCCAATGCAGGAGGTGAAAAAGACATGGGTTCGATCCTTGGATCAGGAAGATCTCCTGGAGGAGGACATAGCAACTCACTCCAGTATTCTTGCCTGGAGAATCCCCTGGACAGAGGAGCCTGGAGGGCTACAGTCCATAGGGTTGCAAAGAGTTGGACATGACTGAGTGACTGAGCATAGCACAGCAGCAGTTTATCATATATATTCATCAAAGAAATAGGAAAAAAAGTTCCAGTAATTTGTGCTGCCCATGGATTCCAGCTCTATGGGCACTCACAGTTGTCTTTTGGAAACTCTGGTATTTCTGTATATGTCCCATTCTTATTTGGGCTTGTCATGTAATAAGTCTTCCTTTATGCTCTTCTTATGTTTTTTTCTCCCTTCTACAGTTTTAACCATTTCAAGTTCTCTGTTGTTTTTTGTTTTTTAAGACCATCACCAAACACCAAAGTCTGTACGGGGCTCAGCCTTCCAGTAGTGCTGTCCAGAACTCAGCAGTGATTCTCACTGGCTTTTGCCCATCAAGTCATTCTAGGTCTTTTAACAGATGGATCTGTTTCCTAATCACCATCGACTCTCTGACCCCTGGACCCTCCATTCTAGAGGAGGAAACATACAGGACCCGTTAAAGAACTCTCTTTTCCCTCACTCTACCTTTTGCATGGAAAACTCTTTCTACCCCTAATTCTCAAATCACATCTTTGTATCATCTAATTATTTATAACCCATCTTCATCCAGAAACCTTGCCAAATCGGAACCTTATGCTTTCTCCTTTTCCCCTGGTCCTACTTGAGATAGTTCCATGTCTAATGCTATCTACAGAAAGACAAATAAAGCTGTACAAATCCACCTGTTTTATTCCTCTAATAGACTGGATCTACCTGGTTTGTGCATGTGGATAACATGTTTGTGCATGTGGATAGCATGTGTACTAAATACACAAACTGTTGGGATGAAAGCACTGTAAAATGATGTTTTAGAACTAATATTGTCATTTTTAAAAAGAGGGAGATAGAGGGTGAGATGGTGGGGTGGCATCACTGACTCAATGGACCTGAGTTTGAGCAAGCTCCAGGAAATAGTGAAGGACAGGGAAGCCTGGCGTGCTGCTGTCCGTGGGGTTGCAAAGAGGCAGACACAACTGAGCGACTGAACAACAAGGATAGCAACCCCTCTTACAGATGAGGACACTGAGGCTCCAAGATGCAAGGCGACCAGTTCCTGGCACTGCAGTGTCCTAGGGAATTTCCAGGTGGAGATTCACAGAATGGATTTAAACTGCTCAAATCCTGTGGACAGTGAGCACCTCACCTGTCTCTGAGTTCTAGCCTCAGGAAACCGTGGCTGTGGCCTCATCGGTGTGAGAACCATGGAATGGAGGTGCTGAAAAATCACAAAATGACTTTTATTCCTCAAAGAACATCACTTCATCTTTAGGGTAATATGGATACTAAGGGTCTAATGCTTTGATGGTGTATAGTATGAATTTCAGTCAACCTACACATTCAGTTGGGCTTCCCTCGTAGCTTAGTGGTAAAGAATCTACCTGCAATGCAGGAGACCCAGGTTCGATCCCTGGGTCAGCATGATCCCCTGGAGAAAGAAATGGCAACCCACTCCAGTATTCTTGCCTGGGAAATGCTGTGGACAGAGGAACCTGGCGGGCTACTGCCCATGATGTCACAAGGAGTCAGACATGACTTAACGACTGAGTACCTATGCACGCACATTCAGTTAACCAGCATGCGCATGCTTGCATGCTAAGTCACTAAAATCATATCTGACTCTGCAACACTATGGACTGTAGCCTGCCAAGCTCCTCTGCCCATGGGATTCTCCAGGCAAGAATACTGGAGTGGGTTGCTATTTCCTTCTCCTGGGGATCTTCCCAATTCAGGGATCGAACATCTCTTAAGTCTCCTCCATTGGCAGGCAAACTCTTTATCTCCAGGACCACTTGGGAAGCCTGTTAACCAGCATATTTGTTCTCTAATCATTCTAGGGGATGGGACCTTACTCTAGTGTGAGCATATCTGTCAGGTTAATCATGACTTTGAACTGTGGGTAAGAGGCCAGCAGCACTCTGGAGAGTCCATGACAGTGCCTTTCACCCAGACTCTTCTCCAGTATCATGCAGGCAACCTTCTCCCCCACCATAATCCCTCATAATGCTGTTTGGAAGCAGCCAATAGCTTAACATGGAAGGCTAGGAGTCTACTACAATAGTGATTCTTCTAAACGGACCTAGCGGTAGCAGGGTCCCAAAAAACCCTTTAGAGCCAGCCTCCTGACCCTCATCATCCTAGACTTTCTGTTTCAGTTAGTCTCCGAGTGGGGTCCAGAAATCCGGAGTTTTAGAAGTTTCATAGGTAATTCAAATATATAGCCATTCAGGAACTACAGCTTGTAACATACTATATTAAATATCGTTTTGCAAAGACTTGAAAGCAGGATTGATGTTCATTCTTCCGACAAGACCAGTCCCCAGAGAGACCTATAATCATGGACTATGAAAAATCTAGGTCCAGACCAAGTTTGCTTTTTATCTAGAAAGGCTTCCTTCTCCGCCCCATTTCAAACCTGGGGGAAGCTATTGAATTGTGGATGTCATATGGTGGTAGTTACTGTTGTGCTCAGGATTTTGGAAAGACTTCTGTTTATTTGGCATGCTCCACACAAGCCTGTCAGGCCCTCGGGATTTGTGGCATTTGCAGAACTTACAAGGCAGGCAACATAAAAATATATAATTCACTGAGTGAAATATTTGGGAGCTCCCTTCACTTTTACAAATTGGCCATAAAATAGAAACCACAGACATAACATTCATATAACCATAGTTGCCAAGAATGAAGAATCACTTGGGGTGCGCGTGGGAGGGGGAGGATTTTTGTTGTGTGCGTCTTTGTAGGATACACAAAGAAAGAGTAAGTATTGAAAATTTGTGTGCAAATGATAATAGGGACATTAAAGTTGAAATGCCTAACAATTGGCAAATATCTGTTGAGGAAAAAAATCGGGATTTTGATGTAAAGAGGGCTTTAGACGTCTTTTCACAGTCATTAAGTTTACCATTAGAGGGTATTTGCTTGTCTTGACAGACATTTTAAGGGCATTTAGGATTTTATATACATTTTACTATGACGTATTGCTTCCTGTTTTTTTCCTTTCTTAGTGAAGTGGGTCACAATATCTGAGGCAGCTGGGACTGCTTACAATAGGTTAGGGGAAGGAATAAAGGGAATACTATATCCTTCTCCTCTTCCCATCCCGTTATCTGCTCTGGCACTCCAGACTTACATTAGCTTATAAAATGCATCCTGAGGAAGGACCAAGAGAGGCCAGTCGGCTCCTGTCAGTCCCAGCTGAGCATCTGGGGACATAGTAATGGATGAGTAATGCCCGATGATTCTGGTTGTGAGAGCAGACTGTTAAACAATAGCATTTAATGAGATTGGACACATTCAAGACATGACAAAAAGAAAGAGCATCTCTGTTGCAGAAGCCAAGCTAAAGGTCATTTTCACCTTTTGATGTTTTATTATATTAAATAGAGTGTCTTTTGGGGGTCAGGTTAGCTGTGAGCTGGGTTTTAGTTGTTACATGGTACTTTTTTAGCTTTGTGACCTTGAACATACCAAATGATCTCTCTGGCCTTGGTTACTCATCTAAAAATAGTCTTAATATCCATCTCACAGGGTACTTGAGGAGATGAAAAGTAACATAAAGCTCTAGTCAAGTCAAACACAGGTTGGGCTGTGGGTGGGGATGAAAGAGACTAGTGGTACAGGGTGGGAAGGGAGTTGGAAGGGGATGGATTAATCCACATTGTCTCTAGACCTCAAACTCTGTCATTCTGTGAATCTGTGATCTATGGGAAAGAGGAGGGCACACAGGAGAGTCACTTAGGTACTATTAATGATGCTTAAATTATTTGAAGATTTAAATTCCTAGAGAAATGTACACTAGAGTGAAGACAGTTATGCTATTTGATTCACTATTGTTAACAAAGATTTAAAAAATTTACATGGCACAGAGCCTGCACAGGGAGGTCAGGGTCAGCCCTCCATAAAAATCTGTCCTGTTTTTTACCATCATTTCAGAAAGTATACATTACAGAAAAGATGACAAAGTTGGTAAAACAGACTGCAGGAGCAGATTTATAGTTCTACTAAAAACAAGGATGAGCAGCAACTCATTGCCATTGTTAATTTTAACGCCTATCCCAAACCCCCAAATCAACTCATTGATCTGGCCTGACTAAATTTGCCAATTTCCAGTGAATTCCATAGGTTTTTAGAAAGGATTTAAAAGCCCTGCCCTAAATTTGAGAAAGGTTATTATTTGTGATGGTGTATTGTATGCTGTGGCTCAGACGGTAAATGATCTGCCTGTAATGCAGGATACCCAGGTTTGTTCAATCCCTAGGAGGGGAAGATCCTCTGTTCAATCCATTCCAATATTCATGCCTGGAGAATTCCGTGGACAGAGGAGCCTGGCAGGCTATGGTTCATAGGGTTGCAAAGATTCAGACACAACTGAAGTGACTTAGCACACACTGCCTGTGTTAATTAACCACGAAATTCAGGAGAAATTATTTCCACCTCAGGTTTCTAAGTGCCTCTGTTCTTCATCTAAATCTTCTAAGATACATTTTACACTCTTAGAATAAAGTACTTTATATGTTGTAACACACCTTCTAGGTCACCAATTTAGTTATAACAAATTTTGACTAAATTGCTGTTTTATGCTATGCTAGGAGACAAGGAAAAATGTATTCATCCAATTCTTGAACAGTTTCATTCCCCAAAGAAATTACAAGTTGTGTTTATTTTGGCAGCTTTGTCACAACCACAGTCTATCTCCCAGCCTGGTTATTACAGAAAATCCAACTCACAAACACTAGTAATGCAGTTCCACTAAATGTGAAGCCCGGTTCAAACTCCCTGGGTCATAACCTCATGAATAAGAACTAAATGATTCATCCGAATATCTGAACTTCTACAACTGTTTCCAGAGAACAGACTTTTGAGGTACTCACTGATTGAACTGTAAATGAAAGGACCTATTATATTGATGGTCTTTTTTACCCTGGTGACTTTTATTAGCATTTGGTCAGAAAGATCAGCTGTATTGGAGGATTATCCTGGTCTCACAGTTTAGTGGAATCATTGTGTTAGTGTTAAACAGTACATTAAGCCCCTCAGAGCTGCCAAGAACTAATCGATGTCTATTGAGACCCTATGTATCCAAGGCATTTTCTAGGCACCATGAGGACACATAGTAGAAGATATTATGACTGACCCTAAGGAAACAAAGTGTTGCTCATTTAAAAAATACGTATGTGAAGAATTATATCAAAATGGTATATGACTGGTTGCTAAGTAAGTGATATTAGTACTATATTTTACTCCAATGACAATTAGCCTTGAAGCTCCAAATTTACAAAATGCTGCTCTGCCTATAAACCATTTTAAGAAAATTAAACCTATAATTACAAAGGCAAAAATTCAAATTGCATACCGTAGCCAAGTTTGGGATATATCTAGATATGTTGTACTATACTCTTTAACTTTGGGCCTTTTATGGCCTTCAGTTATGGATATGTGCTGAATGATGGAATCTTTTGATTATTTTATTTGTCAATTACTGTTGAATGCCAAGCATTCAATACGGAAATAATGTCTTTATTGGGGATTTAAATATTTAATCAGATACTTTTTATAATTGCTTCTTAGTCTATCAAAATTATTATAACTTGGCAATTAGAAGAGAAAAAGAAATAAAAGGCATCCATACTGCAAGGGAAGAAGTAAAACTATCTCTGTTTGCAGATGACATGATCAAATATATTGAAAATCCTAAAGAATCCACACAAAGAAACTATTAAAGCTAATAAAATGAGTTCAGCAGGGTTGGAGGATACAAGATCAATATACAAAAATCAGTTGGATTTCTACCAGTGAGCAGCCAATCCAAAAATTAAATTAAAAAACAGTTCAATTTATAATGGTGGTTTAGTCACTAAGTTGTGTCCAACTCTTATGATCCCATGGATTATGGCCTGCCAGGCTCTTCTGTCCATGGGATTCTTCAGGAAAGAATACTGGAGTGGCCTTGCTAAAAACTAACAAGGGGGCACTCTTTCTGTCCCCTTCTGATGTCGTTGTCAGAAGCTTTCTCTATCTCTTTTATAAAACTTTATTACACACACACACACACACACACACACACACACAAAGAATACTGGAGTGGGTTGCCATTTCCTTCTCCAGGGAATCTTTCTGACCCAGGGATCAGATTTAGATCTCCTGCACTTCAGGCAGATTATTTACCACTAAGCTATCAGGGAAGACCATTTAAAATAGCATCAAAAAATAAATAAAAGAATTATAGGGCTTATACACTGAAAATTGAAAAACATCAATGAAACAAATTAAAGGAAAATCCAGTACGTGGAAAGACTTCTATGTTCATGGGTTGGAAGACTTAATATTATTAAAATGGCAGTAGTCCCTATATTAATCTATTAGTTAAACACAGTCCCTGTCAAATCTTGACTGCCTTTTTTGCAGAAATTGACAAGCTGGTCCTAAAATTCATAAGGAAATGCAAGGGGCCCAGAATAGCCAAAACAATCTTGGTAAAGAAAAACACAGTTGCACGGATTCACCCTTCCTGATTTCAAAATTTAGAACAAAGAAATAGTAAGCTAGATTCTGTGGTACTGGCATAAGATAAACATACAGATCAATGGAATAGGACTGACAGTCCAGAAATAAAACTGTAGTTTTATGGTTAGTGGGTTTTCAGTAAGGGTGTCAAACAATTAAATTGGGGGGGGGGGGGTCTTTTCAAAAAAAAATGCTGCTGAGGCAGATGGATATTCACATGCAATGGAATGAAGTTAGATCACTAGCTCACACCATACACACAATTAACTCAAAATGAATCAAAGACCTGAATATTAGTACTAAAACTATGAAACTTCTAAGAGAAAATACAGCTGTATATCTTTGTGACTTTGGATTAGGCAATGGTTTCTTAGATACGATACCGAAAGCGCAAGCAACCAAAGAAAAACTAGATAAATTGGATTCCATGAAGACTACAATCTTATGCTTTGACATTTCAAGAAAGTGAAAAGACAATCCATAGAATGGGAGAATATATTTGCAAATTCAGAAAAAATATAGAACTCTAAAAACTCGATGGATAGTGAACAGGATCCTACTTACTGCACAGGGAACTCTTGCTCAGTGTTATGTGGCAGCCTGGATAGGAAAGGGAGTTTGGGGGAGAATGGATACATGCATAGGTATGGCTGAGTCCCTGTGATGTCCGCCTGAAACTACCACAACATTGTTAACAGGTTATACTCCAATGTAAAATCAAACATTAAAAAAAAATGAAATCTGAAAAAAAAAACAACAGTGAAAAGACAAGTAACCAATTTTAAAATGGGCAGTGTTTGAATAGACATTTGTCCAAAGAAAATATACAAATGGCCAGTAAATACATGAAATATGCTCAACATCATTAGTCATCAGGGAAATACAAATCAAAACCACAGTGAGATACCACTTCACACCCATTAGGATGGCTATAATAATAATAATAATAAAAACAGGCAATAACAAGTGTTGGCAAGGATGTGGAGAAATTGAAACTCTCATGCATTGCTGGTGGGAATATAAAATGGTACAGCTGTATTAAAAACAGTTTGGCATTTCTTCAAAAAATTAAACATAGAGTTACCGTATGATCCAGCGTTTCTACTCTAAGGATTTGCCCAAAGGGAATCAAAAACATATGTATACACAAAGACATATAGACAAATGTTCACAGCATCATTACTCATAGTAGGCAAAAGGTGGAAACACTCCAGTGTCCATCAACTGATAAATATATAAACAAAATATGGTCAATCCATACAAGGTAATATTATTTGGCCATATAAAGAGATGAAATATCAGTTCATACTACAACACTGATGAACCTTAAAAACATTATGCTCAGTGAAAGAAGCCAGACACAAAAGGCCACATGTCCTATCATTCCATTTATATGAGATTTTCGGAAAGCTATAGGGAAAACCGTAGAGACAGAGAGTAGATAGTTTCAGTGAATCAAGATAATGAGGTAAATGGAAGTGATTGCTAATGGGTATGGAGTTTCTTTGGGGAGTTTCTTTTCCAGTGCTCTGGAATGAAGTAGTGGTACTGGTTCATAACTCTGTGAATATACTGAAACTCGTTGAATTGTACACGTTAAAGGGTGAATTTTATTGCTTTTAAATTATGTCTCGATTTTTGAAATTACTATTATTTCTCCCAAGCACTCAACAGATTGTTCTAATAAAATATAACTTGCAAAAGAACATTTTCATTAAAGCACATATTTACATATTTTGTTCTGAAGAAAAAGACAACAGTGACTTCACAATCAATATTCTAAAGGGCATGAAATTTTACCAGCTTTAAGTATCAGCGTAGATGGAGGAGTCCAACGTTTCTCTCACGTTATACTGTGAAGAATCCCAGTTCATCGTTTCCATTCTCGTTAGCTTCGTATGGGCCCTTCTCCTTTGTTGTTTTTCTTCAGTTGCCAAGCCGTGTCTGACTCTTTGCGAGTTTGATCAAATGTTTATTATTCTGAAATTGAGGGAAGAACCCTAAGTATTTTAATCCCAAAGCCTCTCATCTGCTCTCTTGTTCTTTCCCAGGTGCTACCTTTCCCGAGCCAGGTGGTATACAACAGAGTGGGCAAGTGTGGGAGTCGGACTGTCGTCTTGCTTCTGAGAATCTTGTCAGAGAA
The DNA here is from genome assembly GCF_033118175.1 of Dama dama. NCBI lineage: Eukaryota > Metazoa > Chordata > Mammalia > Artiodactyla > Cervidae > Dama > Dama dama. Next base: position 40,307,171 of record NC_083706.1, read on the forward strand.
GCATGGATTCAATTTGGTCACGTCAGACATTCACAACAAAACCAGGCTTACTAAGAATGAGCAAGTAAGTTGTCTTTGCTTCATTTGCACAATTAATGGGTGCCTTCCGGAGCACCCTTTTACCCCTAACTAATGAATACCAGAGTTACAATATTATACTGTATTTTTGCCAGAGTGTGGAAGGAAATATAAGTTGAGGGTTCTGACAGAAGTCTGTAAACCAGGAAGTTTCCCTGAAGGGATACTTTTATTAAGACCAGTGAAGGATAGAGTACATGGTCATTGTCTGTTTAGCTAAAATTAGCAACGCTTAAATCTCACATAGTTACACCACTGAGCTATAGGTAACGCTGACAACTTGGGAGCAAAAATAAGAAATCTTGATTTTAATATTTCTTCCTTTGCATTTTCTCACAAATGTCCTAAGTTTTTATGGTTATAATAAAGAGAAAACCCTCGGTGGGCCAGGAATCTGGTTGATGGGGGCACGAGCTTCCTATTATGGTAATTTCAGGGGATCTTGAGGCGCCAAAACAGCTCTTGGCCTATTCAGTGGTAGTGAAAGAATTACCCCAACTCCTGGGAACAAATCTGCCCTAAAATGGCTGACCCATACGAGGGACATGCTGGTGGCAGAGCAGGAGTGCTAGGTTCTGCCAGGAAGCTGGGAAGACAGATTCCACGTTGTAAGTTGACACCAGAATAGGGTTGAGAGTCTCCGTTGAGATGCTTTGCCAGTGTAGACAAGGTAGGCCTAGTGCTCTCATGGTCATTTTACAGGGTCAGGTTTGTTAGCTTGGTCTCGAAAAGTTGCTTTGGTCCTCTTAGGTATTTAGAATGAGTGAATAGCCACCAGTATAAGTCAGGGCAGGCTTTCCTGGTGGCTCAATGGTAAAGAATCTGCCTGCAATGCAGGAGACCTGGGTTCGATCCCTGGAGAATCTCCCTGGACAGAGGTGCCTGGTGAGCTGCAGTCCATTGGGTCCCACAGAGTCAGACAAGACTGAAGTCACTAAACAGCAGCAGTGATAAGTCAGGGCTCTTCAGAGAACAGTACCAGTGGGATGGAGATGTATCTATCGAAAGATAGACAGATATCCATGGATAGATGGACAGACAGACAGGAAAGATGTACTATGAGGAACTGGCACATGCAATTACTGAGGCTGAGAAGTCCCACGCTCTGCCCTCTGCAAGTTGAAGGCCCAGCAGAGCCATTGGTAAAACTGAGCTCGAGCCTGAGTGTGAAGGCCTGAGAAGCAGGTGAGCCCATGATGTAAATCCCATGATGTAAGGGCAGGAGAATATAATATGAGATGTCTCAGCTTAGTCAATGAAGCAGGGGAAAAAAATCACTTCCTCCTTCTTCTACATTTTGTTCTACTCAGGCCTTCAAGGGATTGGATGAGGCCCACCCACTCTGGGGAGGGAAATCTACTGAGTCCACTGATTCAAATGCTTATCTCATCCAGAAACACCCTCACAGACACACCAGGAAATGTTGCTTAATCTGGGCATCCCTTGGCCAGTCAAATTGACACATGAAATTTAATCATCACACCACTCAGTGACTAGGTAAATTTGGGGAATAAACAAGGTGCATGGTTTACTAGGGTGAGACCCTAATACCATGTCTACTTTCTTACACGATCTTCACCTTCCAGGCATTCAAAACCTCACACACACAGAGGGAATATGCAATAACCTTCCTGTCTCTCGTCACAGGGAATGGTAGGACTGTTTTGAGAGTGTGATGCTGCCAGCAGTATTTTCTATAATGTCTGTATGTTTACTGTCTTCCACAGTATAGAGATCAAAATGCCCATTTCTTTGAAAACTTCCATCAAAGGGTCTCTGAGTAACAAGCCTAAATAGTCATAAGCAATAAACAAAAAAAAGTGTTGAGATTAGATAGCTCAGTTGGTAAAGAATCCGCCTGCAATGTGGGCAACCTGGGTTCGATCCCTAGGTTGGGAAGATCTCCTGGAGAAAGGAATGGCTACCCACTCCAGTATCCTAGCCTGGAGAATCCCATGTGCTATACAGTTCATGGGGTCACAAAGAGTCAGACATGACTGAGTAACTTTCACTTTCACTTTTTCACTTACAAGTTCTGTAGTAGGTGCTCAATAGAAAAATTATATTTGATGACATTTTAAGATATCACATTTTATCAGTAATTTTCATGGGGGTAGGTTCTCTGATTTCCTTATCTGATTGAAGAACAGATATAATTAGGGCTGGTTATGCCCTTTTTACTCCCTGAAAGAGAGCAACTATAATAAATAGCCTATTCTATTGCAATGTTATTATAAATATAAAATTTGGTTTTCTTTTGAGTCTTTCAGTCAGCTATCAGATTAGACTTAAACGTTCCTATGTATGGAAATTATGCTCAGTTCTTAAAGCCTAACAAAGTATAGTATCTGGACTTTAGTTTCCACTGCAGAAAAGTGTAAAAACCCAGAGGGAGCAAAGTAATGAGAATATTAGACACTAAGATGTTCAGGAAGGCCCTAGAAAAACAAGCACAAAATAAGATATTTGAATACACTCTGGAATTTAAAAAAAAAAAAATCAACCTACTTTGTTTTCTATGATGAACTGTAAAGGGAAGGACTTAGATGAAAAATGAAGATTACTTTACTAATGGTACACAAATTGTTAAGTCTTTTAGAAAGGGTTAAAGCCAAAGTCATCCTTTCTTCTAAAACAGAGGTTAGTTCTCATCTGTTTGGAATGATTGGCTTGTCTGGAAGCCAGGGAATAGACAATCTTTTAAGGTTCTTTCCAGCCCTGTGATTCTGTGATATATTTATACAACTTCTGCCATGATCTGTGTATGATTAGTTGAAACATTTCTGATTCCTGTGGTCAGTGTGACCTAGAATATACTTCATTACTTAGTTATTGCAGATTCCTATTAAATTATAAGGCAAGTTTAAAAAAAACAGAAGGGAAAGGTATAGATACAGTAGAAAAAGCAAACAAACAATTTTGATGTAAAAACAAGCATAAGGATAGTGACAGTTGCTTCTCTGTAGCTAGCTGACTGGGCTGTGGCATACAAGGAGAGCCAGGAAACACCAGGACAAGAAACCAAGTTTGAAGTAGTTCAAAGAAGACTTGAAATCAAGTCTCAAGAATGTTTAAAGAAACTCTTTTTCTTTGTTACATACATCCTTTTTCTAAAGATTCAAAGTGCATGAAACAAGTAGAGAAAAAAATTTTATTTTAACCTAATATATTCAAGAAATAATCTGTGGTGTGAATAGCTCCCTTTTCTTGGTAATTTATTAAAGGAAAGGGGGGTATGTGATTTAGGAGATGAGTTAAAATTTTATAGTCAGTGGTTCTTAACATGAAAGAGTAGAACTCTGAAAATGTAGTTCCCATGGCAACATTGTTCTCTGGAGTTAATGACAAGTCTGCTTTGGTGCAGTACGAGTTAAATGAACTCTTGTGGGCTGGCCCGGGACTCTCTCCACCATGTCGAACATTTCTTTTATGAGAAAATGTGTTCCAAGTTCCAAACTACTGACTTACAAATGAACTTTGGAAAAGTAATCACTTATGAGACTGGAGACTGGAATCATCTGTATCATTGCATCCATACACAATGGCATCTCTCTGGGCTAGAGTCAAATTCACACATACATTTCTCCCTGGAGGGTAGCTGTCATCTCACACATGCACACATGCACACACATGTACACACACAAACCCATTGAGTACTAGATTTTAAAAAATCTATTTCATGGAATAAGACACTGAAGGGATTATTAAAAAGGAAAATGAACATGAAAACAGCAAATGTTACAACATCAATAAAAATCCCATTACATCTGCCCTTATAAGAAATAGAAATGCCTTTGAAGTTAATATTTTAGAAAACTCTGCCTCCACAGAAGAACATGGACAGCTGGTGCTGGCCAAATGTTGGACCTTTTGCAGGGCATATAATGGGAACTCAGGATGACATCATTTGATTTATGCTCTAAAACCAGATTTAAATCTCTTGGGCTAGTTTAGATACTTTTTTGGAAAATGGAGATCATGTACAACCTAAAAGATAAAGAACCATTTTCCAGAAGGCAGGAAGTGTGATTTTCAAAAGGCTCATACCCATCTTTGTTAATGGTCTAACCCTATCTTTCAGAATGCTGCTCTGAGGATAATAAAAGCCAATATGTCAGAGGCATATCACAGACATAAGAATTCAAAATGATTTCATTCCTGTTGGAGAAGGGCAAAAACTGTTGGCATATGAAACTAAAAGATGGAGAAAGCAAATACATTTCCTATTTTTATTTATACTGAAACTATGTGTATGTTTAATCACTTTAGTCATGTCTGACTCTTTGCCACCCCATGGACTGTAGCCCCCAGTCTCCTCTGTCCATGGGATTCTCCAGGTAAGAATACTGGAGAGGGTGGCCATTTCCTCCTCCAGGGGATCTTCCTGACCCAGGGAATGAACCTACATCTCCTGCGTCTCCTGCTTTGCAGTTGGATTCTTCACCACTAAGTCACCAGGGAAGTCCGTGCTGAAGCTATGGAGGATTCCAAACTGAAATAGCAGCACCTGCTCTGTGCTAATTGTTTTACTTTATTATTTCATTTAACTCGCTTGGACCTAAAACTAGACCAGTGAGTGGGTACGATTTCCTGTTTTATGGATGAGAAAACTAAGACAACCAGATAAAGTCACTTCCCAAATATAATAGTGACTGTCCGTGGCACTTGGGCTTGGACTTGGACCCTCCTGAACTCAGGAGCCACCCTCCTAATGCAGTGGCTATCTGCTCTGGCTGCAGAGAGGGATCTTTTTAAAACAAACAAACAAAAATGTTTATTTTTTGTATATATTTTTGTCTGTGCTGGGTCTTCCTTGCTGAGGACTTTTCTTTAGTTTTGGCAAGCAAGGGCTGCTCTCTAGCTGTGGTGTGTGAGTTTCTCTTTGCAGCGGCTTCTCTTGTTGCGGCTCCCAGGCTCTAGAGTACAGACTCAGTAGTTGTGGTGCATGGGTTTAGTTGCTCCTCGGCTTGTGGGATCTTCCTGGGTCAGGGATCGAACCCGTGTCTCCTGCATGTGCAGGCAGATTCTTTACCACTGAGTCACCAGGGAATCCCCAGCACAGCCTTTTGAGTATGTAGTTGCTGTGGCCCTTCTCCTGGAGATTCTGGGGTAGAGTCCAGAAAAGTTTTTATTTTTATTTTTGATCAAGCGCCACAGGAGTTTCAGAGTTAAGGTTGTTGTTTAGTTGCTAAGCCATGTCTGACTGTTTTGTGACCCTGTGGATTGTAGCTGCCAGGCTCTTCTGTCTATGGGATTTTTCAGGCAAGTATACTGGAGTGGGTTGCCGTTTCCTCCTCCAGGGGGTCTTCCCGATCCAGGGATTGAACTTGTGTCTCCTGAATTGGCAAGTAGATTCTTTACTACTGAGCTATCAGGGTTAAGGATCCTTGTCAAAACCATCATATCAGCATTTCCCTAAATGTGTTCCTGAGAAATTAAGTCTCCTAAGACATTGGGAAAAAAATGAAAATATCATGATTTTTAAAATTTGGGAAATGCTGTCTCCTTGTCCCCCTCTAGGAAAGTCACAACAATATTCACATTTTAAAGATTCTGCTGCTGCTGCTGCTGCTGCTAAGTCACTTAAGTCGTGTCCGACTCTGTGTGACCCCATAGATGGAAGCCCATCAGGCTCCTCCATCCCTGGGATTCTCCAGGCAAGAACACTGGAGTGGGTTGCTATTTCCCTCTCCAATGCGTGAAAGTGAAGTCACAGTCGTGTCCGACTCTTAGCGACCCCGTGGACCGCAGCCTACCAGGCTCCTCCGTCCATGGGATTTTCCAGGCAAGAGTACTGAGAATTCTTTTAATTAAAAACAAGACAAAAATGCCTGTTTAATCGTCTTTCACCTAGAGTGTCCCAGTCTGAGTTGGCCAGGGGACTCTTTATGAGCATTTGAGGCTCTCACTTGCATCCCACAGACTCTGAGTCACAGTTTAGAGCTGGCGGACCAGCCTACACACTCCCATCCGTCATACTAGTAAAGGCTACTCTTTCACTATAAACTCCACATCTGCAGTGACTCTATTCACTAGCCATTCAAATGACTAAAATCTTGAAAAGTATTCAAAGAACAGTAGATACAGCCCCTATGTCAGTGTGTTCTAGAGTGCTGTACCCTCTTCGTCAGAAACAGAATTTCTTTATGTTGTTTTAACTTCCCTTCCCCACTGCTCTCACCCACTGCACAGTTCATGTCTGACTGTGACTACAAAGCATTGCAACTCTAGAAGAGAAAACCCACCTAAAGAAATCACATTAGACTTGGAAACTGTCTCTGGGCCACTGGGATTCCTCCCAGACTTCCCTAAGGCAGAGTCAACTGGCCTCTGTTAAAAGGCAAAGGTTGACTCATTCATTTTTGAGGCCGGTCCCACCACTGTTTATTTGTTGTGATGAATATTCATTGAGGGCCTACTGTTATTGCTGTATATTGAGCATCAGACAGCATACTAGATGTTTGTGCATCTTATTTTTATCCTTTAAGCAACATTATTAGGAAAGTATTATCACCCCCTTAAAAAGGAAAAAAACCAAATGCTCAAGAAGATGTGGGAGAATAAGAATTGAAAATGAACTGGGGTCAAATCCCAAAGAACCTTGAATGCTACGCTAAGGAGATAGAACATTATTCATGGGCAGTGGGACGTCAGTAAAAAATGGTTCTTAACCATCATGGGCATCAGAATATTCTCAGGGGCTTTTCACACACATGTTTCTAGGTCCTACTATGAAATACTGAGTTATACTCTTAAAGATGGTGCCCAGGTATTTGTATCTTGTAGGGGAGCAGGAAACTCCCTAGGAGATGCTCAGGCACAATTCTAGTGAAGAATCATTGCGTGAAAGGCTCTAATTATTAGAAAATTTTCCTTTAATTAAAGGGAATACTCCACTAAACAAGAAAAATTCCTCTTTCACCTGCTGCTGCTGCTGCTGCTGCTAAGTCGCTTCAGTCGTGTCCGACTCTGTGCGACCCCATAGACGGCACCCCACAGGCTTCCCTGTCCCTGGGATTCTCCAGGCAAGAATACTGGAGTGGGTTGCCATTTCCTTCTCCAATGCGTGAAAGTGAAAAGTGAAAGTGAAGTCGCTCAGTCATGTCCGACTCCTAGCGACCCCATGGACTGCAGCCTACCAGACTCCTCCGTCCATGGGATTTTCCAGGCAAGAGTACTGGAGTGGGGTGCCATTGCTTTCTCCATTCTTTCACCTGAGAATCCCTCAAATCTCTGAAGACATCGTGTCAGAAGCCTGCACATTTATCCCAGAAGCCTAACTGTTGCTTGAGATGTTTTAGAAAAGTCTCCTTAGAATGACCCTCAGAGTTCCCTGGCCTTAGAGTAGGAGGGATGTGTCCACAGGCATCAGAGCTGCTCCAACCAGACTTTGGAGTCAAACCAAAAAGATTAGCTGAGTCCATCTCCATGTCACAGGGCTAAGTTCCCCCAGTTCTGCAAATAGGGTCTTATCTTGGAGTCCTATTGACAAAAATCTGAGTCTGCTAATGAAAACTCAGTGCAGAAAAAGAGGGGGAAAGGAAGAAGCCACAAACTCTGAAAATTTAAAATGTTTTCTCCTCTGGTTCTAGTTGTAGCCGCGAGATTGATTTTCTCTGTTCAGATGCAGCCTCCTTGCCTTGTTCACATCCTTGCTCCCCCTGGTGGTCATCTTCTTTATTGCAGACATGTGTTGCACCGACTCCTCAGCAAGGAGTTGAAGGTGGGAGGACCATCCTACCTCCTTCAAGAGGGGCTTTCTTCATGCAGGAGGAAGAGGGAAAGGTAACCAGGTCCCACAGTCATCCTCCTGCCCTCTGAGGTTAAAGGACCAAGGAATTCTCCTCTGAGCTACTCCTTATTTGGCTTTGATGTGTAAAAGCATGTCTTTTCTTTCATTTAAGATGTTGTGCAAAATTATGGGACATCTAGTTGTTTACAAGTGACACAAGAACTCAGATCAGAGTAGGGTCAATGCTCTGTTAGTTACTGCTGACAAGCATCTCCCAAGGAAGTCTTGTACGAACTAGCTGTGTTTATAGAATTGCAGGTAAGGGTTTTCTGCTCTGTCATCTCAGCCAGTTAGGTTGAAAGCAAAAGATTAAAAGCTACTGCCTGGCACATCCTCTGCATTATAAATTCTGTTTGATTCTTGCCTCTTTTTCTAAACTTCAGTTCTATCTCATTCTCAGATGTGCTGTGATTCAATTTCTTCTTTTAGATCCATTCCATTACAGAGTTATTTTTCATTCTTTTTATTTGTAGTATTTTAAATTCATTCTTGGCTTGTTACACTATTTTCCCACTGAGAACTTTAAAAAATATTCTCTCTGATATTTTGATGCTTTTATTTTTATTACTTTTAATGCTTTTCCATCTGTTAGAACTTTCTTTTGATTTTTCAACCCATCACATAAAAGACAGAAAATTCGTATCTTCATAAACCTTCTTTAGTCTCCAGAGTTATTTTGCTAACCGACCCCTTCCTCCCATTTTAACAGGTTATATACATATAAAAAAGCAGTGGGAATGGTGAGGAGATTGCAGCATAGTGATAAGCAGCAGGATTTTTGGTGTCAGGTAGACTTGGGTTTAAATCCTGGCTCCACCTTTTTGTAGTGGTGAGATCATAAGCAATCTATGCAGCTTTTCTGTGCCTCAGTTTCTTAACCCGTAAACCCTGGATGATATTTAACTCATGGAGTCATTTGAAGATGAAATGACAGTATGTACATAAAGAACATCTTGATTCAGTGATAGCCTGGAAAACACTCAGAAAACGATAGTTTGTTTTTTGTGTTACATCCTAGATGGTGAAATAGTAAAACTGTTAGCTCCACGTGACATCACGGTAATGAATGCACAAATTGTCCCAGAAAGGCTAAATTCACTGCCTCAGTGATAATTCTGTCTTCAGTGAACTGTATATATCTTAACTCCAAAAATGTTTTTCTAAAGGGGGTCTGTGCATGCATGCTAAGTCACTTCTGTTGTGTCCCACTCTTTGCAACCCTGTGGACTATAGCCCACCAGGCTCCTCTGTCCATGGGATTCTCTAGACAAGAATCCTGGAATAAGGTGCCATGCCCTCCTCCGAGGGATCTTCCCCACCCAGAGATTGAACCCACATCTCTTGCATCTCCTGCATTGGAAGGTGGGTTCTTTACCACTAACGCCACTCGGGAAGCCCCCAAAGGGAGTACTTTGTTGCGTAAACAGTTACGGGTATGTGTTCTATGTAGGCACCTGGGCTTGGCTTTCTGGGGGATAAATAAAACCTGACCACCACTCTCAAGGAGCTTTCAATCTGGTTCAAAGCCAGGACACAAACCCAGCTATAATGTAATGTAAACGGAGCATGTCCTGGGAAATTCTCGGAGTGCTGCAGGAAGATAAAGGCAATGTCATCTCTAGCCAATGATGTTCAAAACCAAACCCATTTCCCCTCCCTTCTGGAGGCAGATTGCTTCCTCCTGCAGCGGTTCCCATCTCCATGAATGGGTACCACCACATGTTCAGGCCCCAGCCAGGGCTAAGAAGGAAGCTCCATTGACCACGCCCTCTCCTTTCCTTCTGTTGCCAGCTGCTGCAAGGCTCAGCACATTCTCCCTCTTTAATGTACCCAAATCTCCATCTGTTTTCACTTCCATGAACTTCATTCCTTGGTTCTGAAACTGTTGAGCTTTAGACTCTCCTGGCATGCTTGTTAAAAACGCAGATTGATGGGCCCCACCTCCAGAGTTTCTTCTAATTCCATAGGTGTGGAATGAGGCCCGAGGATTTGCATTCTTATCAAACACATGTCCTGGGCTTGCATGGTGTCTCGGTGGTAAGAATCTCCTTACCAATGCAGAAGACACGAGTTCAATCCCTGGGTCAGGAAGATTCTCTGGGGAATGCATGACAACCCACTCCAGTATTCTTGCCTGGGAAAGCACATGGACAGAGGAGCCTGGCGTACTATAGTCCATAGGGTAGCGAAGGAGTCAGACGTGACTTAGTAGGGACTAAACAACATAAACAGGCGTCCAGGTGATGCTGAGGTGGCTGGTGTGGGAACCACGCTGAGAACTGATGAGTCCATGACCTCATCATTTCTTGCTGAGATTGCTGTCTTCCTCACTAAACTTTCTGCTTCTAATCCTTACTCTCTTCTTCACATCCTCTACCTGACCTTAGATCTGAGAGAAGAAAAAAAAAAATCCTTTCTGGCTGTGGATTGCCCAGAGGATAAATGTTGAAATCCTTCATGAGACCTGCAAGACCCTCAGTTACCCAGTTCCTACCTTCTTCTCTAGTCTTGGCTACTGCCTTGCTGACTCCGTGCCTGACTGCCTGGCAGTCTTAATAGCCAAGTCATTTTTGTGCCTTGTCCTTTGCATCTGCTGGTCACTCTTTCTGCCATGCTGCGAGTCCCTTTCTCCTCTTATTGACTCCTGTGTATCCTTGGGAACCACTGAGAAGCAGCTCCTTACAGAAGCATTACCTGTCCATCTGCAGGTTGGGACAGGCATCTCACCTCCATGCTTTCTACCCCATGATCATTATCGCACGATGATATACCCGCCTGCTCATCCACTTCTTCCACAAGTCTCTGAGCTTCCTGAAGAGCAAGAACCAAATATTTTATCTTTAAAGCCACAATCCAGAGTGGCACACAGCCTGACATAGTTGAAAATCAAAGATTGTTGAACGAAAGGAGAACTTCAGAAAGGCTACCTGGAGGCGGCAAGCATTTTAGCTAGTTGTAAAGAGTGATTAGAATGTGGACATGCAGAGAGAAGAGGAAGAACATTCTAGAAGCAGAATCTTGAGCCTGAGTTTGGACATGGTCAGTCTTGGACATGGTGTATGGAAGGAATATGGAGGAGTCTAGTTTGACTGGCTATAGGATATGGGATCTTGAGAGTTAATCGAGAGAGATAGTAAAGATAAAATTAACTTGACTCAGCAAGGGATTGAATATGGGAGTCCAGGAAAGACCCAAATCAAATGTGAGGATATGGAGAGAACCATTAACTGGAAAGGAGTAAAGATGGACGAGGATCAAGAGTGTGGTTTTGGCCAGTGTAGATTTAGGGACACCATTAGGACATATTCCACTGTTTTGTCTTTCTGTGTCCTCCCATTGATTTCATTCAGGTTTTGATCTCCAGGGCTTGGTAAGCACCCAATAAATGCTGAATGAATGAATGAATTCAGTGGAATCAAAATAAAGGCTAGCAGTGGTCCCGCACAAGCCAAGGCAAAGGAAAGTTAGTGTCTGTGATCATTTTAAGTAGTGTCTTTGCCACTCATGCAGATAAGACCCAGGTGAGAGAAAGGTAGGCTGCTGGCAGCAATGGGGGACCTCAGGTGATGGGCAGCAGGGGCTCAGAAGACAGTTCCTTGTCACTCGAAATGGGGAAGGTTAGCATTTATGAAGGCTTCCCAGGTGGCGCTAGTGGTAAAGAACCCGCCGGTCAGTGCAGGAGATCTAAGAGACGTGGGTTTGATCCCTGGGTCGGGAGGATCTCCTGGAGGAGGGCATGGCAACCTACCACAGTATTTTTGCCTGGAGAATCCCGTGGACAGAGGAGCCTAGTGAGCTACAGTCCATAGGGTCGCAAAGAGTCAGACACGACTGAAGCGACTTAGCACACACAGCGTTTGTGAAGACGGTCAAATGACACCGTCTTCACAAACCGTGAACACAATGCCGTGGACCGAAGATTGTGGTACTTCATGTGGGTTTTTCTATTTCATGTGCAGGACAAAATTCATGAAAGCTGAGATGTACAGTCTGACTACCCTGTACTAATGCGATAAAGGCAAGCATTAGTAACTTTTATTCTCTATTTAAAGAGATGTCTAGAAAGAGTTATGCATTGTCATCACTAATCCATTTTTCCTCATGAAATAGACAGCTTTATGACTATTATGACACTGCTCTCAAAATCTAACCTCTACTGTTCTTCCCTTAAATTTAACACACTGACATGTGTTTAGAGAATGTAATATAATGTTGAATATGTGAAGGAAACAGGTTTTCTTCTGACCCATTTTTCCAGTCTTGTGTAATCCTAGGGGGCTTTCTCATATTACTCTTATGTGTACAGAGAAATAGCTGAAGAAAAATAATCTAAAGATTAAGGCATTGAATGGTCACTATTTTAAACATACACACAGTTATGCTTCTAAGCAGACAACCTCAGCGATCAGTTACCTTCAGCTGTGCTCCCAAATCAGTAATTCTGCTGGTAGATCTATCAAAAATCAAAATTCATAATGTGAAGGTAGCTGGAAGTTTTATTAACCAAAAACAAGCGCTGGGGCATGCAGGGGGCTTGTAAAGAATAAACAGAAGATAAAGAAGCAGGATTCAATTTCCTTTTACATGCAAGCTTGGGGACAGGCAGACCATTATTCACCCATGCCTGCCACTGACGAACAGAAGCCCTGGGTTATGAACTGCAAGTCATTTGCTTTTAAAATTCAACTTCATTTCTTCAGACAGTCGTTGTGAGCACGAATATCTAATGAAAGGGTTTAGGCCACAACGTCCTAGTGTAACCATCTGTAAGTCGTGGACTCGTTGGAATTAATTCATTTAACAAATATTTATGGAGCATTTCCGTGTGTCAGCTCCAAGCTAGACAGGAGGGAACAAGGCAGGCCAGGTTTCCGTCACGCTTGAGACAAACCTAGAGTTCCAGACTCTGATTTTATTGTTGTTGCTACTATAGTTAACACATGAATGACCGTTTTTGTTTCCAGTTTTCAACTTGAGCTATTTCATAAAATATGAAGTGCTGCCCTTCTGATGTCTGTCCAAAGCAGCAATTTTCAATGTGCTTCTTAAAAATTCCAGAGTGTCAGCTTTGATGGGGCAAATAAGAAAATCTAAGGAAAGTGGAATTCAGGAAGTCAGGGAGTCGTAAGAATGCTTGGAATTTCTAACAGATTTTACTAAACATTTTCTGTATCATGACATGTTCCAGAAGACTGTAAATGTTAGTTTATACAAATTAAAACTACTTTTTGCCTTGCTGATAACTGCAAATAAATAATTCAGATGACCACCCACCAAAACCTGAGAACATTTTTGGGGGGAGTGGGGTATTCCCCTGAAATACTTGCTTTGTAAATTTTATAATCAAAGGGAAAAATAATGAGATAGTGCCTCATTTTATTTCTACTTTTCGATTCTGCAAAACTAGTTTCAAATGCCTCTGTTTTTCCCAGTAAGAGCATTATAGAAATGTAAACTAATAATTAACCTTTGTCTTGATTTGACTTTAAAGGAGAGGATTAAAGGCATTTTCTTACTTGCATTTCAGGACAGCAACACACTGACTTCTCCAGTTAAAATTACTTAAACTGTCACTTTGTTTTCATGATGGCAATTAGCTAAATTCAGGACTACACATTGTGAGAGCTTCTTTATTTTATTTAGTAAGGAGCCTTATGTAAAGTTCATAAATGTTGCACAAAACACAGCTGTTTAGCCCTGGTTCAAGACGTACTAAGTAAGGAAAAAAAGAGTTGGGGAGATAACCTTTAGCTTAATATAGCTTGGTAAATTAAATCCTACATATGCTAATTTTGTACTTTTTTTTTAATAGATGGAACTGATTAAAAATATAAGTACTGCCGAACAGCCCTATTTATTCACCCGACATGTTCATTTCCTCAACTTCTCAAGGTAAGATATTTTCCAGTTTAATGGTTCTTTCATTTCTTTTGGGTACTTAGTCTCCTTCTAACAAACAATTACTTTAAAATCTACCTTCTTTTCCAAGGTAGTGTAATTGCCCTTCAAAAGACATTTTTAATCCATTTATTTTTGCAGTAGAGGGATCAAAATTTGAAATATTTGGTCGAAAGCTTCATTTCTTTCTAAAAATACTACTCTTAAGTCTTGTGAAGACTTGAAATTATTTTTAATGAGAAGTCACTTGACCTTATAATTCTCTAAAAAAAAATGTTTTGTATTGGAACAAAACAGACAAGAGATGGATATTTAGCAGATATATTTCATTGCACATTTTTATACAACCTGCACCCACACAGGATTCTGAATAATTTAAAGGTGGAATTATGTGTATCTTGTGTGTGCTGCACATATGTTTAGTTGCCGTCAGGCGAGTGTATTCTCCTCGGTTCTGTCTCGTCACAACAAAGATTTGGAGTGACGGACATTAAAGCCCTCGGCATGTCACAGCTCTTGGGTCTTGGGCAGACCGTGTTATAGCTCTCAGGTCTCGAACAGACCGTGTTACAGCTCTTAGACAAATCAGTGTTACAGCTCCATGTTACAGCTCTATTTTATTTAGATAATAGCAGGAAAATCCATCCTCAAGGCGTGAGGGCATGTCGACCCAAAGACGAGAAGAGAAGAGCACCCCATCGTGCAGGAGAGAGAAAGCATGTGCTTTGGCTCCTCTTTTAAATGTTTTTCCTCCCCCTGGGCCTGCCCATATAAATTGGGCTAGCCAGGAGTGCTGTTTGTTCTACCTGAGGTCCTCACTCCGGTCCTCGGACCTTCCTCTGACCTTCCTTTGTTCTATTTTCAGGGCTTTTCCCTTCCTTGTCTTTTAGCCACCGCCATTCTGGACTCCTGTTTCCTATTCTAACTACCTAACAGTCGCTAAGTCATGTCTGACTCTTTACGACCCCAGGGACTATAGCCTGCCAGGCTCTTCTGTCCACAAGATTTTTCAGGCAAGCATACTAGGTTGCCATTTCATCCTCCAAGGGATCTTCCTGACTTCAGGATTGAGCCCATGTCTCCTGTATCTCCTGCATTGCAGGCAAATTCTTTACCCAATGAGCCATCACGAAGCTAGGACCAGCCTCTTTCTCTACCTTTTTAACACTCCATTTCATTTCCTAAACCTTGCATGGTTGATGTTCGTGGGTATTTTAGAAATCTGTGCTTTTTTCTCCTTCACCTACAAAGACCTTTTGATAATAATGCAAACCTCAAATTTATGTGTTTAGATCCTCTGTTAAATTGCTAACTGCACATTCTGGGCATTCTCTTCCCCAGGGATCCCTTAGCACAGGTCACCTTGTCACTGTACTTTACTGTAGCTCTCAGATTCCTCCTCTAAGGTGGGCCCGTCTGAGCTCACAGTTGGGGTTGACAGAGCTCTAAGTCCCGGGGCCAATCTGCTGACTAGCCCCAGACCCTGGGCCTCCCCCATCAGCCATCTGACCAGCTCTTTGCTCACTGCTTTTCCCATGGGGATAACAGGACCTCACAGGCTCACAGGAGAATCCTGTCTGTGCTGACCTCGTGGCCCCTAGGGCCAGCAACCAGGGAGGCCTGGGTTTGCATCCTAGGAAGCCTAACAGTCTGCAGGGCTGGGAGAGGAGTGTAGCCTTCAAAGCACTTTCCTGCTGTGCAGTGGGCCTCGTGCAAATGAAGTGTAAAGAGATTCAGCGAAGCAAGTTACTAAGCAGCAAAGAGGAATTGCTGCCTTATCTTTGAAAGCAAGTCTCCCCTGAAGTTCCCCAGCCTCTCTGATAGCCAGAGTTCTCTGGGCTGGTGAACAGGTGAGGAGGAGGACACCTGCGGATTATCTTGGATTATCCTCAGTGGCTGGAATGGGGGGTGGCGGGGTGTATACCGCGTCTACAAGAGCTGTGTCTCCAACCACATTTCTAAAGTGGCTTGTCACTGCACTGTCCGGGATATGTGCCTGTCTCCCACTTCCCCGGGGCCAAGAACATATAATTAGACATAATTAGATAAGGAGGACTGGGTGGCTATTTTGGGCCATGTGTTTTACGACTTGTAGACAGCAGAGCCTGGCCCCTCTGACCCCTCCATTCTCTCATGCACTTCCTTCCTTCCTTCTCTCTGTTTCTCACCCCTAACGTCCTCAAACCTCATTCATTATTCTTTATTCCTCTTTTTAAAATTTTTAGTCGACTATAGTTGATTTACAGTGCTGTGTTAATTTCTGCTGGACGGCAAAGTGAATCAGTTTATACATATACCCACTCTTTTTAGATTCTTTTCCCATGTAGGCCATGACACAGTATTGAGTAGAATTTCCTGTGCTCTGAGTCCTTATTAGTTAGGTCCTTATTAGTTATCTATTTTATATATAGTAGTGTGAATATGTCAATCCAAGTCACTCAGTTTATCCCCCCCATACTCTGTTAACCATAGGTTTGTCAAACCTCATTCATTTACTCCTCTTGCTTCTAGGGAAAATTTTTACAACCAAAACAAACTGCAATGCAACAGATTTTCATAGTTAACTCAGGATATTATAGCACTCTAATTAATATGCCAACGCCAATACCTTAATTGGATCAGCAGAGCTGGGCACAGTATGGTTGACCATATTTTATCTTGGCCTCCACTATGAAATATAAGCCCAAGAGTTTATTCTTGATTGATTGAGTTCTGAAAGAAAAAAGAAAAACAATAAACACCTTTTAGAGGACACCACATCCCAGGGAAAGTGTCAGCCTGGATTTCAGGATCTCTGGGTGTCAGACTTTCCCGCTGACCTTAGTCTCTCTGGTGGGAAGGGGGAATCTCCATGTTCCCATCT
Source organism: Dama dama (assembly GCF_033118175.1). NCBI lineage: Eukaryota > Metazoa > Chordata > Mammalia > Artiodactyla > Cervidae > Dama > Dama dama. The sequence goes on from NC_083706.1 coordinate 40,323,802, forward strand.
ACAGGGTAGGGACAGTTCCCACCCACCCCTGGTTTGTTGGGATGCTCAAAACCCGTGACGGAAAGCCCTTCAAGTTCTTGGAGAGAAGGGTATCATGTGTATTCAAAGTGACATTTAAAAACATTTCTGTAGAAGCCTCAGTCTGAACCCCCAGTTTGGCTCCTGTCCAGATGCAGCCTCTTGCTCAGTTGCGTCCAACTCTTTGCGACACCACAGACTGTGGCCCACCAGACTCCTCTGTCCATGGGATTCTCTAGGCAAGAATAGAATGGGATGCCATTTCCTGCTCCAGGGGATCTTCCTGACCCAGAGATCGAACCCATATCTCTTGTGTCTTCTTGCATTGGCAGGTGGATTCTTTACCACTGCACCACCTGGAGGCAGCCTCACCGTGTCTCTAATGTAACACTTTCAGGTCAGGGCCCTGCTCTGGCTGATTTCTCCTCCCTCTATCCCACTGTGTTCAATTAAATACATACATATTGAGGACCTGCACTAAGAGAGGGTCTTCTACAGGGAACAAGAAATGTTCTTGGGACTTCCCTAACAGTCCAGTGGCTGAGACGCCACGCTCCCAATGCGGGAAGCCAGGGTTCGATCCCTGGTCAGGGAACACGATCCCACATGCTGCAACTAAGAGTTCCGCTGGTGGTGGTTTAGTCATAGGCCACGTCCAACTCTGCAACCCCATGGATTATAGCTAGCCAGGCTCCTCTGTCCATGGAATTCTCCAGGCAAGAATACTGGAGTGGATTGCCATTTCCTTCTCCAGGGGATCTTACTGACCCAGGGATTGAACTTGCATCTCCCGCTTTGGCAGGTGGATTCCTTACTGCTGAGTGACTAGGGAATCCCCAAGAGTTCGCATGCAGCAACTAAGACCCAGCACAACCAAACAGATAAATAAGTATTAAAAATATAGAAAAGAAAAGAAATGTTGTCCTTGCATTCAGGGAACTGAAAGTTTCTTCCATTAAGGAAGGAGAGGCGTGTAGTATGATGAGTTTTAGGAGAAAGAGTCACTGGATGTTCCCAGGGGAAGTGGGAGGCAAGACCCTCCCTCCTGGAGCAGGAGCCACTACCACTTGGCCAGCTATAGACGAACAAAGGGAAGGGGCGTTGGCAGCCCAGGGACCAGCAAAAGCTAAAACTGGACAAAGAGAAGGATGGAAAGCAACCCTGTAAATTGGGGTCTCAAGTGTGGGCACAGCAGAAATGGAACGGCAGTGATGAGCTATAAGCAGGAAAAATCAGACACCAGTCTGATCAGCTGGAATAAACTCATGCTGACTGTGGGCTCAATCTCACCGTCTCTTCCCACCCCACATGCATGAGGCCCATGGCCTCAGCTACAAGACCTCCATAAATATACAAGGAAGGACAAATTGAACTTGAATACATTACAGGACTGTTCAGTTCAGTTCAGTTCAGTTCAGTCACTCAGTCATGTCCAACTCTTTGCGACCCCATGAACCACAGCACGCCAGGCCTCCCTGTCCATCACCAACCCCCGGAGTCCACCCAAACCCACATCCATAGAGTTGGTGATGCCATCCAACCATCTCATCCTCTGTTGTCCCCTTCTCCTCCTGCCCTCAATCTTTCCCAGCATCAGGGTCTTTTCCAATGAGTCAGCTCTTCGCATCAGGTGGCCAAAGTATTGGAGTTTCAGCTTCACATCAGTCCTTCCAATGAACACCCAGGACTGATCTCTTTTAGGATGGACTAGTTGGATCTCCTTGCAGTCCAAGGGACTCTCAAGTACAGGACTGTTACATTCACTAAACATAGGAATTTAAAGCATCAGCCTTTCTTTTTCAAGGGAACAGTTTTATTTCAGGAAAATTTCTTGGGTATAAACAGTGAACCGTGGGCATGTAAGGAAAGTCCCCAATTATACAATTAACAGAGAAAACATCTGTGTTGGGACTCATTAAGAAAGCTTTCATATGCTTTTAAAACTGAGTTCTATATTTTGAATTATAAGGCATAGAGACAATTAAGCTGCTCTTAAGACATCTACCTTGATTGCTGCTGACAGGCATTGTTTCAAGAGAAACATTGTTTTAAGAGGTTATTAAGAGAAGAATTGATGCTGCAACCTAATATTCTTACTTGATGTTTTATTTCTAATCTTCCTTATAGTGTTGACATGCAGCAAAACACTTGTGGGGGAGCAGAATGTAAGAATGAAAGTCTAACCTTGTTCCCAACACTTTCTTTTGTACACTTATGTTCTGAACTCATGAAGTGTATGGCATTATACTGAAATGAATCTCTCCTTATTTCTTCTTTTCCGGTAAATGTGGTATTCTTATCTTGGAATTTAGATACTCCGAGTAATGTAAAATGCTATCCTGTGAGTTTCTGGCAATTCAATAAATTTCATTTATTCATCATCTAGGCATCTTGTCCTGTTTGTTCCATCTTTTCCTCCCTTTTTCAGACCTAAAATAAAGGTAAAGGTGCATGCTCTGTCGTGTCCAACTCTTTGCGACACCTTGGACTGTAGCCTACCAGGCTCCTCTGTCCATGGGATTTCCCAGGCAAGAATACTGGAGTGGGTTGCCATTTCCTTCCCCAGGGGATCTTCCCAGCTCAGGGACTGAATTCGAGTCTCTGGTGTCTCCTGCATTGGCAGGCGGATTCTGTACCGCTGAGCCTCCTGGGACCTAGATGGAACAGTTTCGCCATATCCATTTTTATCAATTCAAGCGTGGAAAACAATACTATCAGACCAAACTGGTACTTTTGTAAGTTGCCTCAGGGAAGACTTCCTGCCAGAGGAGATAAACACTACAATGTCAGCAGAAACCTCAAATCAGTTTGTATTCCTGAAGATGTGCACCACTCTTTCAGTTTTTGAGCCATCTGAAAGTTCAGGCCAGACAAATGTTTTTCACCTGGCCTACCTAGAGAACTGAATCAAAATTACTTTGATCAAAAGATGCTATTTTGTTGTGATGTTTTAAGTACATCACTTAATATTTGTGTATTCCGGTTTCATGAACCTGTTCACAGTTGTCAAAGTCAACTAAAGAATTAGAATTTTTGAAAAAGTTCAACTTCCCAAGACCATCTCTTCAAGTATGTCTTAGATCATCAAGACTGTGACAGACAATTCATCTTCCCTGCTCCTGCCCCCACATTTCCTTTGTTTTCTAAGATTTTTTTTTTTTTGGTGGGGGAAGTAATTCTTTTTCCAATCTACAGTTTCCCTTGACCCTCAACTTGGGTCTTACAGGGAAAACACTGTGAAGGCTTGTGTCAGAGTGCAGTGCTATGAAAATAGTCCAAGTGAATGGTGAGATTATCTGACCTCAAAGTACCATTTCTCTTAACCCTGTTTTTTGTCTCTTCCTTTCTCACCCATGACCCCCTCACCCATCTTTGCATCCGTTTCTCTTTTCTCGTTTGTCTCTGAAGGTGGCTCCAATGCCAGCACTAACCTGAGAAAGCAAAACATTTAAAAATCAATCGATCGCTAGAGAAGCAGGCAGGGTGCGTCCAAGGACACCATGTGAGTTTTGGACATGGTTCTTCCCTTGAAGGGAGGTCCTGGTTACCAGTGTGAACAAGGTCTGCTTCCTGATGGCATCATTTAACAAAACAAATTTGATCTTGCTAATTCCATAATTCAAATGGGTTTCCACGTTTTATTTCTAAATGCTGACTTTGTTTTCACTCTCATTAGCAAAGTCATCCATTTTAATTGTGTCCTGCAACTCTTTTGTAATGGTGACAGATGCCTCCATCTTTGAAGAGGGCATCAAACAGAACCCATGTTAGCACTTACTGAATATGGTCTTTACCCACTTAAACATAGTCTGAAAGTTCAATTTTCAAAATGAGAGTGTCCTGTGAGTTTATCCTGTGTAGACAAGGCCAGGCTCATCTTCTGAAAATGGCACTGTCTCCCTTTTCTCTTTTCCCTCCACAGTGAGTGGACCTTCTGTGGGCCCCATGAGCCCACTCACCTGGCCGGCCCATCAGGGATCCGTATAATCTGGACTTGCCCTGAACCCACCTCACTGCCCTCCTCGAAGGGCCTTCCCCCTCGTCATCTCTTTGCTTCCTGTCTCCTCAGGTCGTCTTTCCTTTCCCAGCAGGAAGCTGACCTCAGGTGCCCCACCCCCACCCACTTGTCTCCACCCCCTCGACGGCTTGCCGGAAGTGCCCGCCTCCGGACACTCTGGGAGCGCTGAGTGGCTCAGCCTCTGCTTGCCTTGTATGATGGCAGGTTCTGTCACGGGCGCCAAGGACCGCAGTGTCCACTGAATGAAGTTGTGAGGTTGGAGGGAGACCCTTCCACTTGTTCCGGCAAAGGGCCATTAACTAACCACCTCCCCCTCCTCCTCCCGCAGGCAGCCCCTCACCCTGCCCACCAAACAATCACAACCTTTTCCATGATGGCCTTTCTCTCATTTCAAAGCCTCTCCTTCCTCACTCACCGACAGGGATCAAAGCCTGGCCCATTAGCCTCGGATACTCTTCATTTTTTGATGAAGTTAGCAGCCCAGAAATAACCTCTACTTTTTTTTTTTTTGGCTGTGCTGGGTCTTCAGCACATGGGCTTTCGCTAGTTGCAGAGTTTAGGTTCAGTTACCCTGTGGCGTGTGGGATCTTAGTTCCCTGAGCAGGGATTGAACTCACATCCCCTGCATTGGAAGGTGATTCTTAACCATTGGACAACCAGGGAAGCCCCACGGACTAACCTCTGCTTTTAGGTCAGGGATGAAAAAGAAGATACACCTTCAGTGGAATGGAACTTGCCAGGAGTGAGGAGGAAGCAGGGAGGCCACAGAATTTCAGTTTGGACAGATGAGAAAGCTCTGGAGATGGGAGATGGCTTCTGGGGATGGTTGCTCTACAGTGTAAATGTGCTTAATGCCACTGTAATGCACCCTTACAAGTAGTGGAAAGGGTAAATTTTGCCTGTGTATTTTACCACAACTAAAAAAAAAAAAAAATATATATATATATATATATATATATATATGTATGTATGTATACTTCCAAAAGCTGTTTGCAATCATAAAACTACTATAGTAGGAGGACCTGCATGGGTGCTAAGCCACTTCAGTCTGTCTGACTCTTTGTGACCCTACTGACCGTTGGTGGACGGCCCTGCATGGATTCGTAGGACCCGGCTTTTATGCTATTGAGCATAAATAGTCATTTTTTACAAGACCAAAGAAGCACAGTTGAGGTTTTGAAAAGCACGTTGCGGTTTGAGGGTTGAGTTGCATTCACCATCTGTGTGCTTTGTCCTTCTAATCCCTAACCCTACTTACTTTGGTGGCTGTTTGTCATGGATATGAAACCCAGTTTAATTAAAAAGAGGCAGATACATCCAGGGTGCTTGTGGTTATCCGTGGTTGGCACAGCTGACTTCTGGAACTAGTTAGTTGTTCACTCAGCTGTGTGAACGTCACCTTGTATACGTCTGGAAGCTGACAAGAGTCGTGTTGGCCTGGCTAACCCTGCTCTTGAACAGTGTGTTTTCCAGTGTGGTGTATTCAAGGGTGTGGAATGGCATTCACACACCTGGTGCCTGAAATCACACCATCAGAGTCATAGCTTCGTCTGACTTTGGATTCTTCTCTCTGAAGATTTTCTTTAAAAATGCAAACACACACACACAAAATTAATAAATTAATACACAAAATAAATAGGATCTGTGACTCATTATGTCTACTTTCCTTTACATACATGTGCATGTGTGTGCATGTGCTAAGTCTCTTTAGTCATGTCCAACTTTGCAACCCCATGGACAGTAGCCCACCAGGCTGTTCTGTCCATGGGATTCTCTAGGCAAGAATACTGGAGTGGGTTGCCATGCCCTCCTCTGGGGGATCTTCCTGACCCAGGGTGGCGAATGCCACAGGGTAACTGAACCTAAACTCTGCAACTAGCGAAAGCCCATGTGCTTTGAACCAGCATCTCTTATGTCTCCTGCATTGGTAGACGAGTTCTTTACCACCACCACCACTCGGATGCTGTAATAGTGGCTGAAATTTATGAACTGAGATGCACCCACCCTGGCTTTCATGTCTTAATTGGTTGAGCACCTACTGCGTACCACACTGTGTCTAAGAACATTGTTCTGGCTTCTGGAGTCACAAGTCTGATGGGAGAGGCAGACCCGGACACACAGTGCTGGAAAGAACTCTTGGAGCCAGAGGAGGAAGGGACCGACACGAGGACGGGAGTTCATTGGGGAAGGATGTGGTGGTGATTCTGGGCTGTGTTTTGAAAGGTGAAGAGTCTGCCGGCTGGAAAGGTGGGAGCAGGGTCACGTCAGTTTGTTTTCTCTGAGCTCTTTCTGACCCCTGACAGAATGTCTGGGTGTCCTCATCAGAAGGTCATGGGGTGAGAGAAGCCTGTGGGCCCTCAGGAGGTTCCCAGAGCGAGACCTCTGCCCGGAGCTCCGAGTGTTCTCCCAGGCTCTTCAGGGTCATTGCTTCCAGACAGTTCAAAGAGAAGGGGGAGGAATCCTTAAGACAAATTTAGCCAACTTGATCCTTATGCCTGGGGAAGGCCTCGCTCTTAGACCAGCTTTCAGCGCATTTGTCTAATCCCTTTGTGGAAGGAATTAAAATGCAACAGCTAGACACTGGCTTTATTTTTTTCTGAAACCCCTTCACCATCATTTGAGGACAATTATATTGTTTTCTGTTGTGTTCACGTTATTGTTTACGTTGTAACTTGCCTCAGCTCTGGAATCTTCTTTCCATGGTTCAGAGCACAGATTCTGGAGCCAGACTGCCTGGGTTCATATCCTGGCTCAGCCACAAGTTAAGCGCTCCCTGCCTCTGTTTCCCCAGTATAAATGGGGATACTTACAATATCTACTCCACTGAGGTTTTATGAGGGCTTCCCAGGTGTCGCTAGTGGTAAAAAACCAGGCTACCAATGCAGGAGACTTAAGAGACGCGATCCCTGGGTCAGGTCAGGAAGATCCCCTTGGAGGAGGGCACAGCAACCCACTCCAGTATTCTTGCCTGGAGAACCGCATGGACAGAAGAGCCTGGTGGGCTACAGTCCATAAGGTCATTAAGAGCTGGACACAACTGAAGTGACTTAGCACGCACACACGAGGGGTCATGAGGCTTCAGTGAGTTGTTTACAAAATATTTACAGCAAGGTGAACAGGGAGCATTTAATACATCTTGGCTGTTATTCGCCACTTCCTGCAGAGCCCCTAACCTGAGACTGTTCTAATTAGAATGTAGAATAAGTACCATATCCTCCAGTGAGGCATTCAGAATTTACCAGGCAGTCAAAACATTCCATGAGGGTCAGTGGGTCTATTCCAGACCCGGGTAATGGATACAAAACCCAGTTCAGTGTGGCCCCTCCTTGGAGACCTCCAGCCTTGTGAGAAAACGAGACCGTGTCTATACGTTCACGGTGACGATTCCTGCATTTTGTGCAGTGCTGATTCCCAAACAGTCTTCACAGCCTCTCAGTAGGTTCCTGGAATATCCTGCAGGATAGTAAGTGTTTCCACCAGGAAACACTGCCTGCTGGTTTGATTGTTCACTGGTACCTGTGCAGTGGCTTCCCTGGTAAAGAATCTGCCTGCCAGTGCAGGAGATGCTGGTTCGATCCCTGGGTCAGGAAGATCCCCTGAGGAGGAAATGGCAATCCACTCCAGTATTCTTGGACCGAGGAGCCTGGCCGGCTGCAGTTCATGGGGTTGCAAAGAGCTGGACACGACTTAGCGACTGAGCAGACAGGGTCCTCTGGTGATGATGTGTTTACCTAGAGGGGAACCAGTGTGTACGTGGGCTTGATTTTCCTCCAGAAAATCTGGTTTGTGACCAGCTCCATGTTTGTGTGCATCTTAGGTTTGGAGGAGACCAGCCTGTCTACATCAACATCATCAGAGATCCCGTCAACCGGTTTTTATCCAACTATTTTTTCCGTCGGTTTGGAGACTGGCGAGGAGAACAGAATCACATGATTCGCACCCCCAGCATGAGGCAGGAGGAGCGCTACCTGGTGAGTCTTGTTGCCTCAAATATCTGGTCCCCCCGCCCCCAGCTTGGGGTCATCTGATCCTTGAGCTCCATGTGATGAGGGCACCGCTTCAGGAAGCAGGTTTTTGCCAGTGAAAAATTGATTTTCCTGATACATTCAGATCCAAACATTTTCTCAAATGACTTTCTAGTCGTGCTTTCATCAGTTTTTCTTTAGTGTTGATTTCAGGTCCTGGAGAAGAAACAGTATTTCTCAGGCAATCCTGACCAGCACTATTGTTTTGGTGCATTTGGGGATTTCTCTTAAAAGGTCACAGAGTACTTACTCACACCTCATCCCACGACAACTCCATGAGGGAAGGGTACTTTGAGATGAGGACCCTGAGATTCCAAAAGAATGTGAACACAACCATGACTGACTGTTTCCAGGTCCTCTTACTCCAAGTCCAAGGTTCTTTCCACCACAGCGCAAGAGAATCAGGCATCTCAGTGAAATTTGTTGGCTTTTCTGGACCTTATTTTGGGACCCTCGATGTCACAGGGATGTTGATTTTGATCGCAAGAGTTGCTTCCACAGCTTGGAGTTGGTAACAGATGAAAGTGGTGCATCTTATCGTCAGCTCCAGAATAAAAGATGTGTTTCCCACTACTTTGTACCTAGATTGACAAATGCTTGCTGAGGGCTTAGAGCCTATTGTTAAAGAGGCTGAAACCCTGGCCTCTGTGTCTGCAGGAGCCTGTTGGGTTCACCCGGACCATCCTGGGCTCTCAGGCCCAGAAAAGAGAGAAGAATGTGTGCATGGCTCAGTGCAAATCTGCCTCCACTGCTGGCCTGCAACACAGAGGCCATGACCACCACTGGTGTGTGAACAGAAGCATCCTCGAGCTAAAGAGGAGTAGTGTTAGTTACAGTTCCAGCACAAGTTCTCTTTCCTCATTTGATTTTAAAAAGCGTAAGGACAGTATGTGTTTGGAGGATGGAGCATTTTTCAACAATATCGCTTTCAAGTCTTAAAATCCGCAGTTAGAGTTGAGAAAACTGAGATGCACAGAAGTATCTTATCGAATGCTACACAGCTAGTTAGAGATGGGCGGAGACTAGAAACAAAGGCTTTTTACTGGCCATTCAGCATTTTTTCAACTACCTAATGCTTCAGGAAAGTATTCTGATGATATATTTTTAAAGTGGCTTTTACTTTTTTTCTCTTTCCATTATGATGGCAAAAACTCTTCTTATCTTTTCCTTTATATGTTATGAATATGGCTCTATATTTTTTATTATGACAAGCACATATTTTTTATAATGATGAGTACATCTTCAGAATATAGAACCACTTAACTAGAGGAATAATGTCTTTATTGTTTGTATTGGACCTGATTAGCCTGTTATGTTTTTTGAAAACATAGAGCATATTCCATGTAATCAAAATATCTTGCAAAGTTTCTGGTTCAATCCGATACTAGTGAGAACCAAGTTACAGCAGAGGATGCCAAAAAACCAAAGATTTGAAAACAAGTTTTATGAATCCTACTCTTCAAACATTAATGTAGGTAATAAGTAAATTCACAGTCTACCAGAAGGTGAAAAGTGATCAGGGAAAGTGAAGGGGCAGTCCCAGGGATCCGTCATGTGGGCAGTGGGTGGTGGCGGGCAGGGAATCGGCTGCGATGTTAATAAGCAGATCAGGGAAGGCATTGGATCTGACATATCAGCGATGATTAGAATGAGAGATAGAGTTGATCCCGCAGTTGGCTGGGAGAACGCCGCCCCAAGTAGAGAGGGGAACTGGAGCGAAGGCCTGGAGTGGGCACTTGTGTGTGTCATTCAGAAACCAGCAGGGAAAAGGGGTGCGGCTAGTATAGAGTGAGGGGTGGGGGCAGGAGGTGAATTTGGAGAGGTAAGTCTTAGAGACCACGCACCATATAAGGCCCTGTGAGTCGCTGTTATAACTTTGAATTGAAAAGTAAAATGAATAGCTCCAAATCGTGCCCACCTTTTTTTTTTTTTGAAGTATAGTTGATTTACAGTGTTGTGTTAATTTCTGCTGTATAGCAAAGTGATTCATTACACACACATATATATACATTCTTTTTTGATATTCTTTTCCCCTGTGGTTTATCATTGGATACTGAATATAGTTCTCTGTACTATACAGTAGGACCTTGTTGTTTATCCTCTCTATATATAATAGCTTACATCTGCTAACCTCCCATTCCATCCCTCCCCCACCTCCTTCCCTTTTGGCAACTACAAATTTGTTCTCTATGTCTGTGAGTCTGTTTCTCTTTCACAGATAGGTTCATTTGTGTCAAATTTTAAATAACACATAAGTGGTTATCATATGGTATTTGTCTTTCTCTTTCTGACTTACTTCACTTAGTTTGATAATCTCTAGTTCTGGCCATGTTGCAGCAAATGGCATTATTTCATTCTTCTTATGGCTGAGTAGTATTCTATTGTATACATGTATCACATCTTCTTTATCTATTTCTCTGTCGATGGACATTCAGGTTGTATCCATGTTTTGGCTATTGTGAATAGTGCTGCTATGAACATAGGGGTGCATGTATCTTTTTGGATTAGAGTTTTGTCTGGATATATGCTCAGGAGTGGGATTGCTGAATCATATGATAATGCTATTTTTAGTTTTCTGAGGAACCCCATGGTGTTTTCCATTGTGGATGCACCAACTTACCAACCAACATTCCCACCAACTGTAGAACGGTTCCCTTTTCTCCACACCCTCTCCAGCATCTGTTATTTGTAGACTTTTTAATGATGGCCATTCTGACTGATGACAATGACTACCTCATTGTAGTTTTGATTTGCAATTCTCTAATAATTAGCAATTCTCTGGTGGCTCAGTCAGTAAAGAATCCACCTGCAATGCAGGAGACCTGGGTCTGACCCCTGGGCTGGGAAGATCTCTTGGAGAAGGAAATGACAACCCACTCCAGTGTTCTTTCCTGGGAAATCCCATGGACAGAGGAGCCTTGTGGGCTATAGTCCATGGGATCACAAAGAATTGGACTCAACTTAGCAACTAAACCACCCCCCCCCCAATAATTATTAATATTGTGCATCTTTTCATGTGCCTATTGGCCTTTTGTATTTCTTCTGTGGAGAAATGTCTGTTTAGGTCTTCTGCTCATTTTTCTATTTGATTGTTTGTTTTTCTGTTGTTGAGTTGTATGAAATGTTTGTATATTTTGGAGATTAAGCCCTGTCACAAACTATACACATCTTAGTGATTCTTTCTCCTGAATCTCCTCTAGAAAGCTGAACCTGCCTCCCAGCAGGGGTTGCATCATCTCACAAGCCCACAAACACCCTCAGCAATTCTCTCCCTTTTTTCTGGGAGTCAGGACTCCTCCCTTCTAGTTGAACTCTAGACTTATATCTGTCTGAAGCCTCGGTTCTTGTTCTGAAGTCTCACAAGCATCCTCACACTCAAAGTTTCCAGGGGATTTGATTGAAAATAGGGTCTGTGGGAGAGAGACCTTACAGTTGTGCAGTGCACAACCTACACAACTGTACATGGATGTTCTAATATTCTTCAGTGCTCCCACCAACTGCTGGTTATGTCATTTCTCTGGGTGATATAATATCTTCACATTTGTCCTCTCCTCCCAACAGCCAGTAAGATCTTTGAGAATAAGGTAAGATCAGAGTTCCATCTCTGTCCCTGGTATTCAGAAGAGTGGCTGAATTAGTTGTTGTTCAGTGACTAAGTTGGGTCTGACTCTTTGTGACCCCATGGACTGCAGCACACCAGGCTTCCCTGACCTTCACTATCTCCCGGAGTTTGCTCGACCTTATGTCCATTGAGTCAATGATGCCATTCAACCGTGTCATCCCCTGTTGCCCCCTTCTCCCCCGCCTTCAATGTTTCCCAGCATCAGAATATTTTCCAATGAGTCAGCTCTTTACATCAGGTGGCCAAAATATTGGAGCGTCAGCTCTTTTTTTAAGCCCGTAAAATGTTGAAAGCTGGTAATGGAGATAAGTCTTGCATTTTTGAAGAGCCTTTATGATATGAGAGATTCTGGGGAAATTCCCTGCCTGGAATTCTACCCTCAGAGATTTGCAGAGACCCCCATTCCACATGTAAATCACCGTGTCCTGAGAAGGGCCCATGTCAGATGAGCTCGGCTCATTCCTTGGCTGGGCCCCAGCAGGAGAGCCCTGGGCTCCCCCAAAACAGCAGAGGGAGAATCGGGGAGCAGAGAGCGGGGAGGGCCCAGGACACGTGACTCCTTCATGATCCAGCTCCAGTCTGACCCCATTAGGAGGCCGTTCTCTTGTTCAAAGGATGGTTTGTTTATTTGGAAGAAGCCAGTGTATTGCCTTTTTTTTTTTTTTAATAGCTGAAACTTTTTATTCCCTCTTCTCGATCCCATTAGACCCTTGGAATAAAACTGCCCCCTTTCAGAGCCTGTCCTCATTTTGGCAAGCCTGGGTGGTCAGTTGTTTCACTCAAAAGACAGTGTTGTTTGTGTCTCGCTGGGGTGCAGGGCAGCTGTGAGGAGGCCGGGTCCCCTCAGCGAGGCCCTGCCTGGGGGTGAGGGCCCGAGAGGGGAGGCCAGCGAGCCCAAGTGGGCAGGCAGGGCAGCCACCCCCTCGGGGACTGAGCGGCAAGGCCTTTCGCTGCTCACACATGGAGTTATGGGCGCTGGCCCGAGACGGGGCCACTGGTGTCCCCACTTGATTCCAGACCCCAGTGCTTGCTCCAAAACCCTTTGCTTTATCCAGTTGCCAAAAATAAGGCAGTTCTGCTCCTGGCTGTGGGCCTTGCAGAGCTGCTTAGCATACAGCTGAGAGAGGGTGGGGGCTTGGGGGCTGAAATATTATCTGTGATGCCAGCTGGTTGGGAAGAAAATGGAAATAGGCACAGGGATCGTAGGGTTCCTGAAGGTCCGTCGTGAGGAGCCTCTCTTCTCTTGGATGCAGAACGGGGCCTGGGTCTAGTGATGGGCTAGGTGTCCAGCCCAGTGTAGAAGCCAGGCCTCCTGACTCCATACCTGTCTTGTTGGATCACTTGGACCTTATGTTTTACTTCCTGGATGATAAAAGGGAAAAGACAAGTGGGCCAGGTCCCACGGTTTTTGAGAAAAATCATTTCATCTGACACATCTTCACAAAGACATAGCTGTTATAACAGTTTTTTTTTTCAAATACTCAAGCATCTTAGAGCTATTTTCCATATTTTCTGAAAACAGATTTTCTAAGAGTGTCTACTTCTCTCCGAAAAATCTTCACTTATTTATCAGAAAATGATTTTACCATAAATTATTGCTAGAATGGGTACAGATTCAGCGTCTAGCAGCCATGCTCTGAAAAGACGGTTCTCTGGGGCTCATTTCCCTCTGTCCAGAGCCAGGCACTCGGCTCCCCAATGCAGCGGTGGCTGCGTCCTTTCTTGGTTTTAGGCTCGGGAGGTGGGGCGTATCTGAGTGCAGGCACACGTGGACATGTGCCAGGGCTTGAGACTTTTGTCCAGCCGGAGTCCAGGCTGCTTTATTTCCAGGGCAAGGAAATACCTGGCACCCAGAATGCAGTTAAGGAGAATGAATGTCTGCTGATGAAGAGCAACTGTTGTGATTTACAAGCGAGGGAGAGTGTCTTGTTCCCTGGAAGCCACTCCCTTCTCCAGTCCCCAAATTTCCCTGAAAACAGCTGCCATTTCCACTCTGTCAGTTATACATGTGTGATTTTATTTTATTTTATTTTTGCTTGTTGTTTGCCTAAAACCTGGCCTGAGAAAGGTTCATGGTGAACACTTCTGCAGAGATACCACTTGGCATTTTCAGACAACAACAAAAATGTCCAGTTGAACTCTTTACCCAAATTTCCTGCAACTTCACCAGATGACCCTTCCCTAGGTGATCCACCATTTGTAGAGCAGAAAGAGAGGGAAAGGCATTTTCCCAGGGAGAGAACTGCCTCTGTGATGCTGTTTATTCGTCTTGGCTGTAAAGCGTGGAAAGTAATGCATGTTTAAAAGAAAAGATGTGTAATTTACAGCTTCTTAATTCATAAAGAATTCAGTGAATCATGTTGGATTCTGGAGAAGCCTGAACATGGGCCAGCATCAGCAAAGGTTTTCAGAAAGTTATGCGTTTTAATCTGCTTGAAAGCTTTGGGCTCTGAGCACCCCTAGCTTTGGAAGTGTATCTATGAAATACTCGTTTCTGGAAATTTCCACTCAGTCCTGACTGGCTGAGTCTGTCCTGGGAATGAAACCTCAGGCTGTCCCTTCATCCCTCAAGCATCATTCTTCTTAAAGGAAGAAAACGAATAAGCGATTTGGATCATCTGCTTTTTACGTATTTCAGTAAATATCTGTGTTTTCCAAAGCTTCGAAGGTAAGAAAGTCATGCTCTTTGTCTCCATCTAGTTTAGATTTGGCCTGTGACTGCGGGCTGAGCAAGTGGCCCAGAACATGGAGTACTTAGCTTCTGTTCTCTACTGCCCCAGCTGGGTGACTCAAGCCAATGGATTTAGCCTCCGTGAACCCTACTCTTCTCATCTGTACAATGGGAACATGTTACCTTGTCTGTTTCACAGCCTTCTCAGAGAAAATAAACTGAACATTCTACAGAGAAGTGCCCTGAGAGCTAAAACTTTCCAAAACACATTTTGGAATTAATGCTTTCACACCCCTGGCTCTGTCAGTGGCTTCCAGAGACCACTCATTTCCTATAAAACAGGGCAAATGGGGGTGTTTTTCTCCTCTGGGGAGCCAGCAGCTGCTGTTGCTCTCCTGCGGTTCAGACTATCCTGGGCTGTGTCCTGAACCATCAGGTCTGCTTCTGCTGAGCTCTCAGATGGCCCCACTAGACCCTTTCTCCTGGGAATCCGTTTCTAAGGAAACTGCTTCTCTGTGTTCCCAACAGCTGGAGACACGTTTTGATCCCAGCCTGCTGGCACCCATTTGTCCTATGTTTATTTACTTGGAAATCTAAGCTGGTGTGGGCAAGTGCTTGTAAAGTCCCCAAAGTGGTGCGTTCTTACCCCGGAGGGTGGGGAGGAGAGGTGTGCGGGGCGACAGGCTCTGACATGCTGAGCCACACAGAGGATGAAGGTGCTGCCCTGGAGAGAGATGTCTCTGACATCCATTCCTCCAGAGGTGTGTCGAAAGCAGGGGTCGCAGGTGTTTAGAGAACCAAAGACGAGCTCTGTGGTTTAGCAATACCTGGAGTATCCCTGAGACTCAACCCACCACCAGTTTCTTGGAAGATGAAAGAAGAGGACCACGGTTTAAGGAGCAAAGATGCCTTTAGAAAATGAGAATAGCACACATCTGACCAGCAGCAAGACAGTGGGATCTCAGTCTGTATCCAAAGGACATGGATTCTCTCAACCACCCAAATGAACAAGGAAATGAGTCTTCCTCTCAAGCCTCCAAAAAGGAATCAGCTTCGCCAACACCTTGAGTTTAGCCCAGTGGGACCTGTGTCCAGACTTCTGACCTACAGAACTGGAAGATCAGAAATGCTGGTTCACATTTCTCCCCCTTCTTTTCCTATCTCATTTCTCTAACCCACCTGAGAAGGGTTCTCCATTTTTGAGGACTTTTGTGAATCCATTGGGCTCATCCAGACAGTCTAGAATCATCTCCCCATCTCAAGGACTATAACCTTAATCACATCTGCAGAACCATTTTTTTTTCTGTATAAGGTGCCATATTCACAGGTCCCAGGGATTAAGGTGTGGACATCTTTGGGGTCTATTATTCTGCCCACCACAGTGTCGCTGTGACTGTGGGAACTGAGGGAACTATGGAGGGGTTGTGAGCATGACAGGCATTCTGAAACTTGGCTTGTCCCAGCCACCGGTGGGACATCTGCTCTCCACTGTGGCATGCGGCCATGCAGTGACGCCAAGCTAGGGCTTCCCTGTCTCTGGTCTGCAGAACCGAGGGGCCAGTCATATATTTTATTTTTACTTCTACTATGACTCATCCATCCATCCATCCACTCATTCATCATTCATTCATTTATTAATGATTTAATGCTTTCTGTGTGACGAGCATAATAATCAGAACTGGAAATAAAATGCTGAGCAAAAATAGACCCTATGTCTGTCCTCATAGAGCTCAGAGTCCTCCAAGGGAGGCAGGTTTTAATTCCCAAACCACATAAATTCATGTGAAATGTAACTGGCTCACATTTTACAACACAGAGAAATGTGCCACTGTCTGGACATAGTTGGCAAGTCTAGAGGTCAGAGGAGTGATGGTTGAACTAAGGTGTGAAGGGAAAGAGAAGGAGGAACATCTGGGCATCAGGAACAGCACATGCAAAGGGCCTGTGGCAGAGGGGAACAAAGTGAACACAGGGGAAGTACCAGGGAGGCTAGAGCAGGGTGAACTGAGGGAGAAAGTAAAGAGCTGAATCCTGCAGGGTGGGCAGGCAGAGGTTGGATCCCACAGAACTTCCCAGGGCCTGTTCAGGAGGACTGGGGAGACTCTAAAGGGTTTAAAGCAGGCCTGGGGGGTGGGAGAGCATGTTTACATGGGATCCTAAGATTTACATTTTGGAAAAAAAATGACTTTAACTTCAATATACAGTGTACAGAAGGGCTCCAGTTAATCTGAGGCTGCTGCAGTGATCAAGTGGGAGATAAACAGTCAAGGAGCAAGTATTTACAGAGTGAGAACCATGCATAAGGAGCAGCTCTAGGTGGGGGCAGGGATGGAGATAGGGGAGCATTTACGGCGGGGAGCACCTCACTGTCCTTCCATTTGCTGACTGCCTGGTTGGCAACAGAAGACCCAAACTTAAGGAACTGTCATTGGCTGGGGCATGATTAATTAGCAAAAGAACGCTGCAGACACTTCAGCCTGAGAATTCAGGAGAGGAAAGAAATCAGCGAGAGCTGGGCTCACTGGGGGAAGCTTCCTAGACAAGGTGGGAGCTCAGATTTGGGGACAGATTCAGATTCAGGCAGGGGTAAGGTCAGGGGGACTGCAGGAGCAGGGCGTTTGTGCCAAAGCCCAAGAGCCTGAGGCTTGCGCCATGGTCAGCCGCCCAGCTTGGCTGCAGCAGCGGGTTTCGAGTTTAGGGTTTAGGATTTAGCTTTGGGACTGAGAAACGATTCACCAGATGTCCCCGAGGAGGCTGCCAAATCAAGTTTGCCTGACCTGCTTGCTCAATGGAAGCTCCCATCAGGAGCACCAAACCCGAGCTACCAGAGCGTAGCCAGGTGCATCCCACTGGCCACCTGTCAGCTGAGCTCATCTGCTCCAGACCCCCGCCCCTCACTGTGAGTCAGCCACCAGCTGCAGCTGCCCCCTCACTGGGGGCTCAGGCCTGCACCCCTGCTGGGACGGGTGGCTTAGATTTATGAAGGTGGTGGCTCTCAGCCTGATCGCTCACTGGAATCATCTGGGAGGCTTTTAAAACTCCTGTTGCCTGGGTCCCACACCCAAAGATTCTGGTTTAATCGGTCAAGGGTGCAGTCTGGGCCCTGGGATTTTTTAAAAGCCCCAGAAGTGATGCAACATGTAGCTAAGGCTGAAAAATAATTACTGAGAAATAACAGCATATCCATTCTTGGCTGTATTAGCAGAAGTTAGTTTTACTGACAGATGCATCTCCTGAATATCTTCTAGAAGCTTACTTTCTGTATCCATTGCGTATTTTTAAAAAGCTCTATTTACCTTCCTCTCAGGAATTTTTTTTATTTGTTGGACTTTTAATTGGTACGTGCAAACATATGATGCTAAAGGAGTTTGATGGCATAGTATTAGATATGTTGTATTTATGTATACTCTGTATGGGTCTTAAGTCAAGCTTTCTTTTAAACTGAAGTAAGTAACATTTATTATATAGAAACCAAAGAGTATATTATACTGTACATTTAAGATCTCACTTCAGGAAGCATGCTTTAGGCAATAAAACAGAATAAGTACTTTGATGAACAAAATATTTTAACGTGAGAACATCTTTTCGTTTGGTCAGTGGAGTCATTTGGAATCCATTACCATTTTTCTAAAGAGATATGTGTCACTCTTCTTCAAATGCAGGCCAGTTTGTACAAATACATATACATGTTAAATTTAAAGATGTGAGTGAATAGGGCTACACTTTAAATGCAGTTGGGAAATGTTCTTTAAAATACTGTTCTTTAAAATGCAGCCAGGGAGCTTGCTACTCAAAAAAGTTATGGGGTGAAGGTTTATATAAAGTGAAAAACTGATGACAGTTTATCAGTGTTAGAATTTTGAATTTCACAGCCTAATACTTGTTTTTCAGAACCTGGCACACCTTTGTAGTTGTCCTCAATTTGCTTTGCCAAATTGTAATATTTTTTCCTACCAAACTGTTTTACATACACAGCATAAATTCCCCAAAGGCAGAATGACCTCTAAATGTGTTCTCAAAAATATTTTGCAAAATCTGAAGACAGGAAAAGTAAGTGTAAAACATCTAAGAGATTTATTGGAATCTCAGCTTGAATTCTAATTGCAACTACTTATGAAAATGTCAATATTAACATGAAATAGCTGGCAGTTTATCTAAAAAATGTAAATTGAATTAGATAGTGTGTAATTGGAGAAACGCTTGCTTCACTCAGTCTCTCGAAACAAGTCTTAAAATCTGTTAGCTGCAGCAGCCTTGCCCTCTAATGGCTGGAAATTGAAGGACAAGGCTAAATATCTCTGACTACAAGGAGGATAGAAACTAAGCAGAGAGAATGGCAGTCTATATGGCATCATGTTGGAAGACTCTTCCCAAAGCGAGGGACACAATGTAGGTGTCAGGACCAGCATAGTCTTAAAAAGAAACAACGTATTAAAATTTTTAAAATTCTCAAAAAGAAAGAAAGAAAGAACGGAATGGGTGCTGAGGGAAGGGAAGACCAAAGCATGCTATGTGCCTTGGAGCTTCTGGGCCATCTTCAATAGAAATGGTACTATAGATGCCCGATGTCCTGAAACACAACTGAGAGGTCAAACTCACCTCATAATATTAAAACATTGAGAAGCCTGGAAAAGTTATAGAATAAATAGTCAAGCCTGGAAATTGTGATGGTCTTGGCTTAATAAGTTCTACAGAGCACACTGAACAATCCACTGTGGTTCCCTTTTATGATTGACTAATCAGTGTCTCAGGCAGGGGAGAAATGACATCAGTATGTACGGTTTGTCAGGAATATAATAGGAAGTTTGATTTTATCCCAGGTGACATTTCCATTATCTAGGAAGACAACCAGGAATGTATAAGCCAGGTGGGGGGATCCACTGGCTATAATGTCATGCAACCTCTAGGCACAGGCCACTTTTTCTCTGACCCTAAATCCATGCAGATATTCCTGAATAAATGAAAGAATTTTAACCAAATCCTGCTTGATTTCAAGACAAAGCTTTTTTAAAAGTGGCTCCAACTCTGTTTTTCACATTACAAGGAAAAGATACAATGGAATTGTATCAACATTCAGCTAGATGTTTCTATACTCATTTTTTTTTTTTTTTGCACTGAAGAGGAAGGTTATATGAGTATGACTTTTCAATCATACTGCTTACCTTCACCACGCTGCAGAGTTTTAAACACTCACTGCTAGTTTTTAAAACAAACTGGCCTCTTGGATGAGACTTGCTAAGAAAACCAGCAGATGTATAAAAGAAATTATCAAGTTCAATAAGAGGTGGTGGAAACTTTGTTGACAATGAAATCTCACTATGGTTATGGCATTCCATATATGACCCACTACTAATGAGTAAAAACCTGTGAGATTAAGAAAAGTGATCTAAACAGAAATAATAGGGAGTTTCCTGGTGGCCTCGTGGTTAGGATGTCTGGACTTGCACTACCGTGACACAGGTTCAGACCCTGGTTGGGAAACCGAGATCCCTAAAGCCACCTGGTGTGGCCCCCAAAAAAGCCAAAACAAAACATAAGATTAGCCTCAGTCAACCCTGATTACTGCTAATCTTTATTTCTCTAGGAAATTATTACTCGGTGTAAATTATATGTATTTTTTACTTGCTAATATAAATAGTGTATTTTACTTGCTAATATATATCACTTCTAAAGCCTTCAAATTGTTTCACTTTTGTATATATCTTATATGTTTAACTAAAATGTAATTCTCATAGATGGTATGACATTATCTCCTCTTTTAATCTCAGCAGCAACCTGGCAGACATCCAGCCCAACTTTCGGTATACACTTAATAACAGATCCAAATGTGGACAGAGCACCAATGTTTATCTCTTCTCTCCACTTGCATGTGCATCTTAAATATATCTTGAACACCTACAAGGTATCAGACCCTGTGATGGGAATAGCTGTGGCAAGATGAACATCCACTCCTACTTTCTGCCTCTACCACATACAAAGAAACCCATCTCCTCTTATATTCTCTTATTAGTGAGTGATACCTCTCTCTGGGTTCAAGAAACTCAGGAGTCATCCCTGACTGCTTTCTCTCCCCAAACCCCTCAACCCATATGCAATTAGCCAACAACTTAACCTGGAATCCTCCTGAATGCAGAGCCTGAGACAAGGGTTTGGGTGAAGGTTGTTAGAATTCAGACAGGGATCCCAGCAAATTCCGGGAGACAGTGGAAGACTGAGTCTAAGTCATAGCAGAGTCTAAGTTTGCTAAGCAGAGTCTGAGTCTGCTAAGACTGTCAGTTCTTCCTCCTTGACTGTGCTCAGATCATCCCCCATCATTAACAAAGTCCTCCTCATGTTCGAACCAAATATCTACAATGGCCTCATAGCTGGGCAGCCTGGCTCCCGGTCATCTGCCAACCCACAGTCATAGTGTCTACTATGTATATCTGACGTCAAGCTTCGCCTGCTTAAAACGCTTTTGTGTCTTTCTTCTCCCTAGGCATAATGTTAGTCATTGATTTTGTTATATTATCATAATTATTTAGTCAAAAAGCGTCATGATGACTACTTGTGAATCTACAATTATCTCAATAAAAAAACTTCGATGAAAAAAAGCATCACAAACCAAGAGACAAAGGATAGGTTAACCAATGAATAACACAGGAAAAATGGAAGTGAGAATGAGCCAGTTTTGGAAACAGGATGTGAGAAGCATGGTTTGATTACCATTTGTTTCATTTGGGAAACCAATAAGACTGGAAGGATAGGGTCAAATTATTCAAAGTTTTGAAAGCTGCAGAAAGGACTTGAGAATTCATCATAGAAGGCAGGACTCACCAAGCTTCTTGAGCCAGGAATTAAATGACATGATGCAAAATGCTGCTTCTAAGTTGTGTTAAACTTAGAAAGATCTTCTTCTCTTTGAAGCTATTAAAACAATTCTCCATGGTGTCTTCCAGGGTTTTGGTTGTAATTCTTACTGTTTAATTTAAAATCTTTGGCCCATCCCAAATTTATTCTGCTATCAAGTGTAACATATCAGTTCAAAATCTCTTTTTCCCCAGATGGTTAACGGATTATCTCAACGACATTTATATAATAATTTGTTTCTTCACACTAGCCTAAAGTGACATGTTTATGATATAATAAATTTTTATTTTAGGTGAGATCAATATTTTGACTTTTTATTTTGTTCCATTGGTCTCTGTCTTTAAGTATAGTAACACACAATTACATACTGTATGTGTGTATATGTGTTTGTGAGTAAACTAGCATGTAATTATGTAACATGCATCTTATTATAATATACAATAATATGACTAATATAATTAATGTTATATACAATAACTATTATATGATAAATATTTTATTATTTGATAACATCTAATTGCTTTTCATTAACCTTTTCCCCAAATGTCCTAGCTCTTTTGTCTTTGTTGATTTGTCTATAGAAACTTTAAAATCAGCTTGTTCAGCTCCTTCTCCCCACATACATCCTCAGAAAACCTTACCATCATTTATCAGGTTTACATTAAGTTTTAGACTAACACAGGAAGAATTCACATCTTTATGTTGAGTCTTATTATGTGAGAATGTATTTTGCCTTTTCCATTTGTCCAAACATCTGTTATATCCCGTGAGAGTGCTTTAAAACTCTCTTCATTTAAATCTTGCACAGTTCTTAAGTTTATTTCTTGGTATTTTACCTTTTTTGTTGTTGTTGCTACTGTTGCATATTATCATTACTGTTATTAAAGTCTATGTATTATTTTAAACTCCACCAACTTGCTCACTTCTCCTACTGTTGGTAGATAAATTTTCAGGCAATTCTTTCCAGTTTACCAGCTAACATCATATCCCCAGCTAATAATGAGCATGTTTTCTTTCTTTTTCTCAATTTTATAAATCTTATCCAATTGTTTTTGTTAGTGTCTCTAGAGTACTGTTAAATATAATGGTGATAAGAATCAGTTTCTTATGGGAACCAAATAAGTGAAGTAAAATTAAATCATTAATCGTCTACTTTTATTTATTTTTGTGTTTTTTCTACTTAGGCCATAATTTTTTTTTTTTTTTTGCTTTTAATTAATTTATTTTTTCCATTTATTTTTATTAGTTGGAGGCTAATTACTTTACAATATTGTAATGGTTTTTGCCATACATTGACATGAATCAGCCATGGATTTTCATGTGTTCCCCCTCCTGATCCCCCCTCTCACCTCCCTCCCCATCCCATCCCTCTGGGTCTTCCCAGTGCACCAGCCCTGAGCACTTGTCTCATGCATCCAACCTGGGCTGGTGATCTGTTTCACCCTTGACAGTATACTTGTTTCAATGCTATTCTCTCAGAACATCCCACCCTCGCCTTCTCCCGCAGAGTCCCAAAGTCTGTTCTGTACATCTGTGTCTCTTTTTCTGTTTTGCATATAGGGTTATCATTATCTTTCTAAATTCCATATATATGCATTAGTATACTGTATTGGTGTTTATCTCTCTGGCTTACTTCACTCTGTATAATGGGCTCCAGTTTCATCCATCTCATTAGGACTGATTCAAATGAATTCTTTTTAATGGCTGAGTAATATTCCATAGTGTATATGTACCATAGCTTCCTTATCCATTCATCTGCTGATGGGCATCTAGGTTGCTTCTATGTCCTGGCTATCATAAACAGTGCTGTGATGAACATTGGGGTGCACGTGTCTCTTTCAGATCTGGTTTCCTTGGTGTGTATGCCCAGAAGTGGGATTGCTGGGTCATATGGCAGTTCTATTTCCAGTTTTTTAAGAAATCTCCACACTGTTTTCCATAGCGGCTGTACTAGTTTGCATTCCCACCAACAGTGTAAGAGGGTTCCCTTTTCTCCACACCCTCTCCAGCATTTATTGCTTGTAGACTTTTGGATAGCAGCCATTCTGACTGGCGTGTATTGGTACCTCACTGAAGTTTTGATTTTCATTTCTCTGATAATGAGTGATGTTGAGCATCTTCTCATGTGTTTGTTAGCCATCTGTATGTCTTCTTTGGAGAAATGTCTGTTTAGATCTTTGGCCCATTTTTTGATTGGGTCATTTATTTTTCTGGAATTGAGCTTCAGGAGTTGCTTGTATATTTTTGAGATTAATCCTTTGTCTGTTTCTTCATTTGCTATTATTTTCTCCCATTCTGAAGGTTGTCTTTTCACCTTGCTTATAGATTCCTTTGTTGTGCAAAAGCTTTTAAGTTTAATTAGGTCCCATTTGTTTATTTTTGCTTTTATTTCCAATATTCTGGGAGGTGGGTCATAGAGGATCCTGCTGTGATATATGTCGGAGAGTGTTTTGCCTATGTTCTCCTCTAGGAGTTTTATAGTTTCTGGTCTTACATTTAGATCTTTAATACATTTTGAGTTTATTTTTGTGTATGGTGTTAGAGTGTGTTCTAGTTTCATTCTTTTACAAGTGGTTGACCAGTTTTCCCAGCACCACTTGTTAAAGAGGTTGTCTTTTTTCCATTGTATATTCTTGCCTCCTTTGTCGAAGATAAGGTGTCCATAGGTATGTGGATTTATCTCTGGACTTTCTATTTTGTTCTATTGATCTATATTTCTGTCTTTGTGCCAGTACCATACTGTCTTGATGACTGTGGCTTTGTAGTAGAGACTGAAGTCAGGCAGGTTGATTCCTCCAGTTCCATTCTTCTTTCTCAAGATTGCTTTGGCTATTTGAGGTTTTTTTGTATTTCCATACAAATTGTGAAATTATTTGTTCTCGTTCTATGAAGAATACCATTGGTAGCTTAATAGGGATTGCATTGAATCTATAGATTGCTTTGGGTAGTATAGTATTTTCACAATATTGATTCTTCCAATCCATGAACATGGTATATTTCTCCATCTGTTTGTGTCCTCTTTGATTTCTTTCATCAGTGTTTTATAGTTTTCTATGTATAGATCTTTTGTTTCTTTAGGTAGATATACTCCTAAGTATTTGTTGTTGTTGTTGTTGCAATTGTGAACGGTATTGTTTCCGTAATTTCTCTTTCTGTTTTCTCTTTGTTAGTGTATAGGAATTCAAGGGATTTCTGTGTGTTAATTTTATATCCTGCAACTTTACTATATTCATTGATTAGCTCTAGTAATTTTCTGGTAGAGTCTTTAGGATTTTCTATGTAGAGGATCATGTCATCCGCAAACAGTGAGAGTTTCAGAAGAATTCTTTTCCTATCTGGATTCCTTTTATTTCTTTTTCTGCTCTGATTGTTGTGTAGGCCATAATTTTTAAAATCCAGACTTTGGGGGATTTCATTTCAGGCAGAATATAAGCAGCAGAAATCTCAATGTCTAAGGACAAAAAACTCAAGGAAAAAAGACAGAATATTTCCTTAACTCTCCACCATCGCCTGCATGTAACTTAGATCCCACTATTAACTTACCAACCCCTGAGTGACTGCCTTCTCAACAGCCTGTTTCACCCAGATTTGTGAAAGAAAGCCTCATACTTGTGGTAAATTTAGTGTTGGAGTCCTTTCTGGAGGTCTCTGGGCTAGATATGATCTTGTTTCTTTCCCAACGGGTGTGGTTTTCCTGGCAGTCAGCTTCTCTGTGACCACATTTAATAAATTATAATAAATACAGAAAGAATTCATCCTTCACAAGTTTGCAATACAAAAGAATGATGAAAAACAAGTAGAGGCTGAAGGTAGTACTAGGTTCACATTTTACTTTGCTTTAAGATATGAATAAATGTGAAACTGAATGTTGCCAGGTTAAGATCGGCTTTGGCTGAGTCTGGCCCATATCTGTCCACAAGGCCGCATGTCAATCAGTCTTTTTTGACTTCCTGTGGGAATGCTACTAGAGGACCAGAAAGGCTTTTGAAAGGCCCCTGACCACACTTGATGGTAGGAAGGTGAGGCGTCTTTGACTGGGATTCTGTACTTTGAGCAGTTTCCAATTCATTCATTTAAATATAAATATGTAAACAAATAAGCCAGGATCCTTGAGAAGAGCCTTGACTGTGGACACTGGGATGGATGATGCTTCTTGTTGAAGTTTTGAACCTGAGAAGCACTGTGGGGAACTTGAGTGACACTGTATCTCCTGCCGTGCTCACTCTTATCCTTGTGTGATCAGCAGGTTTGCTGATTAATTGTTGTGTCTCTTTCACTTTGGGAAATTAAGTTGAAGTCAGCAAATAAACCCCTCACTTGAATTGCTTTGACTTAAATATGCATGTGAGACTTTTAACTTTGTCATTTCCAGCTGCCCGCCTCGTTAAATTCGGATCACTAATATCACACATTGAAAGTGAAAGTTATTAGTGGCTCAGTCGGGTCCAACTCCTCATGACCCCATGGACTGTAGCCCACCAGGCTCCTCTGTCCTAGGAATGCTCCAGGCAAGAATACTGTAGTGGGTTACCATTCTCTTCTCCAGGGGATCTTCTTGACCCAGGAATCAAACCCAGATCTCCTGCACTGCAGGCATATTCTTTACCTTCTGAGCCACCAAAGA
This sequence comes from Dama dama, assembly GCF_033118175.1. Classification (NCBI taxonomy): domain Eukaryota; kingdom Metazoa; phylum Chordata; class Mammalia; order Artiodactyla; family Cervidae; genus Dama; species Dama dama. The sequence continues at coordinate 40,349,629 of NC_083706.1, forward strand.
AGCTCTAATATCATACATGAGGAGATGCCTTGTATCTTTGTGTGCAAACCCCAGATGTGACAACCTGAGTAACAAGTCTTTTGTCACTCTCTACTTGTTTCCTCTGTCCTTTCCAAGCCTGACTGTCAGGTATCCTGGCTCCTGATGGGCACATATCATCTTCCCTGCCTTGTATACTTTCCACTGTTTGCTTCCCTGGAGTATATATCATGTAGGAAGGATTTAATCAAATTTACTGCATATGGGCAGGAACTTAGCTATCTTCTCACCAACATTTCTTCAGCACCTAAAAAGACAGTTTCTCTTTGATTAAAAAGAACAGGGTCTGGCACGTAGTAAGTGCTCAAAGATTATTTGTTGAATAAATGACTAAGTGAATATCTGATTGAGTCACAGTTTGATAAATATATGATCATGTCAGTGTATTGGTTTTCCCAGGTGGCACTAGTGGTAAAGAATCTGCCTGTCAGTGCAAGAGATTCAAGAGACGTGGATTCGATCCCTGGGTAGGGAAAATCCCCTGGAGTAGAAAATGGCAACCCATTTCTTCTCAAGTTTTTCCCTTCATATAAATGTGCACATCTGTATTTTATGTACAGCCCCTCAGTTGCCTCCAGGCCACAACTGATGATTACCTTGGGTTTTTTTCCTAGATAAAATGGATGCTTAGTTGTTATCAACTGAGTCATTGTCTCTGCGGACCTAAGGGCAATTCCCAGGGCACAGCAGATCATGGAGTTCACCTCTCTATTATAGCTGATGAAATTAAGTTACACCAGTTTAATTAGACTAATATTTTACTATCAGCTGCAAAAAGAAACACTTCTGCTAGGTTTAGCTGCTTTAACAAATAGTTCTTTTAAACTTGAGGTATATAGCACTTGCTTATTGATAAGTAAATAAAAATATTATCAATAATCCAGCAAAATTTAATTTTCAGAAATGTTTCTTCCTTGTGAGAAAGCTCTTCTAAACTGGAGAAAGGCATTATTTGTTTCATACTCTATGCCTGAAGACTACTTTGGTTTTCACTTTTCATCCGGTGTCAGTTTTAATATTTCAGCTAAGATACCTCAAACAATTCTCTCTAAATGTTATTCGTGGAAGTCAGGCTTCTGCCAGAGCAAAATCTGTATTTATTTACAAAACCACATTTTGCATGGAGAATTTTAAAATCCAATCAAAGTGAATGATTTTACATCAAGGGCTGAATTAACACCAAGTTGTCAAAAGGCTTTTCTTTGGAGAAATTCAAAGCTTCTCATTAAGTCTTTAGTCTTCCAAAACTGTGCCATTTTCTAAGATAGCCTTATTAGTCTCATTTTGCAAATGCCAAGATTGTGCAAAGAAGTGATTAAATATCTTCCAGGGTACTTGACTTAGGAACAAACCATCACTGGTAAATTAGAAGAAGAGGCTACAAACAAAGCAAAAAGAAAACACTTAGCAAGGTGGAAACTAAAGGTAAGAACAGGATTTGTCCTCAAGGCCCTTAAACATGGGGTTACAGGGAGTTGAGAAAAGGTGGTGGGGGGGGAACAGACTTTAATTAATCATTGCACTTTTCAAGGCAGAAAAGAAGGCTATCTCATCTCATCCACTCATTTATATAGTTAGGACTGGAGCGTTAAGATTGGAAGCACCACATGGAGTTGTCATCATTATGATGCTGTGAAAGGCTAAGCCATATTGGATATTTATCAGAGAAAGTTAATTTAGAAAATAGAATGTCATGTATGGGCTTTCCAGGTGGCTCAGTGATAAAGAATCCTCCTGCCAATGCAGGAGATGAGAATTTGATCCCTGGGTCAGGAAGATCCCCTGAAGAAGAAAAAGGCAACCCACTCCAATATTCTTGCCTGGGAAACCCCATGGACAGAGGAGCCTGGCAGGCTACAGTCCATGGGGTTGCAAAAAAGTTGGAAACCACTTAGCGACTAAATAACATAAATAACAACAACAATCGTGAGCAATGCAATACAGGAGAGTCTGGAAAGTAGCACAATGCAGCGCTAACTGACTTAAGTTGTGTCAGATTCTTTGTGACCCTATGGACTGTAGCCCACCAGGCTCCTCTGTCCACGGGGGTTTTTCAGGCAAGAATTCTGGAGTGGGTTTCCATTTCCTTCTCCAGAGGATCTTCCTGACAGAGGAATCGAATCCACATCTCTTATGTCTCCTGCATTGGCAGGTGGGTTATTTATCACTAGCACCACCTGGGAAGTAAGGGTGTACATTAAGTTCTGGAACAAAATTAGAAATCCTGGAAATGATGGTCATCTCCTAAACTTTTCCAATCCATTGCTCACCAGGCTACTTATTACGACATCCTAAGTTCAATTTCATGCTTGTCCAGAAAGGGAGGACACACATGAATGATCTCATGTAATCTTTCCAGCAGCTCTCTAAGACAATTATTATGCCCATTTCACAGATGAGATGCTAAGGACTCCAGAAGTTAAGTAGCTTGCTTGAGTTTACACAACTAGTAAGAGGCAGAGCCTGAGTTTCAACCGGTGGTATGCTGAAGCTGGCTTGGCCTGGCTCTGAGCAACTCTTACATTTTCAGGAAATTTTCAACTAATTACTATTTCCGTTGACATCAAGATGGTGGCTTGCATTTGGCTGTGGTAGGAATATTCACATCATGGAAATCTGCAGATGCTATAAATCAGGTCTTTGTTTTTTGGGAAAGGGTAGTTGTTATGAATTTACTGACATATCACTGATTTGAATCCAGGTCATCTGACTCCAGAGTTGCCCCTCAAACTTCTATGCTACATCAAGGCACATAATGATTTTCTGATGCATTTCTGACTCCAACAATTCGTTAAACCCCCTTGTTTCTGCTGAATGCCTATACAAGGGTTGTCATGCCCTGTGTTTTATCCCTTTCTACATTACGCCATCACCACTGTGTCCTGCTCCTTTCCTACACAGAAAGTTTCTCCAGGATAAGAAGATAAAATGTCTTATACTTGCTTGTATTCCAGCCCCTGCACACCACCCCACTGTTAAGTAATATTTACTGTGGAAGGTAACACTGATGTATGTACTCACCTCTATTGATGATTAGGGATTAGTAGCATCTATGGAATAATGTAGAAAGGTGTTCCATATAGTTCTGTCTGTCACCACTCCTATGAATTCCTGTGTCTTTCATTTATAAAGGTAGATACTACTGCAAAGTGTGTTTCAACCTCAGGATGACCTTTGAAGAGAACTGTAACATCCATTACAGTGATGTGGTTCATATGCTTCCTGCCTACTCCCACCTGCAGACCAGGGGATATATTAATTACGTGCCTGCCTGGCCACTAGCAGCTTATTGTGAAACTGTGTATCCTCCCAGCTCTGCTCTCTCCAGCCTGGGAAATAAAATATGCCTGCTGCAATGGAAGCAGGGAGGTACATACCAGCTTTCTTCTCTCCTTGTATCATGCGCTCCAGAACCTGAGAGTGCAGCATATGTAGAGACCAACCCAAGAAAGGTTAAGATGCAAAGAAGCCCAGGAACTCTGGCCACTATAGAAAGTGATGTGCCCTACATGGCCCTCAGATGTCAGAAGACTTGGGTTTCAGGGTCACTTCAAACTGCTTAATACGTGAGCTACTAAAAATATTTCTAGTGCACATGAACCAGCTAAGGAAGCTGATGCTATGAAATCTGTTTCCAGGTGAAAAAGCGGGTCTCTCATGAGAGCAACCTTTATCCTCAAGAAAAGACCTTGGAAATCTTTTGACATTGCAAAAAAAATCTGTAAATCACCACTTCTGCACCACTTCCAAAAATATTTCTTCCTTATTAATTTATTTAAAAACGCTTTATTATTTTTTTTTTTTTTGAAGTGCCTGTTATGAGATGGATCCTTTTCTCAGCACTCAGGAACCATCGGGGAATAGAACAAAAATTGCTATTGTTGTGGAGTTCACGTTCAAGTTTTATTCGTTGCTTCATTGGGGAGGTGTGTTCATTTATCAATCATGTCTCATTCAGCCAAACAGGCCCCACTCTGAGCCATGTGTAGTGGTGGGAGCAAGAACCAATGGAGAAACAGCATAGACTGTGCTGTCAGGAATACAGTCTAAGGGGAGAGGCAGGCACATGGCCCTTGGGTTCTAGCACCTACGAACATTAGTGGACCGCTCTGGAAGTCATGTGCCTGAGGCTTCCTGGAGGAGGTGACACTTGAGTCTTACTGGATAAGTAGAAGGCAGCCAGACAGAGAGGGCATAACTTGAAGCAGCTTGCAGCACAGGAGGAACTGAGGGTCATGAAGGTTGCTGGGGCCAAAAGGATGAGGCGGGAACTGGAACTCAAGATTGGACAGATAAGCAGAGCCTGCATCATCATGTTTCATTAATTTCATTTATTTAAAAGACAGTTCCCTCAGGTTCATTTCTGCTGGTGTTCTCCTTTGAAAGACAGGCAGGAAGCCAGAGGAGACCGTTTCCTTGGTCTCTAACCTGCAGGTGTAGACCTGCAAAGTGATCACGCTGTCCCACGCCCCCTGCCTCCTCCCAGCCACACTCCAGTCCACTTCACCATTTCATCTCTTCAGAGAAGACTTCTGTCCGTCCCCAAGGATGCAGCTAGTTCCTTCCTCTTCCACATTGTCCTGCTTCTGGGTAATTCACTGGTAGTTCACCAGCCCGTCAGATAGCCACTTAGAGGCTGCACTCTCCCACCCACATTCTAACATCTCTTTACCACCAGGGAGTGAACCAAGAGTGAGCTTTACAGTCACCTCTGTGCCTCTGGAAAGGCCTTTCTGGAAATGTGGGACCCTCATCAGTATTCCATCAGCCAATAAAAATGGGATGATAGATGTCCAGAGTCTTTGAAAATGCAAGAAATACGTAATTCACAGTGCTCTTTTTATTATTTGACGCCTGTAGACTTCTGAAGAAGCAGTAAATGGCTTTGTGGGCTTTTCACGAAGGTGAAGTTCTTTGGCCTCACTGAATGCTCCCAAATAAAATCCTTGGTTAAAAAGTTAAAAGGGCTCAAACGGATTTAGGACAGTGAAGGGATGGAAGAATTGAGGCGGAATATTGAAGCCAGAAATTTCAGTCCTTCCCTCTTTGAAGGAGTAGCTAAGCCACAGCAAAGGTCACCTGGGTCTCTGTTACTTTTTACTAACTTCATTAGCATTTTACGACACTTATAGTCTGATTTGATAGAAGGCTAGGGCTTCCCTGATAGCTCAGTTAGTAAAGAATCTGCCTGCAATGCAGGAGACCCTGGTTCAATTCCTGGGTCAGGAAGATCCACTGGAGAAGGGATAGGCTACCCACTCCAGTATTCTTGGATTTCCCTTGTGGCTCAGCTGGTAAAGAATCCACCTGCAATGTGGGAGACCTGGATTCAATCCCTGGGTTGGAAAGATCCGCTGGAGAAGGGAAAGGCTACCCACTCCAGTGTTCTGGCCTGGAGAATTCCATGAACTGTATAGTCCATGGGTTCACAAAGAGTCGGACACAACTGAACAACTTTCACTTTCACTTAGGGCATTCAGGGGCCTCCCAGGTGGCTCAGACATTGCAGTCCCCCTGCAATACGGGGGACCCAGTTCGATCCCTGGGTCAGGAAGATCCCCTCGAGAAGGGAATGACTGCCAGTCCTGTATTCTTGCCTGGAGAATCCCCATAGACAGAGGAGCCTGGCAGGCTACAGTCCATGGGGTTGCAAAGAGTCAGACATGACTGAGCAACTAACACTTTCATTTTCAGGGCATTAAGCAGGGGGAAAAGTAACCCATAAGACTCTTACTAAAATAATGGAAGACAAAAGTGATTGGCCTTTATACTTGTTCAGATAAACTGAAAACAACTTGGATTGCATTAATAGAAGCATCAGTTGTACTGAGAGCAAATGCACAAAAGGAGATAACATGTCACGTGCCTTTCCAGATGAACAGATAACTTATTAGATCAAGGCAGCCACATTCACTGTTCCAAAAAGGGAACGCATAAAACTGAAACATCAAAGCCTGTCCAGGGCCATGAACCATTCTCATTTGAGAGGGGAAGTCTCTGTCTAATCTTTTAATCTTCCTCAAATGTAAGAGTTAATAAGAAGTTGCCAGTTCATATGGTAAATAACAACGTTTCCTGAGCTCTTGGTAGTCGATGAGTTTTTACTTTATTCATTCTCACTGCTGTATAGTCACTAAATCGTGTCCGACTCTTGCGACCCTGTGGACTGTTCATTCGAGTCATTTCCGTGTGTAATTTAGATGGAGGTACATTTAAGTCAATGAAAATCAAGCTAAAGAAACAATGACCCCTTTGCGAAGAAATTTAACATTAAAAAAAAATTAGTGTATGGGGGTAGGAAAGTTCAAAGACTTTTGCCTCCTTTGTTCTTTTTAATATTTTATTTGGAGTTTGGCACTAGAGTCAGGATAACCCATGGTAACAAAAAAAGGCTTTCATATAAAAAACACAAAAAAGTGCTATATACCAAAATATTTTTCTTTCTAATCTATTATATTTTAATTCCTTCTATCTTTTATTTAAAAATATTTATATCTGTGTGGCAGACTTCTGATTATATTTTCATTTTTTGCCTAACCATATATTCTCCAATAAGCACAGGTTAACTTTGTAATAAAAATATTGGAGGAGTAAGACTAAGGTTTGACACCAAGGAGATCTTTCTTGCTTTTGAATTCAAATAGTTAAGCAAATTAGTGTCGTAAGATTGAGAAGCCAAAGAAAACATTCAGGCACAAGTTAACTGGATGCTAGTTCTCCATTTAGCCATTTTCCTTGTTCACATTGACGCCAGGGTGTTCTCATGGATAAAATTATAATCCCAGATATTCAAACTTTCAGATTCATATTTTCCGTCTCAACCCACAGAACCTTTATGTGGGGGATTTCGCAGAAAGTTTTCCTTGCGTTTCAGTCATTTGCCTTTTCTCTGTGACAGCCAGTAGGGAACAGTAGTAGAGGCTGATCATCCCCAGGCCCTTGGGAAACAGTGCTAGGAGGCTCTGTATTCATTGATTGAGAAGCTCTGTTAAAGCACCAGCTTCTTTCTAAAACAATTTGGATCAAACAATAAGACTAGTTGCAAACCACAATATTTATAAGAGGTGTAAATTTGAAATCTGCAGTGATGTACTTTTAGGAGTCTAAAATAAAAAATGCAAAGAGGAGAGAGGGTGCCAAGTCGACTCAGTTGGGTATAGAAGCTGCTGGTACTTCCTCACTCATTCGAGAAATACTGGCAGAACATCTGCCCTCAGCCAGGCACCTTCTAAGCCCTGGGACTTCTGTGAACAAGATACAGTCCTACCTCTCTTGGAGCGGATACCTTAATGAGACAAAACAGATAGTAAACAGACAGACAAATAATAGCCAAACACTTGCTCCTTGGAAGAAAAGCTATGACAAACCTAGACAGTGTAGTAAAAAGCAGAGATAACACTTTGCCAACAAGGATCTGTACAGTCAAAGCTGTGGTTTTTCCACTAGTTATGTATGGATGTAAGAATTGGATCATAAAGAAGGCTGAGCACCAAAGAACTGATGCTTTCAAACTGTGGTGCTGGAGAAGACTCTTGAGAGTCCCTTGGACTGCAAGGAGATCAAACCAGTCAACCTTAAAGGAAATCAACCCTGAATATTCCCTGGAAGACTGTTGCTGAAGCTGAAGCTCCAATACTTTGGCCGCCTGATGTGAAGAACCAACTCACTGGAAAAGCTCCTGATGCTGGGAAAGATTGAGGGCAGGAGGAGAAGTGGGCAACAGAGAATGAGACGGTTAGATAGCTTCACCGGACTCAGTCGACATGAGTTTGAGCAGATTCCAGGGGATAGTGAAGGACGGGAAGCCTGGCATGCTGCAATCCATGAGGACTCAAAGAGTCAGATTCAACTTAGCAACTGAACAACAACAGTGGTAAAGAATTCACCTGCCAATGCAGGAGATGCCAGAGACTCGGGTTCAGTTCCTGGGTAGGGAAGATCCCCTGGAGTAGGAAACGACAACCCATTCCAGTATTCTTGCCTGGAAAATTCCATGGACAGAGGAGCCTGACGGGCTACAGTCCATGAGGTCACAAAGAGTCACAACTGAGCAACTGAGCACTCAGCATTACACCCACTAAATAGCTAACATTAGGTATTAGAGAAATCTTGTTATTTAATACTTTAAACAAGCACATATGTTACCATGAGGTTTTAGTATTTTAGTAAATAGTTCAATGTATTTGGTTTCCTTCCTACTCCTATGTGTTTTATTTTATACATTTAAGCACATTGATCTGAGAAGTGGGTTCTTAGACTCCAGCAGACTGCTAGAGGTCAACAGGAGGGCTTTATGCTCACTTCCCCTATCTCTTCACGGAGTTTAAAGGGCTGAAATTTACTGCAACGAGTAGTTTCCACTGCTCCTTCAAAGACTTTCTTAAGTTAAAAAAAAATTCTTTTGAAGTGTGTGCAGGTGAAGAGTACCGTGATGTCCAGTCAAGTCTGGTCCCCTATCTTGATTCATGCTAATGAGCCAACCACTTTTCACCAAGTTTTGCACATCAGGGCAAATGTTGGCACCATCGAAAAGATAACACATTAGTAAGATTCTGAAGATAGTTTTGATTTTGGTATCCCTGAAAGGATCTCAAGTCCCACCAGCAATCTGTGGACTTCACTTTGAGAACCACCAGGCTAGATTAAGTGTCAAGTACAGAAATTCTTTTAAGCACTTAAAACCACCCCAGGGACCCTATTTGCATAAAAATGTTCTTGGTGGTTGTTGTAGTTTTCTATCCAACTCTTTGAAATAGAAGTTTTACCCAAGTTTGCAAGGCAGAATTTTTTTCAATCTCAGTCAAAAATAATCTGCTGTTGACATTTTTGGGTGGGCCAGTGCTGAAATACAAGTCAGGAAATATCTCTTACAACAGAGACAGATGGCCCCGTCAGTATCCGGCACAGAGGGGTCTTCACCTCCTTTGTGTCATGAACCCCTTTAGCAGTCCAGTGAAGCCTACAGACCTCTTCTCAGAATAATGTTTTTAAATGCATAAAATAAAATACTTAGACTACAAAGAAAACAAATCATATTGAAACACAGTTATAGCCAGAGACCACTTTGCAAGGGTGGGGGCATCTCTGTATTCCAAGCTAATAACCATCTCCTTCCCTCAGTCTTTACTGACAAGGAGAAACAGCTAGGGATGACATTTGTTTTTTTTTAATGCACTCGTTTCCATGTTAGTTAACATCTTTAAATCTCCAAATTCTAACTCTCAGTGAGATAGATTTAGACCTAACGAGTCCAAAGCAAGAATGTGGAGTAAGAAGCAGTTTCTCCTCCACCTTCTATAAGACTGAGCAGTACATGACTCCTGCTAAATACAGACTCTTTTTATATATATATTTTATTTTTTAATTGGAGGATAATTGCTTTACAATGTTGTGTTAGTTTCTGCTGTACTGCAAAGTGAATCAGCTATGAATATACATATTTCCTCTCACTTTGGAGCCTCCTTCCCATCCGCACAGCCCCGAGAATGGTCCTGAGCCGTAGGTAGGAAGATCTTGGGTACTGCCTCCCTAGTAGTCTAGGACTATCAAGAATTCTCTGCTAGAACTCTCTAAAATTTTAATTAGTTAGTCTTAGTCGCTCAGGCATGTCCAACTTTTTGCACCCCATGGACTGTTCTCCACCAGGCTCTTCTGTCCATGGAATTCTCCAGGCAAGAATACTGGAGTGGGTAGCCATTCCCTTCTCCAGGGGAGAACCAGGATGTCCGACCCAGGGCTCGAATCAGCATCTCCTGCTTGCAGGCAGATTCTTTAATGTCTGAGCCACCAGGGGAACCTCTTTTTCAAAAAAACAATTGTTTCACACCAATAAGTCCTTTCTTTTTCTCTGCTTCTTAAATCAAAGCAACATCCATAGGCTTACTGTATTTTGAGAAACTACCTAACCCTTAGTGCTAAAAGTGAAGAAGCAAAGAATTTACAGTATAGTTACCTTAAGAGTTTAATCAACCATAACCCCATGGTGAAATTTTCCACTCTTCTGGTGAAAGGTTTGTGAATTATTAAAAATAACCCATTTATCCCCCTCCATAGAAGAGAATGTTGGTGCTGATAATTGAAAACAGCTGATAATCTAGAAATCCATTATATTTAATTTTAGAATTAATAACAGTATTCTTGCATTGTGGTCTCCTCTGATTGTGTTTTTCTTGGGCTAATGTTGAAATGAATTCTCAGTCTTTGACTTAAGGGTGGAGAGGTAAGTTGGTGGTTTGAAAATATCCCAAGAGTAGGAAGCCAGCCTGCGATTTTAAATTTGCCACAAATAATCCACCTGGTGGATAATCACTGCTTCTTTAGTCAAGGGTTTCATTGTGGTCCTAGTAAGTTTTTTTCATGAAGGAAATCAGGCAGCCTGTAACCACAGCTCCCCTTCTGGGCCCCACCACTGAGCCCTTTCAGTTTTCACCCCACTTTCCTTACATTTCTCACTGCATAGTTTTCCTGTTAGGAGTGAGCAGAACCATCGAGTCTTCTATTTCTGCAACTGCTTTATCCAATGTTGCTGAATCCTCGAGAGTCCTTAATCAATGTATTCAAATCTCAAGCCACCTGTTCACTCTTGGGTTCTCTCTGTAGCTTACAAAGCATTTTCAGATGTACTTTCTTTAATCCCCACAGCTGTCCTGTGAAAGAGGTGCTACTGTCCTTTGGACTTGTGGGCCTAGTAGTTGCAGTGCATGGGCTTAGTTGGGCCATGGCCTGTAGGCTCTTAGTTCCTGGACCAGGGGTCAAACCCATGTCCCCTGCATTGGAAGGGAGATTCTTAATCACTGGACCACCAGGGAAGTCCCACTATGCTTATTTTATAGACGAGGAAACTGATGCTCACAAAGGTGAAGCATCTTGCCCACTGTGATCCAACTAGTAAATAAGAGACCAAGACTCAAACTTAGAGCATCTGACGACAAATCCAGTTTTCCTTCTCTGTCTCATAGCTCTGTCACATAACTGGTCTAGTATCATTAAAATCCAGCTGTCCTTTATCTACCAACATTATTCTGTCAGAAACATAGGATAGCAAACCATAGGTCCTATATTTTTTCAGGGAGTACTCAAATTTGAAACAGTAATGGCTAAGCCAATGGGACATAAACTGGTTAACTGTGAGTCCTATTGACCTGCAGACATGATTGCTTCACTCACAATTTTTGTTTCGTGAGTGAAATTAGGAGATTTTACACAAAAATTCAAATGTCTTGCTCTGCTTGGAAAATCAGATGATGGGGCGATCCCTGGTACAAAATCCATGTAGCAGTGACAGGCCTGAGCAGAGTAGCACTTGCCCCTTCAAGACAGTAGGTATGTTTTCCCAGTTTGCTCCAGGCTTTTCCACTCAGTCAGCGTGGATGGGAACAGGGCCCCATTCGTGCATCCGTGTGATCTGACAGCACTAGTGGGCAGTGGGGTTTGCCACCCCTGCTCTAGAACATTCCTTCCTGGGGAGCAGGAATGCACTGTCCATAACACAGGGCCCAGTATATATTGGAAGCCCAGTAAGGACAGTGTTGAATGAGGGCTATGAACCTTGTAACAGTAATTAAACCATCCACCTTGAGAGCTGAAAATGTTTATCCTGGTCATTACAAAGAATTGGTTCTAACCACCTAAGTCATTACAGTTGATTGTGCCTTCATCAGTTGTTCATGGTGAGAGAGAAAGAGAGAAATAACCCTTCCTTCCAAATATGTTTAATCAGTTTTTCACGAGGAAGACTCTGCCTTTCTTCCTACACATTCTTCCACGTGTATGTCTAAATGATAAACATACTTAAATGCTTAGTCTGTGGAAGTCATCTCTGCATCTTTGGTGTGACTCATATGGTTTAAATTGAGGCGATAAAATATTTGCTTTTCTTTGCCTTTGGTTCTCAGTTCTAGAGACTTGGAGGAAAAAGTATCTGGGAAACTTTGATACTTCAAAACTTTAATAGTCCTTCATGTCAATAAATGTTTTACTTATGTGGGTAGATAAGTATACCCACTTATAGTATAGTGATTTGAAATTTTTCATTCTTTGTAGAGCATTAGTCTATCCAGGGACAGATAATACATCGAAAAAGAGGAAGAATATCAATAATTGAAAGGAAAAGGTAGTAAAAGAAAAACTATCATAACATAGCCCTTAAAAAAATAAGAATTGGAGTTTACATTGGTTTGTTAAATGTCATCTCTTAGACGCAGCTGCACATAATAAAAATATGAGAGAACTTTTTACAAGGAAGCTGTGAGAGACATCCCAATAACCAGGGACATCCCAATAACCCCCAATAAAAGGGGGACTTATCTTGTAGCTTTTTTTTTTTCTTGAATTCTATGGAGTTACATTTCATTCTGGAGCAGAAATAATCCAGGGAGCAGGGACAATGATAGGATCAGAAATGAGGTCTCTAGACAAACTTGGATGGAACATTACAAAGGTAGAAGTCTGAAGATTCATAAAGGTCTCTTACCCACAAGGAAATAGTCCAAGAGTCCTTAAAGTCATAAGAAAAAGAATGTGAATGAATGAATGAATGAATGAATGAATGAATGAACAAACTACAAAAAAAATAAAGCTCAGGGCAAAATAAGGCAGTTAGGAAAAAAAAAAGGCATTCGACTGAGGGTGGAACTATTCTTATAGTATTTTTTCTGAATTTTTTTTTGTTTATTTAATTTTCACTACACATTATGGAAAACTTCAAATATTCATATAAAAGAGGATAGTCCAGTGATCCTCCATCACCCAGTCAATTCTTAGTCACTCATGATTACAGGGTCTCAAGGAACTGAAATTTCCAGTGCATCTAAAATAATCATTCTGACTATTTAGTTTCAATTTCTCTTTTTTAAGTCTATTGTGGATTCTTTATGACCTTCTGAGTTGGGACTATGGGGCCACAGAAGGGAGAAGCTGGAAGCCTTTAAAAAAAAAAAAATTCCACAAACATGTTGTTTATGCCCTGGATAACCAGAAGTTGAAAGTGTGACTTTTGTGGTTTGTTTTGGCCTCATAGGCCAAAACTATTAGACTATTGGATGTGAAAGAAAGAAAAGGGAATGCTGAACCTCTTCAGCTGGGAAGGCAAAATCATCAAAATTCTATGAGGTTAAGACAGTTGCTGTGGCTTTTAGAAACTTGTGTGGCACAAAGGAGTCATAAATCATTTGTATGGTATAAAACCCTTGAAGAACATACTTGGTTTCCCAGGAATGCCTGCCATTCTTACATTCACAAAGGGCTCATGTCCCTCAAGAAGCTTGGTTGGAACCTCATTGGTCTGCTTAGCATTGCCTCCGGGAAATACTGAACTGTGTAGGGACTTAGCCCTTCTCTGAGGCTTCTTTTAACAGGTGAAATGAACAGATACAAGCTGCATGATGCATTTCTTTCCAGTTCATAATTCAACTTTAAAGTAAAATCTGCAGTGGCCCTTCTGGTCCCTGACCTAAGTTTTAATAGCATTTTTTCCTTCTGGGGTTACAAGGAAAGCAGTCAAGAGTTAAAATGTATTTCTATGGTCTTGTTAAGATCCAGAGTGGGAAAGCTATAGATCCTTAAGATCCCCTGGCCATCCACTCAAATGATACTGTACTACCACCCCTACAGAAAGCCCACAGAATTGTGACCTGTCTGTTTCCTATGTGACTCGGTAGGAGAGAGGGGGGTTGACCTCTCCATAAACCCAACTTCCTGCTTATTTTGTGTGTTTGATCCGCATCTCAACATTAGTCATATTAGAAGATCAGAGAGTCCCATTGACTGTGTGCTTCCAAATAGAATCAACATAGCCCCTTTCTGCAGGGACTGCTGCCATCCCTATGCAGGGCTGAATGCTCAGGGATCAGGGGTCTGTTTAACCACGGCAGCACTTTCAGAGCTTACGGCAGAGCTGCCGGTGGCAGAGGTCCACCACGTGGATCTTTCTGGACCTTGGAGACTAGAATCACAAAATCCCAAAGTCATTATTCCTCTAAGTGGAGGGCACATCTGGAAAGTACCTTTTCTAGGAGGGAGTAGAATAGAGGTCATTTAATGACATTTTGGTCTTCCAGATGTCTCCTAAAAAAAGTATCCATAACAATATATCAATGTCCACAATATCATTTAAAGACTTTTTGATTAAAACGCAACAGTGCTTGCTTTCTGGGTTTCACTTTGCTGCTGAATTTTTTATGATGTTGTTTATTGAAAAGCAGCACTGAGTTCTGAAAGCTTTTACCAGATTCCCATGGTGATTTGCTAGGCATAGCACAATTCAAATTAAAATTTCATCATCTTCAAAGGCTACTTTTATGAGCTATAAAAGAGCACCTGCCTGGCCCTGCGTGGGTGCCATAATACAGAGAAGAGGCACGAAGCTTTTCTTCCAAAAGTTTAAAGCCTGTATCATCCTAATAAAGAAAATGTAGAGCGAAGATTATACCATTTTCATGTTTGTGGTTTACTTCAAATATTGGAACTTTTGGCAACATTTGAAGCAATTAAAAGACTCAAAGCAATGCCATTATAATAGAGTCATTGCTATGATATATTAATGTCTTGCAGGGTCTGTAAGAAGAATCCTCAGAACTCACACTGTTTGAGGTCTGGCTTAAACTGTGCTCTGGCCCAGTTCCTCTGACATCCTTATGAAGCAGAAATGATCACATTTCAATAAACATGTGACCTTGCTCTGGCATGGCCTTGACATTTTACCAAGCTTCTTTCCTCTGACTCGGCAAGATGCACTCCCTATATCCATCCCCCACACTTCTGCACTCAGGATTCCTTCCAGTAGAACTTCCTGCAGGAAAAAAAAAAAAAAAAGCATGAATAGCCCATGCAGGACCCCAAGCAAGATGGTATACTGATTTCATGTTCCCTTGACCCCCAAACACATAACAATGATAGAATATCTAAACAGGAAATACAAAGAGTGTCCCCAAGGCTGGAACAATGCCAGAGGAATGAGCAGCAGTGGAATCACAGGCCAGCTGATCTCTGGTCCAGAATCAGGTGGTGGCAGCCACGCATTGGGCTCCCTGTCAAGATGGAGGCCAGCACCAGGCTGCATGCCACAGCCTGAGGTGGACGGCCACACTTCCTTCACTCTCAAGCAAAGAAAGCCAGACAAAATGGCCACTGCCCTGTCCCTGGAACTATGGCTTTTAAAGGGTAAACCTAGGGAGGGAGTAAAACAAAGTCACGGCCTCATAAGTAGGAAGTGAACCAAATTCTTCCTTCTTGGTAACCAGATCTGTTATTCCCGTTATTCCCAGCAGAGAACTAATAGCCCTCTCTGCCTCTTTTTCCTGAGTCTTCCTTCAACTAGTCGCTGAATTCAGTTTTCATGATTTATGATTCTATAAAAATTTATGCCTGAAAAAATTTTCAAAATGGACTTTCATTCCCTATGAGAATATTCCCATTATTCTCATAGGATGGGAAGTTCAAATGAGATCTGGTTCTGGTCTAGTGCCAGGAGCCCTGATAGGAGTAACTGCAAAACCACCAGGGAAGGACAGGGACTGGCAGGAAGAGAGATAGAGAGGGTGAAAATGGAAATGAATTTCCTGCTCAAAATGAGCCTACAGGCCAAATAATCTAAGCAAGCGCATGAAAAAAAACCCTAATACCGAGAAAAGCAACAAAATCTACTGTTGAGACAGAAATTCATTCCAGTTATCATTACAGAACAATCTGGCAAAGACTTTAAAATAAGTATGCTTAGGATGTTGAAAAGATAAAAGTGTGAATAACTTCCATTAAGAGCAGAAAATTATATGACAAATACTTGAAACAGAACATTATGATATTAATAAATAACAAATCTTGAAAATGAAAAATATGGTAATTGAAATAAAAACTTAATGGTCATGGAAATAAAAGCTTAAGAAATGGAATAAACTTTGAACTGAGTAGAGTGAAAGAGGAACTTTATGAATTAGAAAGTAGGCATGAAGAATTGATCAAAACTTCAATTCAGAAATGTCAAGAGAGCGAGAGAAAGAAATAGACAGAAGGAGCAGTTAAAAGATGTGGGAAAGGTAGTAAATTTCCAACAGTCAGTCAATAGGAGTTTCAAAAAAAGAGAATGGTGAAATGGTAGGGAAGCAGTATTTGAAGCTATTGAAAGATAAAATAGTCTAAAATAGAAGGTGTGATTCTTCAGACTGAAAGCATACATAAGAACTGAACAGAATAAACAAACAAAGTTAAATTTACGGTCAAATATTTTGAAATAAAGCTGCAGGATACCAAGGAAAAGGAAGAAAAGCAGATGATTAGTGAAAGAAGCATAATTAGGCTGATATCAGATTTCCCATCAGCAGCAGTAGATACCAGATAACAGCAGAGTAATATCTTCAGAGTGCTGAGGAAAATAACTGTCAACCTAGGATTTTATAGGGGCTTCCCAGGTGGTGCTGATGGTAAAGAACCCACCTGTCAATGCAAGAGACAAAGAAACGTGGGTTCTATCCCTGGTCGGGAAGATCCCCTGAAGTAGGAAATGGCAACCCTGGAGAATCCCATGGACAGAGGAGCCTGAAGGGCTACGGTCCATAGGGTCACCAAAAGTCAGACACAACTGAAGCAATTTAGTGCGCACACACACAAAATCGGATTGCTTTAGACTGTATCAGGGCATCATAGATGCAAACTTTATAAGAAAATTCTGGCCGAAAGTTTAAAATCAGAATCCTAGGTAAAGTTTATCTTGTGTTTCATTTCTAATGGCTTCAAAGAATCAACAGCCCTCTCTACCTCTTTAGAGGCTTCCCTGCTGGCTCAGATAGTAAAGCGTCTGCCTGCAATGCGGGTGACCTGGGTTCAATCCCTGGATTGGGAAGATCCCCTGGAGAAGGAAATGGGGACCCACTCCAGTACTCTTGCCTGGGAAATTCCATGGACAGGGGAGCCTTGTAGGCTACAGTTCATGGGGTTGCAAAGAGTCAGACATGACTGAGCGACTTCACTTCATTTCTACCTCTTTTTCCTGAGTCTTCCTCCCACTAGTCACTGAATTCAGTTCTCACAATTTGTTATTCTATAAAAATTTGTGCCTGAAAAATTTTTCAAGATGGACTTTCATAAAATGTCCCACTTGTATAAAATTTAAGGTATCCAAAGATTTTGTAAATCCGCTAGGGCTAACCTCTGCTTAAAGACATTTTGGTGCAGATATTCCAGATGTTAAATGTAGAAGGAAGGGAAACGATTATTAGCCCAAAAAATTGTAATTATGAAAAGGAGTGACTGATAATGAATTCCACTTTTACTTTTGAAAATGTTTGTACAAAACTGGGTTGGGCCCAGTGTTTTTACATTAGAATCTGTAGACATTTATTTGCCTAATAAAATAACCACCCAGCCTGGCAAAACTGCATACTTGGCAGTCCTTCTGCCCAGGAGCCTGGAACAGCATTGGCCCAGCAGGTGTGGCTTTCAAAAGGTTCAGAGAGCTGAATCCGGGAAGTCTGCCCAGCGTTCCACCTGAGTGCAGTGTGCCTTCCCGAAGGCCAGGTTCATTTCCAGCTTTTCTTAGGTTCAAAAGACCTCTATTCATTCACAATTGATAATGAAAACTAAAATAACCAAGGGATTGACACTATACACCAAAATTATAACATTTCTTTTCAATAAAAGAGGCCATGTATTTTTTAAATTAATTTATTTATTTTAATAGGAGGCTAATTACTTTACAGTATTGTAGTGGTTTTTGCCATACATTGACATGAATCAGCCGTGGGTGTACATGTGTTCCCCATCCTGAATCCTCCTCCCGCCTCCCTCAGGGTCATCCCAGTGCATCAGCCCTGAGCATCCTTTCTCATGCTTTGAACCTGGACTGGTGATCTGTTTCACAAATGGTAATATACATGTTTCAATGCTATTTTCTCAAATCATCCCACCCTCGCCTTCTCTCCACAGAGTCCAAAAGTCTGTTCTTTACATCTGTGTCTCTTTTGCTGCCTTGCATTTAGGGTCATTGTTACCACCTATTTTTGACCTGTAGAATATAGATACTCTATAGCGTTTAACACTATTGTATTCATATGAAACCTACTCTTCTGCTTGCTGGCATGGGCTTGGTAGCCCTCTTTCCTTAAAGGGTGAGGTGGTGGTGGTGGTTTAGTCACTAAGTCGTATCCGACACTTGGGACCCCATGGACTGTAGCCCACCAGGCTTCTCTGTCCACGAGATTCTCCAGGCAAGAATACTGGAGTCGGTTGCCATTTCCTTCTCCACAGGAATCTTCCCGACCCAGGAATCAAACCTAGGTCTCCTGCATTGCAGGCAGGTTCTTTCCCAACTGAGCTATATGGGAAGCTCGAAGGGTGAGGTAGGGGGAAGAACAGAACTCTCAACATCTTGGGCCTTGGGAAGGAAATGAAGAAGAAAAAATGTTTTCCTAGACTGGTGATTTTTTTCACAAGGTGCTCTTTGATCATAGGACCCAGTCATGACCCAGCTAATAAGATCTGACTTCCTGGGCCCTAGGATCAGAATCACTTGCTTCTGTAGGGCAGTGGGAGGAGTGGGGTGTTGGGGCAGTTTTGTTAGCTGTTCCAATATCTTGAGCCTCTGTGTGCTGGCCTGAAATAATGATTTTCAGATTTAGAACCTTTTTATCAACTGAAATCTTATAAAAAGCCCAATACATAAACCCAGGCACAGCACAGCTCTTCCAGTTTGGATAGGGCTGGGGGACCTGGAGTCCTGTCCATCTGGGCACACCTCCCCCACCATGGACTCTGTGTACCTCAACTTTTCTTTTTTCTGAAACTTCTTAGATCCTTCCTTTCTGGGCCCAGGATTAGCCATAGGATTGGAGAGGGCTTGATGACGAAAGATCATGGAATGAATGAGAAACGTTCTAGGGACTCCACTTATTTTGTCTTACTAAATGAGCCAAGTCCCAGGACCACTGTCAAACTGGTAAGAGAGGGGGAGATTTTTTTGACTGGGGACCAAGGATGCTGAGAATGCTGCAAACCACACTATGTAAGTTGCATGTGCTTTGTCTACTCAGAGAGTTCACCAGGAGTTACCTTGAAACTGCTGTCAGGCCCTGAATTGTTCCCCAGCTTCTGGAGTCTTTCTTTCTCTACAAGTGGGCTGGAGGATGCTAACGCTCATTCTGCCTGGAATGCCGCCAAAACCTGGGCCTCTTATGGGACCAGGGGAGAAGGAAATTTCAGGCAAGGGAGACGGATGAACCAGGCATGGAATTCCCTACTGGCACAAGGTTGCTGCTCATGAACAGCAACCAGCTTTTCAAAATCACCCAGAGGTTCTTCTTTAAAGTGGAGATTTCTAGCCTGGTCCCCAGAGAACATATTTACATCAAGCACTCTGGAAGGCCTGTCTGGGAATTAACATTTTTAACAGGTGCCCTGCCTGATTGTTATTCCCACTGCATTGTCAATAAGAATTCTTCAAAGTTTTTGAACAGGGGGCTGATGTGGATGAATTTGTATTTCAGCTGAGTTAGTGCAGCAACTCTGTACAGGGTGCATTTGGGATATGGAATGGAAGGGATATTATCTAGCAGCAGATGAGTTGATGAGTTGAGCAGGGATTGAGGTGTGGAACGGGTGGGAGAACGAAGATTAAGAAACCTTTCATCCATGGCTGATTCATGTCAATGTATAACAAAAACCACTACAATATTGTAAAGTAGTTAGCCTCCAACTAATAAAAATAAATGGAAAAAAAAAAAAAAAAAGAAACCTTTCAGGAGTCAAGTTGCAGGGTGGGGCCGCTGAGTGATGTGGAGAGAACGGTGAGAGAGGAATCAGGGAGGACCCTCAGGGACCCCGCGGTAGTGACTCGGGTTTCCATTGGGTGCTGTGGGGCCTTGGGTACTTAGTGTTGGTCATCACAGTCCAGCCAGTGGAAATGTTACAGGAGCAAACCAACAGAAGATGAGTTTGCTAAAAGTTCAAAGTGAAGGAAGATGAACCCACAAAGAAAACCTAGAGGGTGTAAGTGTACACTTTAAAAAATAGCATAGTTTAGAATAAATTTCAACCAAAACTGGTCCCTTTTATTGTAGTTTTGGCAGTTAAGTGGACTCAGTTATCTGGAAAGTGTGTTTATACAAAATATCTCATTTCCCTAATAAATTGAGAATATGGTCAGAGTGTGGGGTCTTATGTTTAAACCCAATCTTAAAAGTGAGCTAGATGGGCAGGAGAGTGTTTTGTGGGTTGCCGAGGTAGATACCAAGATCCAAGGACCAGATGAGAAAATCGTAGATCAAGCACTGGCAAGGGGTCCAGTTTGGCTCAAGTCATCACCATGATGATGACCTTAGAGCAGATTTTAAAATATATATTAAGGTTTTCATTTAAAGCAACCTTACCCTAGAAGCACTGCATGGGAAGAAAAAAGTGAAATTGCATAATCGTTTTAAGCTATATGTGTACGAAGAGAACAAAGGTGATTGTAAAACAACAGAAGATAGTAAAGCCTAACACCAAAGATAAAATGCTTAACTCTGGGGGAAAACCAAATGGCCCCAGGGGGGCTGGACAATGCCATCAGAGCAGGCTACTGGAGGAACAGCCGTGCTGACACTTGTCACAGTTGGTGGCCCAGGACACTGAAAGGTCACTCACTGAAGATCTGGGTTACAGTAAGAGTGGACTGTGTGAGTGGCCAAGACCAGCCTCCTGAGGCCACAAGTCCTTGAGCTGCCGGGAAGCAACCCCACTGAGCGCTATGGCTAAGCCGCAGGCAGCTAAGTGCGTGGGTCTTCACAGCTCGTTTCTGGCTTCCGCTTGGCCTTACACCTGAGTCATCTTTTATTTATGCCCTCCTATAGCATTTCCATAAGCTGGTTGTGGCCAACACCATTCATCAACCTAATGGGCTCAAATGGAACTCTTTGAAATCTCCCGGGACATGTCTTGCTCTAAGAAAGAAAGGTTAACAGCGATTCTTGAACTCAGAATTTATGTCTTCCCATAAATTGACCTCGGGAGGTTATTTGTGGATTCCAATAGAGGAAAGTCCTTCCGAGGTCCCTGCAGTCCTTCGCCCTCCCGGCCCCCACCAGCTGATGTCCTCTGCCGGCTCCTGCGAGCTCCTGCGCCAGGATCTCTGGGGACAGCATGGCGGTTGTATGTCTTGGCTTATTCCCTCTGCCATTTGTCCATTCATTCACTGAGTATTTATTGCAGCCCTGCTTTTTCCAGGCAGGGTGCTAAGCGCTGGAGACGCAGCGAACAGACATCTGTGCTCTCCTGGACTCACCACCTAAACAAACAATTACACAAGTTCTTATTAAAAGGCAACTGGAAAGTGAACTCGGAGGAGCGCAGGTGCTATGGAAGTTTCTGTGGGACTCTGTTGCCCCACCCCTCATGTTAATGCAGGTCTCTGGGGGGCTGACTGTGTATGGGCAGGATCTCTGGACACCCCCTAAATCACCATCGCATTACTCAGCCGTTGCTGTGAAATCTCAACCTCAGAGGACAGACCCTCTGTCTCTGACGATGACGGCCCTGGCTGGAGTGTACTCTGCCCTGCTTCTCACCCAGCTCCAGGCTCCCTCCCTGTGACCCCAGCCCAGTTACTGGGCGCTCTGACCTGAGGCTCAGGTCCCTGGGGGACGCCAGCTGCCGGAGGATACCTGGAGGGTGAGCATCCTCAAAGCAAAGCCCAGTCACCTGCCTACACAAGTTTTAGTTTGTTTTCCAAAGTGTTTGTTGTTTAGTTGCTAAGTTGTGTCTGATTTCTTTGCGATCCCATGTAGTGTAGCCCACCAGGTTTCTCTGTCCATGGGATTTCTCAGGCAGGAATACCAGAGTGGGTTGCCATTTCCTCCTCCAGAAAATCTTCCCAACCCAGGGATCACACCCAAGTATCTTAGGTCTCCTGCATTGGCAGGCAGATTCTTTACCACTAAGCAACCAGGGAAGCCCTTTTCAATGTGTAGCTCTCAAACTTTTCTGATGATAAAACTAAAATACATATATTACAATAAAAGCTAACATTTCAAAAATGAATCAAAGTAAAAGTTAAATATATTGCCACCTTCCATTACATCTACATTTATAAATAACTTCTTTGAACGGTTTGGTGTTTATCCTTCCAGATATTTGTGTCCTTTTGTAAACATGTAAGTTTATTTTTATGTTGTCCTACATGTTCATATTGTCCTATAACCGACTCTGTTTCATCTGCAAACATCCTGAATGGTTTTCAGGACAGGGCATGTAGATCCTCCTCCTTTCTGGGTGCCCTGTGTGTGTTTCCTGGTAGGAATGCACCAGAAGTGAATCAATCCCCCATTAATGAACTGTGAGCTCGGCCATATTTTGTTGTCATAAATCTTATAGCAATGAATAGTCTTATACATACATCTCTCTGTGTCAAATTCTTCCTAGAAAGGTATTTTGGGTCTAACATGCTGCATTTTTAATGGGCTTTCATTCACAATGAGGTGCTCTTAGCCACCCTTCACGTCACGCATGGCTGGATGTGCTGGCGTTCACTGTTCCATTTGCTCCTGGTATATTCCTTTCCAGGAACTACACACCTCTGCTTCCCACGATAGGCCCAAGTGTTTAACTACAGTCTGTCTTTTGCTGAATCTCTTTATTCCAGTTGGATTGTGTACTTTATTTAATTGTTATATAAACCAAAGAAGCATGAAGGAGAAAAGAAAAGCTTGTCCTAAAAAAAAAATGATTAAGTTATGTTTTTCTAACCACCAACTTGAACTAAAAAAAAATTTTTAAATAACTAACCATTTACACAAATCACATCAGATTCAGTGGCTTCAACTGACTTGTAAACTCCACTGACCGTGGGACCATGTTTGCTGAATCTCTTTCTTCCAGTTGAATTCGTTATTGTAATTGTGTAATTTATTTAATTAATGCATAAACTAAAGAAGCATGAGGGGGGAAAGGTTGTTTTAAAAAAAAAAGAAAAACATTTAAGTTACGTTTTTGCAACTACAAACTTGAACTAAAAAAAATTTTTTAATAACTAACCACTTACACAAATCACATCAGATTCAGTGGCTTCAACTGACTTATTATAAACTCCTCTGGCCATGGGACCACTCTTAATCCACCTTGCCAGTAATGTTTCTGAAAAGCATCCCACAGCTGTTTGGTTTGTTTGTAAATTGGGTTATCTTTTCTCCTTAGAAGTACCTAAGAACTGGACATGTCTTATCTGGGGTATCCAATGTAATCCACCTTAATGAAAGTGGATTTTTAGCCCTCTTTTTCATCCCCCATCAAGCCACTGTAAGCTCCAGTAATGCTGACTAAGACCTGCCATTCAGCCTCATAGAAAAGAAATTTTCTGTCTAGAAATTACAAATTTGCTATCTGGAAATCACAACTGTTGCCTTTGAAAGTGAGAGAATGTCTGTAGGCAAACATCCGGCCACTTTCTAACCTAATATAACATTAGAAATGGTTTTACAGCCCCTCCAAAATTTACAAACCCTTTATGTGACTATGTTCAATACTTCAGTATTTGTTGTGAGCTTCCCATGTGGCTCAGTGGTAAAGAATCCGCTTACCAAGCAGGAGATGTAGATTTAGTCCCTGGGTGGGGAAGATCCCCCAGAGAAGGAAATAGCAACCCACTCCAGTATTCTTGCCTGGAAAATTCCATGGACAGAGGAGCCTGGTCGGCTACAGTCCAAGGGATCAGGGGTTGCAAAGAGTTGGACACAACTTAGCAAGTGAATAACAACAAGTATTTTTTGGACATGTGGATATACAGGGAAATGCTTTTCTACAGGCTGTATAGGGATCTCTGATGAAGTCTGGATGAACTAAAAATTAAGTCATACTGAATCCATTCAACAAATACTTGTTAAATGCCCACTATATACTTCCCAGTTTCTCATAACTGCTGGGGCCACAGCTAGCCACAGCCAGCAGGACTGCTCCAAGATGCTCGTGATCCAGGCAGAGACTTCAGGCCATGGGGAAACACAAAAATTCAGTTAACTCAACAGGACAAACACTCTCTGAAATACTCGGACCGTATGTGCACCTGCCCAGTGGAACAGGCTGGTGCGAGGCAAAAAAAAAAATCTTCTCATGAAATCCATCAGTTTTCTACATCTTCTCAAAGCTTCCCCATGTCATTTAAGTATCAATTTTACTTACCCTCTTGACGCTTGGCAGAGCCCTGCAGAGACCACCAGCCATCTCACTGCCGTGTTTTCTCTTCTAGGACATCAATGAGTGTATTCTTGAAAACTACCCCGAGTGTTCCAACCCCAGGTTATTTTACATCATTCCGTATTTCTGTGGACAGCACCCCAGATGCAGGTAAAGACTGAAACAGGCTCATGACATGCTTACGTGGACCACGATGGTAGGAAACCCACCAGCTGGCACTACTCAGGCACCTTCTGTGTCCCCAGTCTCCCTGCCTTCTGGAATTCAGTTCATATTTATTGCTAATCTCTCAAGATCACATTTGAGAGTCTGAATGTCTCATAAATAAGGAAATTAAGAAAGCAAGGTCTGGAGAGGACCTTGGGGACCACCCCTAAAGCTGTGTAACTGAAATGCCAATCAAACTCTTCTTCCTTCTTAACATACATCTGTCACTACCCAGCTTGTGAGATAGTAAAACCCATGGGGGTGCATCCAGCCTGCTCCTCTGCAGTGACAGCTTCATCGATGGGTGTCCTTGCAAGTGTGGTATGTCTAACTGGGACGAAACAGAGATGCTCACTTGGAAAATTCCAGAGTGTCTCTCTCCTGAGACACTTAGACAGAGAAGAAGAAAGTACTTTTAGTGATCACTCCTCAGCCTTATTTGGATGCCAGACCCTTCTCTATAAGGTGACTTATTCAGACACTTTATGTGGTCTACCCACCTGCATCCCTGGGGAACTTCTTGGGCATCCCCACCCAATCCCAGTCTCTGAGTTGGGGTCCAGGCTATTATGACCCCCTCTCTCCAGCTGGTTCTGATCCAGCTACACTGGAAACTCACTGTACTCTAGATGTGTGTCGCCTCCAGAAGAAATGGTGGTAGTGATGAATATTATCTTTGCTTGGTGGAAAATGAACCCAGATGCCAGAAGTGACATTTCCCTCCAAAGGAGAGGTAATTAGAAGGTCATTGATTAGAAGGTCTAAAGAGACTGCGGGTTGGGAGCAGGGAACATACAGCTGTATCAAGTTGCAGTTTATTTATTCATTGTACTTTTTGCTGACACTGTGATTGCTACTTAGTTATTACTGACGTTTTGCTGAATTTACCACTTGGTTTATGGTCAGAATTCTGGGGCTAGACGTGTCAGCTTCATCATAAACTCCTGACT
The DNA here is from genome assembly GCF_033118175.1 of Dama dama. Taxonomy (NCBI): domain Eukaryota; kingdom Metazoa; phylum Chordata; class Mammalia; order Artiodactyla; family Cervidae; genus Dama; species Dama dama. Next base: position 40,374,975 of record NC_083706.1, read on the forward strand.
TCAGGAGGCCTCCCTCACCTACCCTCCCCTCTCTAATACATGCCTTCTGCTTCAGGGTCACGGCTTCAGATCCTGGGAAGATTTGGGGCCCAATATCTCCCTTTCTGACACAATGAACATATTTATTCAGAGAAACATGATTGTAACTCCTTAAAGTACTTTTTAAACTGTATATTTCCCAGTCTTGGGGTGAGGACTTAGGCTTTATCTGGGTCCATGCGTGATGATTGTCAGAACACTTTCAAAATGTCACCTTCTCCCACCTTGACAACAATTATTTGAGCTAAATAAGGATTATTTAAAAATTTTCAAAAAATAATCCTCGCTTCCCAAGTTCCCCCAGATGGTAAAAACCAGTTAGGCCTGGAGCCTAGTTCCTGATATCTGCAGGCTGGGCTCCTTACAGGGTTGTCGGCTCAGAGATTTGCCTTACAAATACAAATTAGGCTGTTTCCCTTCTGTAATAATAATTTTAAAAGTTGTCTTTAAATTTCTCAAAAGAGTGAGATGATTAGCAGTCATGACCCGACACCTATTTTGATTTCTACAGAAATCAATATCAGTAAGTTTCCCATGTCTAAACTTCTCACTTTATGGATTCGGTTTGATCCTTCTATTAAAAAGTCATCCCAGGGACTTCCCCGGTGGTTCAGTGGTTGAGACTCTGTGCTTCCAATGCAGGAGGCATGGGTTCAATCCCTGGTGAGGGAACTAAGATCCCACATGCTGTGCAGTGTGGTCAATAAATAAATAAGCCATTCTAATCAGTGTTTCTTGATGTCTAGCTGCCTGGGCCCATATAATAAACATTTATTCGGGGCTCGCTAAGCTCAAGAGCCCCAGGCCTGTCACTCTGAAGGGGCCATGATGCTGGAGGAGAGATGGTAGGACAGGGGCCAGTTGGACCACGGCTGGAGATGCTGCATCTGGGCTGGTCCCTGAAGGAAGTAGGATTTGGACTTTTGTGAATGGGGGCAGGTAGGAGAAGGGAGAAACTTTCAACATGTTGTTGCTGCATTTGAAAACCAACCTTTGATTTAAACATCATTTTTCTATCTATAAAGGGAGCCTGGTGAGTGGGCCCTTGAAAGAGCAAAACTGAACGTGAATGAAAACTTCCTGCTTGTGGGGATTCTCGAAGAGTTGGAAGACGTGCTGCTTTTACTGGAAAGATTTTTACCTCATTACTTCAAGGGTGTACTCAGTATCTACAAAGACCCAGGTAACTCCGTCTGTAAGCATTTCTTCTCTGTTCGGAGGGTTACTCACCTTGAAAAGAAAACTCGGGAAATAAAGACGTGGAATCACCTCCTCTGTTAGTGAAGGGAGGTTCCCCGGCTTCAAAGCAAGGTCAGAACCACGAGATACAGATCCCAAAGCCTTGAGCATCAGGGCCAAACGTAAACTCAACGTTTTAAAGGCCTGATGCTTCCATTTCTCCCTCTGGAAAATGAAATTGGCAACATTCCTGTCAACGTTGTCCTGAACGTGTTGCTGGGGCTTCCGTGGATGGAAAGGTGGGCAAATGGGAGGGAGCCATCGTGTGATGCGCTGTCTCTGGCTCTATGTCTGTTTTAAAAAAGCGAATCCTGACACAGAGAACAGATAAAGCGGCACACTGAGGATACAGTCATGATTTTCCTCCAACAAATGCAGTGGTTTCCAAATAGAAGCGAGAAGCAGGATGCAGCAGAGCGATTAAAAGATGTCGCTATAAATGTGATTACTTTGAGAAACCCACTGTGTATTTCTCCTATTATAATTTTATCCCGAGAGAATCACAAACAGCATTGATTCTGCCCTGTTCTTATTAATCTATTGCTGCCACAACACTGCCTAGTCACTAAGGTGTTTATTGTTTGGTTGTTCTGAAATGGGAGGTGTTATTCTGCCTTGTGGAAATAAGGCCCAGGGGAAGGGCTCCCCCAGTGCAGCCTCTGCCCAACACTCCAGACAGCCAGGCAGAGACCACGTACTACCTCATGAGCAGGTACTGACGCTGGGTGAACTGGGCTTGTCTACAGGGGCCCTGACTTCTGTTTCATGGTAGGTAGGTGGTAGGCGGCCCTACCACCACCAAGGGCTGGTTGGGGGAAGGTGACTGCCTTAGTCTCCCCACTCCCTTATTCAGAGAACAACTCCCACGTACTTACATGACCAAGGACCTCAAGGTGTGCTCCGCACGTGTGTCTTCGAAGCAGGAAGTACAGTTGGAAGAGCTAGAAGTGTAACAAGCTCTGAATGGTCAGTTTTTTAATAGGGCCTTCCTTTGCCCTTTCAACACTTGCCCTGGGTTTTGTGTTCTCTTTGGGCACCTTCTGTGAGGTTTATCTATGGTAACACTGAAGGCCAATCAGCTCCACAACTTCCTTGTCCTGAAGAGAAACCCCTGTATTATTTTCTCATGGCCGCAAATCAGCGAGCTGATGTCAAATAGGTTAGCGGAGGTCACTTGATCATTCACACCAGAACCAGTTCACCTGGGCCTTTTCAGTCTAAACTCACACATGGTGGCACGCTAAAATCACTGCTCTTGCCCTTTACACAAGAATTTTATAAGTGAGTAGACTAGAGGATAGAGAACAGAAACACTGAAGTCTGAGACCCTTAAAACTCTGTAGATTAAACTGACCATGAAGTTGGATTAAGATGCCAACACTCCACTGGCCATTTTTCTTTGGTGCTTGTCTTATTTTATTTAAAAATTCAGATATGTATAGACTTTTTGTAATCCCCTTCCAGCAAGATGAAGAATATTTAGTCCCGTCTCACTGCTGAAGAAAAAGCACTAATAACAATAATTGAGGAGCTGGTAAAAATAATGTCTGCTAGTCAAATGAGCCATCACTTATTCTAGATTGGAAGGATAGTCATTAATTCTTTCCAATCAGTACTAAGGGTTCCAATCACCCACCATTTAGAGAAATTAAGAACTTCCCTAAATAATATCTCAACTGTTAGTGCACCCCACCCATTTATTTCCTCTAAGGAGTTATGCTGATGAGTAAATTTGTCCCCTACCAAAAATATTTGAGAAATTTAGTCTTCATAAAGTTTTTAAGAATGTATTTGATATTAATGTTTGCATTCTGTGGAGACCCAGTTAAGCATATCTCAGAAGAACTTGATGATAATAAGTACTCAAGATGGAATAAAAATGAAGGTTTTCACCTGATGGGTAAGCAAGAGAACATGCTCAGATATTTCTCAGGTATTTTGTGAGGCGGAGGCAGTACCTTGGAGCAAGGACTCAGTAAACTCTGTCCAACCTGGGTGTGAATTTGATTTGGGGGAACCGAAGCCAAAACAGTTACCGGGTAAGAGCAACTTACTGTGATTAACTTAAACAGTCTCATTTTTTATTGATCAATTTCAATCACATTTGCTCATTCCTTACCTTTCAAAACTGAGAGGCTTGGAGCCAGCTCAAAGAATTGAAGAGACTGAGATTCATGGTCATCCACCAAAATGTGAGCAGAAGGGCCACAGTTTACGCTTCCTGAGGCGCAAGGATTAACTGGTCATGAATGCTTTTCCCCCTTAGCTCTTAAAAACGGACATGCTGTGAGGTATCAATATTTTTCTTAGTCGTAGTTCCTTTAGGAGTAAAATCACAGTGGTGTTAAAGGCCAAAGTAAATAAGTAAAATAATTAAAGACAGGAAATAAGTGAATATCTGTGATAAGAACAGTGCTTTTATTAGCATCCCTCATAGATGTCCTTGAGCTGGTCAGTAACCCAGCTGTTCCATTTCAGTAGCCCGGTCTAGCATCCAGACATGAAACTGTAGGACCTGACTTTAACTCACAACCTTCCTCCTCCCTGAGGACTCGAAAGCTCAGGTGTCCAATCCTTTTCTCTTGTATTTTAAGTACTTTCCTTTACTAGCATTACATTAGTATTCATCTTCAACTTGTTTCCATTACGAATGTAAACATTGGAGCCACAGTAGAGAATTCCTAGATTTTTGTGGACTGTCCTTGTGAAACTGGCCACCAACTACTACAAAGGAAAATATGTGTGATTCCAAACAAATGGCTTCCTTACTAACTTTGAGGGTTTAAGTTCATTCATAAATCAAGTGCTTTGTCTTGTTCCTAAAAAAAAAAAAATATTTAAACTTGAATAGTTTTATAAACGATGATGATGTGCTGTGCTGAGTCGCTTCAGTCATATCTGACTGTTTGTGACCACATGGACTGTAGCCCTTCAGACTTCTCTGTCCGTGGGATTCTCCAGGCAAGAATACTGGAGTGGTTGCCATGCGCTCCTCCAGGGGATCTTCCTGACCCAGGGATTGAACCCACATCTCTTATGTCTCCTGCATTGGCAGATGGGTTCTTTTACCACTAGCACCACCTGGGAAGCCCAATGATGATGATAAATAGAAGTACAGATTTAAATATTTTTTAACTAGGTGTGAATGATAGACTCCCATTAAGAGTATCGCAACGTAAGGTTGAAGTTTATTGGCTTTGCAGTATTCAAATCTGAGGGTATTTACATACAAAATTAAAATTGGCCAGTTTTAAAAAACAGTTATTCTCTAAGGAAAGAACACCGAGTTGGGAGTTCTCTTTATGTGGTGGTTCTGCGCTTGCAGTGGGCTTCCCTTGTGGCTCAGCTGGTAAAGAATCCACCTGCAATGTGGGAGACCTGGGTTTGATCCCTGGGTTGGGAAGATCCCCTGGAGAAGGGAAAGGCTACCCACTCCAGTATTCTGGCCTGGAGAGTTCCATAGTCTGTATAATCCCTGGGGTCGCAAAGAGTCGGACATGACTGAGCAACTTTCACTTCACTTTTGCCCATAGGACCCAGAGCAAATGCAACTTTGGGTGGTAGATCACTAGGATCTATTGGATCTGTTATTATGATACTAAAGTATTACATAGAATGTTTTAAGGCACCTCTTTCTACCTTCTGTTGGTTAACACAATTATAGAGTGAAAGTGAAAGTCACTCAGTCGTGTCTGACTCTCTGTGACCCCATGGACTATGCAGTCTGTGGAACTCTCCAGGCCAGAATACTGGAGTGGATAGCCTTTCCCTTCTCCAGGGGATCTTCCCAACCCAAGGACTGAACCCGGGTCTCCCACATTGCAGGTGGATTCTTTACCAGCTAAGCCATAAGGGAAGTCCAAGAATACTGGAGTGGATAGCCTATCCCTTCTCCAGCAGATCTTCCTGACCCAGGAATCTAACTGGGGTCTCCTGCATTGCAGGTGGATTCTTTACCAACTGAGCTTTTCCCCTTAAAAACAAAAACAAAAAAACCCCACCATCCTAGGCAGTCTCACTGCCTCCTCAATTCCCAATTATGGAGGCTGTCGCCATCTAGAGGACATGGCGAGCCTAGGCTTCAGTGTTCATTCAGAATCCGTCCTTGGCTAAGACAGGGATCCCAGCTCACTCTCTGGTCATGCTGTCCACCCCTCTCTCTCACACCGTATGCATTTCTGTCAGGGAGACAGGCTATCACAGTGATTAGACCACAGGCTCTAGAGTAGACAGCCTGGGCGTTAAAGGCCATCCTCCACCTAACCGGACAACCAGAGGTAAGGTGTAACTCCTCTGCCCCTCAGTTTCCCCATCTAGTTAAGACACGTAAACAATACTGTCTGCATCAGAAGGCTGTGGTGAGGTGTACCTCATCAAATCCATGTAAAGCCCTCAGCCCAGAGCTTAACATATGATAGTGTTAGTCCTCAGTTGCGACCAACTCTTTGCGATCCCATGGACTGTAGCCCACCAGGCTCCTCTGTCCATGTAATTCTCCAGGCAAGAATACTGGAGTGGGTTGCCATTCCCTTCTCCAGGCAATCTTTCCAATCCAGGGATTGAACCCGGGTCTCCCGCATTGCAGGCAGATTCTTTACCATCTGAACCACCAGGGAAATCCCAACATAGGATAAGTGTTCAAAACTTAACTATTAGCCTGCCAACCACATTACAGGGGAGAGACAGGGCCTGTGTCCGGGAGGAACTAGGGCTTCCACTCTCTTTCTGTAACTTCAGTGTGAAAGAAAGAAATAGAAGAGAGAAGGAGGGAGGAAGGCAGAAAAAACCATGATGACTCTTCATTTATTTCATCAGTGACAGTTGACCTTTAACTATAAAATCACATGCCTTTAGGAACTGAGTATTTCTGACTCAGAAGGAGAGGAACAGTTATATTCTGGCCAGTACCTTATCCTTAAATAATCATAAGGGAATAAGTTTAACAGAAATATTACTACAGAGACATGCTTGGGTACTGAAAAGCATATACCATTCAAATCACTAGGGATTTTTTAAAAATAATCTACTTTTTATGCCTGAACTCTTATCAGAAATATCAGGACATTAAAATTTCAACTTTAAATGAAACCCACTATTGAGATGTGACCAGAGCCAATTACCATTAACTTGAGCTGAATGTTGAATCTTTCAGACTGTTCTGTATCATGTCATTTACTAGATATAAGATAGATATTCAATGATTTAATTGTGAATGGTGTTTTCATTCTTGAAAAACCTTTATTTTCCATATACAGGATTACATAATCAGAACACTATGACAAACTTTGTCCAGCAGATGGCAGGGTCTCTCCATTTTTTTTCAAGGAAGTGCCTGAGGTTTCCTAAGTTTCCATCTGCAGAGAGGCTTTTACAGAATGTTTGGAGGCAGATGTACAATTATGCCCAATTTGGGGCCTAAAAATGGGATCATATCAAAAGGATCCCAAGTACAATTGATTGCAGTAGTCCAAAGTGCATTATACGACAGTTGATGGGCTCAGGAAGTGGGAGGTGGTTTACAGTCAAATAAGTTTGTGTAGGTTAAAAACACGTATCATTTGTTGTTTGACTCCAAGTCCTGTCTGATTCTTTGTGACTCCATGGACTGTAGCATGCCAAGCTTCCCTGGCCTCCATTATCTCTTGGAATTTGCTCAGATTCATGTCCATTGAGTCAGTGATGCTATCTAACTATCTCATCCTCTGCCGCCCTCTTCTTTTGCCTTTGGTCTTTCCCAGCATCAGGGTCTTTTCCAGTGAGTCAGCTCTTCGCATCAGGTGGCCAAAGTATTGGAACTTCAGCTTTAGTGCCAGTTCTTCCAGGGTTGATTTCATTTAGGACTGACTGTCAACTCTGGCTTGTAAAAGTCATCCATCATTCTACAATAATTGGATTAAACATGCTGTTTTTCATCTTTTATTTCCTACTTTTTATTTCTTTTGTTGTTGTTGTTGTTGTTGTCCAGTTGTTCAGTCATTTCTGACTCTTGCAACCCCAGGGACTGTAGCCCGTCAGACTCCTCTGTCCGTGGGCTTTCCCAGGAAAGAATATTGGAGTGGGTTGCCATTTCCTTTCTTTGGGGGATCCTCCCGACCCAGTAGATGAAACGAAATTTCCTGCACTGCAGGTGGACTTTTTACCACTGAACCATATTCCATTTACTCTACAACAAAACCCCAAAACATTCTGGAACCTCACAGATGGTTGAGAGAAATTCCAACCATCTACAGACACCAATGAAGTTGTTTTAAAAACTCAATTATTGTTCATAAAAATAAGACCCTACTCTGTTATTGGTTCATCTACCATCAATGTTCTCCATAAAGATCTGTTTTTCACCAGTCATGTGCGAGGCTCATATTCTAATCATGTTGGTACTGCATTGTATGTGTATTTGCGTGTGTACATCCATTCGTGTTCAAACTGCTAAACCACTTATTAAGCAGCAGTGGTATTTGAGTGACTAATCTTGCATCAAAACATCAGCAACAGTTCCTAAACAATAGTAATTTGCATATCAATTTGCCATTTATAAAGTGCTTCCATATAGATGATCTCACTCGATTCTTACACGAATCTTCTGAAGTTGAGAAAGACAGTCTTTGTTTCATTTTCTAAACAAGGAAGCTGACAGTGGAAGAGTAGAATAGCTTGCTCACAGTTATCAAGTCCCGAGTGACCACAGACATTCAAGCTTCTGTCCCCAGAACCACCACTAACTCCATGAACCTATGACCCTCCAAAGATGCTTCATATCCGATCACTAATGCAGAGCATTAAGCACCCTTACGTAGTAAGCATAATACAAGGTATTAAGTACCGTCATCCTCGAGGAGGGCCTGGAATCCCACTCCAGTATTCTTGTCTGGAGAATCCCATGGACAGAGGAGCCTGGAGGGCTGCAGTCCATGGGGTCACACAGAGTTGGACACGACTAAAGCAACTTAGTATGCACGTGTGCAAGCCCCCTTATGTATTGCACTTGAAGGTAAAAGCATGATAATAAAATCTATAGATTATCTCTATTCAACATATGGTTTGATTTTATAGTAATTTAACTTTCCCCCAATATTCCTCTTCTGTGAAGGATAATATTTAAATATCAGGTATAATCTGATATTTTGTTGAAAAATTCAACAAACACTTTCAGCAAATGTTTACGTGTCTGTAATGCACTCCAGTCCTGGGGAACAGCTGTGTAAAGATAAAGAAAACCACATCTGGACTGAGCATCATCACAAACAGGGCTGGAAGGACACCTACTGTTGAAGATATTTGTGCCCGGCTTTGAAGGGTGCATAGCGGACGTTCATCTGGCGGACGTGGAAGGAGGCAGGTTACGAAGAAAAAATATGAGTGCAGAAAAAAATGTGAGTGCGGGTGTGAAGGCATAGGAGTCCCGAGTGCGGAAGGCTCGAGGGGCGTTCCAGCCCACCTCGGCCCTTGCCTACTGACCTTACCTCTTGGATCTGAGTCCTCCATCCTCCACAGCTCAGTCACCTTGCTGCTAAGTCAGTCCTGCCCAAGGGAGGAACAGTGCCCGAGGCCTTAGACCTCGGTGCAGCGCAACCTGGAGCTGAGTCACTCACGCCAATCCCAGAACCAGTGGCCGAGCCACAGTTGCCAGAGGGCCATGTGTGACCCCCACCCCCAGCCCCCCAGTTTCCGTGCCCTCTGCCACGTCTGACCACCTCCCAAGGATCCCTCACTTTATAACAGGATACTGCTCTAACAGGACCAGGTTCCCGGGTCCCTAGGGCTGGGTTATTCCTCTTGGCTTTATTTCCGGTTTCCACACCCAAGACCTAGCCACCGTCTAGGCCTAGGGTACCCATTGCCTCCAGTCGGCCCTGCACTGTTCCACGGGGGGGTCCCACAAATTCTGCAGACACAACCTACTGTCCTCTCTGACCCCTAAGTTGCCCTCTCTGCCCACCAGCATGGACTCCCCTTCTGTAGGCAGCCACTCTCTGACTCAAGGGTGAGCTGGCTGTGTCCCCTGACAATGGCCTTCCTCACTGGGAGTTCTTGGGATCATCCCTTCAGAATTTTCCCCTAGTCCCCACCTCCCATCCCATGCACCCTGGGAAACCGATCCCTTCTAGGTCCCAACCTCATCCTCTGGAGAGCCCCAGGTGCCCCCCACAGTGTGGCCAGGCATGGGGTGTGCAGTTTGTGCAGTTTTCTCTCTTATGATTCATTTCCCCGGACGAAAAGCTGGCTAATAATATCTGAGTGTGTGGTGGAGGTACCAGCATTCCTCTGCGTTTAGAGGTGAATTTCTTCTTCTTGCGAATTTAATCATTTCTACTTTGAGCAGTTTTGAGTTGAACTTGACAGTAATATGCTTTGCATTGAGTAAGAATGCTACTGAGGGTGGAATTAGTCACCACAAATTTCAGCTTTGGGACTTTCCCGGTAACTCAGCAAAGCTGAGATCCTCCTAGAGCCTGGGCCAAGAAGATTAGAGACCTGACCCCAACTTTTAAAAAAAGTTGATTTTTTTTTAAAAGACCCTTTGAGCTTCCTGTGCTTTTGTGCCCAAACTTCCAAGATCCATCCGTGTCCAGGTGCCTAACCTGGTGATGTGGAAAGAGACTTCCAGAACTGTCTTTGTGCCCCTGAGTCATGATCTTGCCTCAATGACAGTTTCTGCTTATAATATGTACCCCCCAGACTGAGCGAAGTTCAATCCTTACCCATTTAGCATGACTCGATACTTTACAATGGCAACTGCTATTTTTGTTCAACTAATCTTGTTCAAATAAAAATACCATTTCCTGATCTGCTTTTTTTTTTTTAACATCTCAGACATTTTTTTATCAACGTGTAACATCCTAACTTTCCACATCTTGTAAATGGTGTTGGACTTTGAAAAGAACACAGTGAAAAACGGCACGTATACCTGTGTGCAAAACCTGGAAGTTTTTAGTGGTTTCTTGTGAGCTATATCAAGCATATTCATTTCAGTGTCCACAAACCCACAGAGAAATCTAGTCTAATTTCCCACTAATGAGAGTAGGGACATTTTGCTTGCTGAGTGGGAGCTTCAGATGCTCTGAAGTATTGCCTCTCCAGTTTTGATAGTATGCTTCTAAGTACTTCTCTTGGCTTGTCATAGCCAGACAATACTGGAGCTACTTTTCAAAACATGTTTTCCTAGAATTTTACCTCCTTGTTTTTTAACTATACTTGATATATTAAAGTAGTACGTGCATACTCAGTTGCTTCAGTGACGTCTGCCTCTTTGCAACCCCACGGACTTAGCCTGCCAGGCTCCTTTGTCCATGGGATTCTCCAGACAAGAGTACTAGAGTGGGTTGCCATTTCCTCCTCCAGGGGATCTTCCTGATCCACGGATCGAACCCACGTCTCTTATGTCCCCTGCATTGGCAGGCAAGAGTCTTTACCTACTGAGCCACCTGAGAAGCCCCATATTAAAATAGTACATGCATATAATTAAAAATCCAGTAGTACTAAAGGACATATAATGAAAAGCAGTTGTTTCTTATTTCAGCCCTTTCCACTGCAAAGTCTGGTTTTGAAGAGGCAAATACATTCAGCACAAGTAGCTGTTCTGATAATCACCACACTAATTATAACTAGTATGCACAGGCTTGTTTTATTTTTGTTGTTTTATTGTCTTGATTTATTTATTTGTGACATTATTTAGTTCTCTTATTCTACCACCCTTACCTCTACTTCCTCCGCCCACTATGTTCATAATATGGCTATATCCATATTTTACATACATATTCCTTGTTTACATGACTACGACTGAATATATTTGTTGGATGCTGATCCAAGTAGTACACAATCAACTCATTTCATTTCTTGCATGACTTATTGTTTTTGCTAGAATTGATTATTGCCTTGGATTTTTTTTATTTGCTTAGATTTATTTATACCTATCAAAATTTTCATGTTTGCCTTTAGATCTGCTGTATCAATATTGCTTTTGATTTTTTTCAGTATTATTTCAGATAAGTACATCCATTCCATTCCTGCTCCCCCATCCCAGGACCACTCCCCTCCTTCCCACCCAGAGGTCTGACTTTCTGCTTTGATCTGGGCTAATTACTCAGAAGTTTCCTGCACAGGTCTCCTGCAACTTCCCTTTACCATTTTACAGAATGTATTGTATCCCTGGTCTCCTGAATCCCTCAAATTCTATTTCTTGATTTAATAACTCCATTCATTCCAAGATATTCCCAAGTTGGTTCCTGATAAAAGAGGCATGGAGAGTGGTAAATTCTTTGAGTCATCGCATATCTGAAAAGCTCAGTGTTTTACTATCTCATTTGATTGTCAGTTTGGTTTGGTATGGATTCCTTCATACATGCATTCCATTTCCCATGTTTTTTTCTCACTTTCTCATTCTCTCTGTCTCTCCGGAGTGTTATTTTTATTCCTTTCGTGAAAATTGACAACAGTGTGCCTCAGTGTGCTGAGTAATCAATAGATGCATTTAAGCTTAAAACACATGTTTTTTCATTTCTGGGAATTTTTCTCGTTTTACTTCTGCATTATTTACTGCATAATTTTATCAGCACTATTTTCTGTATTTCAGTTTTGGAATACTGTTGGTCAGATAGTGGAACCTCTAGATGCATCCTCTCTATGTGCTTTATTATTTTTTCCTCCTTTAATTTCCATCTCATCAACTTTTTCTCTCTGGATGAGTTCCTCAATTTGTATTCCAGTCATTCTGTTGAATTTTCTCTTTTCCAAGAACTCTTTGTTAATCTTCTTTTCTTCTTTTTGCATACTATCTTGGTCTTGTTTGCTGAATACAATGCCACCTTAAATCTCTGAAAATTACAGAAATTTTAAAAAAGTATTTTCATCTTTTTCTTACATTATCTCTATTTGCTCCAGACTCCTTTTTACTGTTTTGGTTGGTTGCATGCTTGCTAAGTCACTTCACTCATGCCTGACTATTTGTGACCCTACAGATTGTAGCCCATCAGGCTCCTTTGCCTATGAGATTCTCTAGGCAAGAATATTGGAGTGGTTTGCCATTTCCTCCTCCAGGGGATCTTCCCAGGGATCGAACCCATGTCTCTTATGTCTCCTGCATTGGTAGGTGGGTTCTTTACCAATAGCGCCACCTGGGAAGCCCTTGGTTGGTTTGGGCATCTCTTTTTCAGTCCAAGGGTTTCTCTGGTGGCTCAGAGGGTAAAGAGTCTGCCTGCAATGTGGGAGACCTGGGTTCGATCCCTGAGTCAGGAAGATCCCTGGAGAAGGAAATGGCAACCCACTCCAGTATTCTTGCCTGGAGAATCCCATGGATGGAGGAGCCTGGTAGGCTATAGTCCACAGGGTCGCAAAGAGTCAGACACGACTGAGTGACTTCACTTTCTTTCTTTCTTTCTTTTCAGTCCAAAGTCTTTTTCCCTCGTGGTCTTTTTCAGAATTCATATTTGAGGGTGAGACACACGAGCTAATTGAAAGTGAGCTATACAATAGGGGGCTGCTTATCAACTAATGGACCCACTTGGGATGATCAAGCAACCATCAGGTTTTGCTGGGAAACATTTGTTAGTGATTTTAGGTCTTTTTTTCTCTGGAATTTATTCCGTGTCCCTGCTGCAGTGTTCCCCAAACATCCACTTGAGGGACGGGAGGTGAGGTGGGATTAGGAGGGCAGGACGCATGTCTGGTTGTTGGTATGGGAACAGGGGCTGAAGGTCCATGTTCAGGCACCATTCGCTTCACTGTTCTCCTTTTGGTCCCTGCTTTCCTCTCTCCCCTCTGGCTTAGCAAATCAGTCTGGAGCCTCTCCCCAAATTCTTTAGCGACTACTCCTAAGACTGCCTATTCACAGGCAATGGAGAATGGGGGAAGACCCATGGTGAGATACCTGATTGCATGTAGGTGTGGAGGGAATTTAGGGCCCAGCTCCTTCATAGGCAGAGTACCTGTCTCATCCTCAGTTTTTCCATCTGGGCTTCCTGGGGCTACCTCTCTGTCTCTCTGGGGTTGTGCAGGGTGAGTTGACCCTCTTGATGTATGCCCCCCTACCTCTGCCAACACTCCAGTGCATTTACTCTGGTCTGCTACATCCAATGCATTCCTCCAACCACTGTCCATCTTCCAGAAGTTGGTTGAGGACTGTCTTCTATTGAAACCCTTCTCCAGTTCTTTGTCTTTGTGATCCAGCAATCTTTTTCTAAAATTATCATCCTTTACTGTCACTTGCATGATGATTTTCAGAGGAGAGGCACTGAAGGCCTGTAGTCAGCCTACTGCATTTAGCTGGGCATGTGCTAATTACCTGAACTTTAAGATTCTATTACCAGTTTTGTGTTTAGAGCTTGTAGGTAGATCTGTTATACCTGTTTTTTTTTCATGTGACATCTGCTTAGCTGTGATGTGACTCAGGCTATCATAGCACTGTCTTCATCATCAGTACCCTGGGATTATAGTCCTGGCGAAATTCCAAAAACAAAACAAACAAACAAAAATAAGATTTCCTTAATGGTAGCTTGCTAGTTAAACCCCTCTCATTTTTTTTTTTTTTTTTTGACTGAATGATATTTGCTATGATGAGGCTCCAAACTACTATATATTTTTTAAAAATCACCCGGAAGACAGATCAGAGCCATCCATATTGGAGATTTATTTAATGGGAGAGAATGTAAATTATAAGAGTTGATAAAAAAAGACGCTCTCCTGATCAGAGGCAGTACTCAACCATCCAAAGATACCAATCCAATGTAACTTGACAGAAACACAGGCCACCGTTTCGTGTGCGGTCATGTGTCATCTCCCTAACCCAAGGCAGGGACCGCAGCAGAGGCACCGCAAGCCTGGGGAGCCCGGGGCCCTGGCCGTGAGCGCTGACGGTCAGCCCACGGCCAGGAGCAAAGGCGGCCGTTGAGCGGGCTTCTCGGCAGCAGCTGCCTTAGTAGCAGTAGCAGCAGCTCACATAACAAATGTTTCATGACGAACGCAAACAAAAGCCAGCTCTGAAATTCCAGCCACGCCGTGTCCAAGCCAGTTCAACGTCGTATAACCACTCCGTTCGAGTTTTTTCCCCCTCTCTAAATGCATTCCATATGAGCCGTGGTGTGGGGACTGCTGGGATCTCCCTGCATTCACTCAGAGGGCTGTTTTTAAAGCCCAGACTGAAAGGAAAGTAAGTCAGTGGGAAAACAAACTCAAAGAAAACACAGACTCAGGTGTGGGGGGCGTGTTTGTTCTCCCCAGCCAGCCATGACCCCCGGAATGGGGCTAGAGGCTAGGAATCCTTTAAAATCCCCCAACTCCTTGGAGGCCTGGGAGAAGGGCTTTGCTGCAGTGGGGCCCCCAAGTCTTCACTGGCCCTGGGTAAGCACCGCTTCTCAAAGTGTGGTCCAAGGACCCATGCCAGCTCATAAGCTGCTTGCTACTAGTCCATGAGGAGATAAGGCAGGAACTGAAAGTAAGACTTTAGAAACTTGGATGGTAATTTCGCATGGCTCTGATTATTTAGTTTATTTATTTGTTTGTTTTATTTATTTGATTTTTGGCTGTGCTGGGTCTTTGTTGTTGTGTGTGGGCTTTCTCTAGTTGCAACGAGGGGGACTACTCTGTAGTTTCGGGGCACAGGCTTCTCATTGCAGTGGCTTCCCTTGTCGCAGAGCACAGGCTCTAAGATGTGTGGACTCAGTAGCTATGGCACACAGGCTTAGTTGTGGGATCTTCCCAGACCAGGGATAGAATCCTTGTCCACTGCATTGGCAGGTGGATTCTTTACCACTGAATCACCCGGAAAGTCCCTGGTTATTTTTTTAAACAACTCATTTTTATTGTAGTTGACAAAAATATCAATCTGAGATGGACAACAGTGGGAAGAATCCAGAGATCTTTTGAGAAGCAAGATTGTGGATTCTCCCACCAGCTTGGACTGTCCAGGTTAGCCAGTTGAAAGGTCATCCAATTGACAAGGCCAGTCTTCAGGCATTTGGGGCTTATGAGGTCCCATGATTCTTGCATGTGATTTTGCCTTCTTGGCTTCAAAGCTCAAACTGGTGTTCCACAGCAATGACCGAACACCCAAACTCAAAGAAGTGTGATACGTTGAGACTCTGCCTTCCTAAAACTGGTGCCTTGACCTAAAACCTTAAAAAAAAAAAAAGTCATGATTCACAGTACATGCATGCTCAATCACGTCTGACTCTTTGCCACCCCACAGACTAGCCCGCTAAGGCTCCTCTGTCTGTGGGATTCTCCAGACAAGAATACTGGAGTGGGTTGCCATTTCCTCCTCCAGGGGACCTTCCTGACTCAGGCGTCCAACCTGCCTCTCCTGTGTCTCCTGCATTACAGGCAGATTCTTTACCACTGAGCCACCAGGAAGATCCACACTAGGATAGCAGTTTTCCAGTAAACAGAATACTTAGACTTTTGTCAACTCACTTCTTCCTCATAACCTGGTTAGGTAGAGTTGTAGGTTGAATTGTATCCCCTGAAAATACCTTAGGTCCTAAACCTGTGTATCTGAATGTGACCTCATTTGGGAAATAGAGTCTTTGCAGATATAATCACATTAAGATGAGGTCATATTGGATTAGGATGTACCCTCAATCCATTGACTGGTTTCTTTATAAGGAAAGAAAGATTCAGAGACACAGGGAAGAAGGCCATTTGAAGACAGAGGCAGAGAGTGGAATTTTGTTGCTGCAAGTCATGGAATGCCAAAGATTGTCAGCAAGGATAGTCAGAAATTAGAAGGAGGGAAAATTCTTCCCCGGAATCATCCGAGGATTAGCAGTTTATGGTAACTTTATGACAGTCCCAGGAAACTAATACAAATAGAAATCTCCTTCCCATTTCCAGATGAAGATCTGGAGACTCATTGGTAATAAGATCTGTCCATGTTCAAAGCAACCAGCAAGTAGCAAGATCTGGATTTGAACAAAAACAAGCTACTGAATGGGCTTCGCAGGTGGCACTAGTGGTAAAGAACCCGCCTTCCAATGCAGGAGACCTAAGAGATGTGGGTTTGATCCCTGGGTTGGGAAGATCTCCTGAAGGAGGAAATAGCAACCCCTGCCAGTATTCTTGCCTGGAGAGTCCCATGGACAGAGGACCCTGGAGGGCTACAGTCCGTGGGGTCGCAGAGTCAAACACAATGGAAATGACTTAACACACACAGGCACACATCCAATACACCAGATTGCTTCTCTTGGTTGGGTGAAGGAATTGGGAGAAAAAGAATTATCTGACATTTGGAGAAAGTTAAATAAGTGACTTTACAATAATGCAATGACATATGATGAAGCTATAGGGATTTTATTTTGAATAACTATTCATTCTGAATAATGAGTGAAAAATCAGATGCACTGTTGTGTTTATATTGTACAATATGTGTCTTTAGTACACATGCAGCATGCTTAGAAGAACAAACTAGAAGGAGAACAAAACAAAAAAATAACAGTTGTTAATTGTGTTTGTGTATTTTTGGTAGTTTTCATTTGTTCCTTTCTTTCCTATCTTGTCCCCCTTTGCTGTAACACACATGTGTCACAGATGCCGCAGAGTGACACGTCCCAACCCTGCTCTGTGCTCTCCATGTATCTTCCTAATCATCACAAAAGGGCAGCAAACTAGATATTATTACCCAAATCCTACAGAGGAGAGAACGCACCCAAATGGTCTAAGGGCCCTACCTGAAGTCTCACAGCTGGGGAGAGGCAGAGCTTGTCTGACTCCAAACCCTGTGTGCTTTTACCATACTTTGTGGCCGCTTCCACTGTCATGATCAGAAGAAGAAGAGGACTGTGGGAAGGGGGATAATGAGCAGAGGTGAAACAGGAAGAAACTATCCAAAAGGGAGAAGATATATGGATATGTATGGCTGATTCGTTCTGCTGTATAGTAGGAACTAACTCAACACTGTAAAGCAACTAAATTCCAATAAAAATTAATAGAAAAAATTTTTTTAAAAAAGAAAAAGAAGAAATTATCGTCATGGCCCCTTCAGGCAGGGCTTGCTCATCCTTGGTCATTTGCATTATATTGCATTGTATGAATAGAGGCATTATCCTTTGGGCATTAACCCTATAGAAGCTTCTCGAAGACTGGCACATGGCTGCTACCTTTCTGAAGCCCCGCAGCACCAACTGTAGAATGTTATTCATCACAGGGGGTGCCTGGCTCTCCTCCCACCCTTCTCTCCTTTCTGAAGCCCCCTGTCCCCCTCCCCCACAGAGTTTTGGGAACACCAGATAAAGCAGATACTGAGTGTTTCTGGGACAAATACGCGGGAGTGTGTAGCCTCGGTGGCCAGATGTTATATTTCTTCAATCCCCAAACCGGAAGGCTAGGTAGAGCATGAGCAAAATTTTGTCACTGTTGTCTTTTGCATGTAGCCCTGAACCTTTTCCAATTTGACTAATTCAAACATTAGCTATAAAGAAAAAAAAAAACTTAAGTTGCTTTAAAATTTTATGTATTTATTTCTGACTGTACTGGGTCTTCGTTGCTGTGTAGGCTTTTCTGTAACTGCAGCAAGCAGGGGCTGCTCCCTAATTGCGGTGCTTGGGCTTCTCATTGGGGTGGCTTCTCTTCCTGTCGAGGATGGGCCCTAGGGCATGCGGGCTTCAGGAGTTGTGGCTTCCAGGCTCTAGAGCACAGGCTCAATAGCTGTGGCACACGGGCTTAGTTACTCTGAGGCATGTGGGATCTTCCTGGACCAGGGATCGAACCTGTGCATTGGCAGGCAGATTCTGTACCACTGAGCCACCAGCAAAGCTCTTGAGGTTTTCACACACCATGGTCGGGATGCCGCGTCAGTATCCTTCTCTCACATAACCGGAGGCCAGGTTCCTCTCTCATTCATGCTTCCCTGCGAGAGGACTGGACCCTCATTGTGAGCAAAGGACTTTGGTCCCGCATTTTTCTAGACAGATTCTCCTGCTCTGTGCCTGCCTGCAGCCTCCCTTATAGTCATTCTGGTACCCTAATGCCCCCTCCTTGCTAAGAGCCCTTGGCACCTGAACCACGCTCTCTCAAAATTTAGCTGTCTCGTGGCCCACTCCCTCAGAGCCTTGATAATATAACTCTAAAAATATGAAGGAATTAACAGCTGACAGTAACAGTTTATTCTGCCCAGGGGAATTTCTAACAATAGTGATAATAATAATAAGCCCTAGAATGCTTTGCACATTGTGGGTAATCAGCAAAAAGTGATTGAACTAATATTCAATTAGTTGAATTGAATTTTATGTGGAATTTCTAATTTAATCCTCAGGACAATTCAATGACATAGGTACTTTCATTATTCCCATTTTACAGACGAGTAAGCTGAAGTTTAAAGAGATATAGGTGACGTCACTGTTTTATTTGGAGATTCCTTAGGGGGGAAAAATCATTTTAAAAATATTTTGTTTTATATTGGAGTATAGTTGATGAACAATGTGTTAGTTTCAGGTATATAGGAAAGGGATTGAGTTATATATAGACATGTTTCTATTCTCTCTCAAATGAAAAAGAATCATTTTAGATACATTTTATTTTTATTTTAAAAATATTTATTCATTTATTTGGCTGTGCTGGGTCTTAGCTTCAGCAGGCAGGATCTATTTCCCTGACCAGGGATAGAACCTGGACTCCTTGCATTGGGAATGTGGAATCTTAGCCTATGGACAACAAGGGAAGTTCCATAGATACATTTTATTATATATGAACTAGGTGTGATTTTTAAGGAGCTCTTTAAGAGGAAAAATGTTGTTTTATTCATCTAAATCTAGTGCACTAAAAATATAGGGAGGGGATGTGAACTTCAGTTGGCCATTAAGCCAATTCATTATTTTCTGTCTTTGGTACTTCCTTCCACTTATCACACCATCATCTAGAACAGAGGGTGAACTTGGTCTCCTTGGGGTATGGTAATATACTCTTCATCGCAACAGGTCATCCTAGGTCCCGTAGCCCAGGATTTGGACGTAGCCACTGCACATCCAGCCTCCTGTGGTTTAAGATGCTCTTCCTGAGGTTGCCTGTCTCTTTCAAAAGGAGAATCATTCATGGTAGAAATGCAGACTTGTGCCTTGCTGCTAAGAACAAGAGTTTTCTATAGAGGTATGGATTTTCATTAGCACCAGAAACCCATACCATTTATAGGATGATCTGTTCTGCCCGCAGCCAGTGTTCTTCACCTGAAGCTCCACCACATGGTTTTCAGGGAATCCTTACATTGCCTCATCCCCATCCATTTAGTATGAACATACTTTGAGTGCCTGCTTTTTTTGGGAAGCAAAGCATTTTCAGACTGGCAACAGACATTCCCAACTGCCTGCACAGTAAGAATCACAGTCTGTATGTAAGACCAGCCTTGCAGGCCTTTCACACTGTTTCACACCCTCCCTTTCCAATGGCTGGTCTCTGGGAAGCCCTGCACGCTTGACAACATGCCCATCCAGCTGGGCCAGGAGCCCTACCTCAGAAGAGGGAGCCCAATGGCTGTGAGCGCTGACACAGACAGGCCGGATTAATGGAGGACTATTGGACTGGCCTGATGGACTGATGTGGGCCATCTTCTTTGGAGCCAGAATATCAAGCTGACGCTCCAAATGGTGATGAAACCTTGTGTTTGTTCAGGGTGGATTTTTGGCTCGACCACCCTTGCAGACTTCCATGTTATAGCATAGGGTATTGTTTGCCTAAGCAAAATAGGGTATGTGAGTTGGTTCCTGGCATCGACCGTGGAAGATTAGCTTGCTTTCACCAACCCAGAGTCAGTCCCCATGGCTATCGAGAAAGACCACACAACTCCCAGAGTGTCTGTAAGTAGATACCAAACCGCATGTGTTATTATTCTTGATCTTAGACCATATTATTATTAACTTTGCTTTGGTTGAAAGTGGCCCCATCAAATAGTTAAAAGAGAGTTTCACAGCCTTTAAGTGACTAGGGTATGTCACTTTTAAAGATGTTTTTCCAGAAGAAAATGTTAAATCCCAAATACATTTTTGGCTGAGTAGTTTGTTTTAATGGTCCAGAGTCAAAAACTGTAACTTAATTCCTTGTAAAATTTAAATCAATTTCTTGAGGGTTCCGCTACACAGTTCCCTCTGTTAAGCCCGAGATTTCTACTAGTCCCTAACTCTTAGTGTTAGCATATTCCTTTAGAATGCCAGTGTTTTTTCCATTTTAAAAAGTTCTATTGTCAGTATCTGACTTCTATGGACATACAGTAGCTTACTTGTGGCCTCAGTTGTGGTATTGTGGTTATAGTTTCCCCTTTTCTCTCATTCCCTTTTTCCTTAGTATCATTGAGGAAACATGTGGCCAAATATGATCTCCATCTACAGTTTTCTACATCTCTGCATTTTGCTTTCTGAAGGCGACGAGGGTGGATGGGAGTGTTATTCAGAATTCTGCATCTATAGATCGAACTTCCTATTAAGTGTGACTGGTGCCTTCCATGTCTCATTTAACCATGGGGTTTAGTGGTAAGTTGGCATCTGCTCCATGCCTGCGGCCCCAGCTTAATACCACCAGAGACAAGAACACCGGGCCCCGCTCAAAGGCGGTAACGCAGCTGGAGAGCTCCTGTGAAAGATCCAAGTGGTTTTCAAGTTTGCCTCCTAACGTGCTCGGTAGTCTGATGTTTTGGACATAAATAGCCGAAACTTCTTCCAGTTACACGTGCTTTGGATATCAGATTAATATGGGGAAGGAAACACTTGCAAAAAGGAATCCACCCAAAAGAAAAGGCCAGTATGCCAGCATCAAAGGCTTAGAGTTTTGTTTTACAAAATGGAAAAGAATACTACCCCATACCGAGCACACGTTGCTGAAATAATCAATGTCCAATCAACAATGTGCCCAATTCTGTCAGTTGATGACTATCATTCTTTATGAGGGGGTAAACTAATCTAGGACTGTTTTCAGATTCAGAGAGATTTAGGGGTCCTGAGGCTGAGTCCCAGAACAAAGTCTTTATCTAAAGTGCTGGTGTGTGGACAGGCTTTTCTGCTTCTTAAAGGCTATTATTATTTACTTAGGGCTCAGAAACCTTTGTATTTGAAGTTCACCTTTTTTTATGAAGTTGGTCTCTCTTGTGGGATACTTTTATGTCACTTATTTTCCCATTGGTTTCCCTTCATTTTTTTTTTAGTAAATTTCTTTCTTTTCCTTTTAAAATAAAGATGCAGTGCTATAGAAGGATAAGGAAAAAGGATTTATTTGGTCCACAAATGCAGTTCAGTGTCACAAGCCATGTTTTTGAGCATCTTTCACATGCCTGACCTATCTGGACTCAGGAAGAACTCTTAGGAAATGGCTTCTTGGTGGGTAAGGGTGCCCAAAGGACTCCTCCCCATGATGGGCATGCTGATTCTCTTGTCCACCCAGGGACAAGGTGCCAGGAGGTACCAGCCTGGGAAGTCCCCAGTGATTGCAGTGCAGTGTAGCAACCTCACACTCTGAGCAGCTCACTCCTGGGGCTGAAAGACTGAACTTGGAGTCAACCAGACTTTCTGAGAGGAAGCAGCAGTGTCTTCAGGAGCAGGGCAACCCCTTCTGTTTCATGTTTTATTTATTTAAGGAAGACAGATTATCCTACAGCAGCACCGTTTTGCCACCCAAGGCCTTGAAGGTCTCCTTTGGGGCTCCCCAGGTGGTGCTATTGGTAAAGAACCTGCCTGCCAAAGCAGGAAACATAAGAGACACAAGTTCAATCCCTGGATTGGGAAGATCCCCTGGAAGAGGGCATGGCGACCCACACTCCAGGATTCTTGCCTGGAGAATCCCATGGAAAGAGGAGCCTGGTGGGCTACAGTCCATAGGGTCACAAAGAATCAAGTACAGCTGAGTGACTAAGCACACACACAAGTTTGGAAGTTTAAAGTCATTTCAGTTATAACTAAAGAGAACCATGCCCCAGAAAATCTGCTTGGAAACGTTATGGAAATTTTCCCAGCTCACCATGGAGAGCACAGATGCCAGATTGCTGGGTGCCAGACATATGTCTCTCAATTGCTATTGTTTCCTGCAGACGACAGTCAAGAAATATTCAATAGAGAATTGGAAGGAGATTTTCCTCTTAAATCCGCATAGAGCTTTAACACACTTAGGATGCGCATGTGCTTGGATTCATCACTTCAACCCTAGCTATGGAGTCTGAAATTTTGCTTGGCGGACAGCATCTGCCAGTGGGCAGCGATGGCTTCAGTCCTACGCTGCAAACTGAACAGAGGAAGGCTCAGAGGCTTTTGGTTGGGTTGTGCAGGCCACTCGCGGCGAGTGTTACAGGTTGAACCCTCAGCCAGTCTACTGACCAGGACTGAAGCCTCCACCACCCCAAAGCAGGCCGAGGGGTTAGCTGAGCCTCTGAGAGCCTGGTTCACTTCATCTTGTCCTCTGCAGTCTGTTAGGAAGCTAACAACTGCTCTTCACAGAAGGCTTCTTTTATGAATATATAGACATATAAGTGAAAGTGAAAGTGTTAGGCACCCAGTGTGAAAGTGAAAGTGTTAGGCGCTCAGTCGTGTCCAACTCTTTCTGACCCTATGGACTGTAGTCCACCAGTCTCCTCTGTCCATTGGATTCTCCAGGCAAGAATCTGGAGTGGGTTGCCATTCCCTTCCTATATATATATATATATATATATATATATGTATATATATTCCTTATATATATATAAGCTGTGTGGTGTGGCCAATACACCTATTTACATGTATATATTGGAGAAGGAAATGGCAACCCACTCCAGTGTTCTTCCCAGGAAAATCCCATGGACCGAGGAGCCTGATGGTCTATAGTCCATGGGGTTGCAAAGAGTTGATATATGTTTTGGTCATCTGATGCAAACAGCTGACTCATTGTTAAAGTCCCTAATGCCAGGAAAGACTGAGGGCAGAGGAAGAAGGCGTTAGAGGATGAGATGGCTGGATGGCATCACTGATACAATGGACATGAACTTGGGCAAACTTCAGGAGATGGTGAGAGACAGAGAGGCCTGGCGAGCTGCAGTCCATGGGGTCGCAGAGTCAGACATGACTGGACAACTGAACAACAACAATGCATGTTGTGTGTGTGCATGTGTGCTAAGTTTCTTCAGTCGTGTCCGACTCTGTGACCTTCTAGACTGTAGTCCATCAGGCTCCTGTGTCCATGAGGCTCTCCAGGCAAGAATACTGGAGTGGGTTGCCATGCCCTTCTCCAGGGGATCTTCCTAACCCAGGGATTGAACGCAGGTGTCTTATGTCTCCTGCATTGGCAGGCGGGTTCTTTAACTAGCACCACTTGGAAAGTCCATATGTATATATTTATATAGGCCATGCCACACAGCTTATGGGATCTTTGTCCCCTGGCTAGGGATTGAACCCGGGCCCTCGGCAGTGAAAACGCTGAGTCCTAACCACTGGGCCATTAGAGAACTCCCAAGGTTTGTTCTGTTAGCAAGGTTTTCTTCTCCTTTCCTGAGATGAGAAAGAAGTATAGATACAGGTCACAGTCAACAGCTTTGAGCCAATAGACTTGGGCTTGAAATCAGCTCTGATTCATAGCAGCTGTTTAACCCTGAACAAGTCTCTTAGCCTCTCTGAGCTTCAGTTTCCTCATCTGAAAGAAAAGGATGGTACCCTCACCAAGCTGTTTGGAAGATTAATGGAGACAATATACTCCTGCACAAATGTAGTTTCCAGGGCACTTTTCAAACCATCTCATCTGGTTCCTCACTTTCAGTCTCTCATAGGGCAAGGTTTTCAGCAAGTGCTCACGCTAGCCCAGTCTTTGAGTTTCAAAGGCGAGACCAGCACAATGGTTCCAAAGTCTATTTGTCATAGTGCTGAGTTCCGGTATTTGCTGGCAGGCTCCATGGTGGTGTGTGGCCTGAGTCCTCTGTGGGATTCAGCTTTTCCTGTCATAGTAGAACTGCCCATTTAGTGCCTACTGCTCTGAGCGGCTTGTTTTTAAGGCAGTGTCTCTTGTCGGGAATTAAGGAAGGATTGTTTTCCTTCTGAATGATTTTGAAAATCACCTTTGGAATCAATGGAGTTGTTTTCTTATGCAGCTGTTGAGGGCACATGAAGTTGACCGACCACATCCTGCAGCACATTCCCACTTGTTCTTCTCGTTTATTTGTAATATAAACCAAGAGAAAGTACAAACACACCCCATCTCAAATGCAAATTGAAGCCAGGCTGTGTTTCCACATATCTGTATAATGGAGTAAGTAACCTAGTGGAAAAAAGAATGGTGCTAATAATACTTAGGCACATTTTACTAGTAGTTGCTAATGCCAAATTAACAGTTTTTAAGAAGAGTTAAGAAATTGGTACAGAACAGTACTTTGATTAGAGCCCTTATTTCTTCAATGTGCTAGAATTAGGACTTTATATATACAGGCTTCACTAGTCAGAATCAGGGAAACGTGTGTGTGTTAGTCAGTCCTGTCTGACTCTTTGCAAGCCCACGGACTGTAGCCCACCAGGCTCCTCTGTCCATGGGATTCTCCAGGCAAGAATACTTGAGTGGGTTTCCATTCCCTTCTCCAGAGGATCTCACCAACCCAGGGATTGAACTCGGGTCTCCCTCTTTGCAGGCAGATTCTTTATCGTCTGAGCCACCAGGGAAGTCCAGAGAAACAGAATTCCATACATTTGTGGAGCGTTTCAAAACATAAAAATTTTCTTCACTTGGTGAAATTTAATCTTTTGTGCTTCTTCCACCCCTTGCCATTTATGTGTAGTGTGCTTTACATAAGCTCAGAATTTTTCCTCAATAGTTCTAGCCCTCGAGAGACCCCAGAATTTCTACTTGAAATGTGAGCACCAAATTTTACTTAGGGAACAACCACCACCACAGAAATGTACAACAGGAAGATAATCTATGTTCGTGCCTGAAGATGTAGAATATTGTAAACATGTCATTTTTCTCAAATTAGCATATAATTTCTTCTCTTTCTTGGGGCTTCTGGGATGTTAGTTACCCAACTAGGGATGGAACCCATGCCCCCTGCATTGGAAGGGAGGAATCTTAATCCCTGGACTGTCAGGGAGGTCCCTTAGCACAAAATTGGAAGAAAAAAATTTAAAGTGATTCTCAAGCTTATCTAGAAAAATAAACATGTGAGTTAGTGATTTTTTTTTCAAGAAATGAGAGGAAATTTGCCCTACAAGATTCTGAAATGTTAGAAAGTTCCTGGGTTTAGTGTGATGATGCAAAGGCACAAGGTCAGACAGACAAGTCAAATGGAACAGAAACAGATGCTGGTGTAAAAAGTACTGTGGTGTAGTTTAGAGACCATTACAAAGAAAGAGTAAATAAAGGTGTCATATAGTTGGCTAAATTTTCAGAGAAAAAAAATGGAATCTCATGTTATATTGTGGGGCTTAATAAATTCCAGATGGTTCTAAAGAGTAGTTTTTATTTTTTTTTTTTAATGGAAACAATAGAAATAGAAGAAAACTAGGTGGCTATTTTTGTGATGATGGAGTATTGTGATGGGTTTACTAAGTATAAAAGCAACAAAACACATGCATACATACAAAGAGAATAAAGAATATATGCATTTAATTAAAAGTTTAAAGTGAATATGTCCAACACACTTAGAAAAATTGTTTTTTGCAGCAATGATAAGATTTCATATTGTTAACATCTTATTATTAATATTAATAAAGAATTTTTTTATAAATCCATAAGGAAAACATCAATAGAAAAAAATGGAAAAAATACAGTGGCCAATAAATATTTTAAGAAATAAGCCCACCCTTACTAATAAGCTAGGAAATGCACGTTAAAAAGGACACCTTGTTTTCTATTAAAACATCTGTTACAGGGACAAATACTGGCAGAATGAGAGAGTCTCTAATGATGAGGATTTTGCAGAGAAATAGCATTTTAGGAGACTGCTAGAGATTAGGACAAATTAGTACAAGCTGGGGTAAAAATAATTTAATAATAAATATTCAGAGTAATTTAATAATATTAAAAATCTTCAGAATGTCATAGCTGGAGGAATGATCGAAATAGCCTGTATCTTGATTGTGGCAGTGGTTTCACATGTATCTATAGCTATCAAAACTCAGAACTGAGTATTTTCAGTGTGTGAGTACGTTAGTCACTCAGTCATGTCTGACTCTGCAACCCCATGGACTATAGCCTGCCAGGTTCCTCTGTTCATGGGGATTCTCCAGGCAAGAATACTGGAGTGGGTAGACATTCTTTTTTCCAGGGGATCTTTCTGACCCAGAGATTGAACCCAGATCTCCTGCATTGCAGGCAGATTTTTTTACCGTCTGAGTCAACATGCTCTCAAATACATTTAATGACATAGGTGATTTCCCAAAATATGATTGGACATGAAGTTCGAGAGAAAAAGATGCCAACAGTATTTAAAATATGGCACCAACTTTATTCAAAAAACTATATAGACTCGGGAGTACAATTAAATTGGAATATCTCAAAGATTTCAAGGTCGTTATTCATATCTCTGGGTGATAGGAACCCTAGTGACTTTTTCCTTTATTTCCCAACTAATACATAGTGAGCATGTAAGTAGAATTTTAATTTTTGGAAAAGGATTATTAACTTTAGGAAAATAATTGAATGGTCACATACATTTTATATGTGAAAGAGGGAAGTAGAAACAATGTCCACTAGATCACTATGGCATTGCTAGTATTGAGCAGACCTTTCATCCCTTCTCTCTTCCATATTCTTTTCTGCACATGCAGCCACAGGGACCAGGGAGGGACAAATAAGGAGCATCATTTCCTGGGAGGCCGCAAAGATACCTGCAGATGGAATCCAAGGTCCAACCTTTTGTCACTTCACCAGCCTCACTCCTAAAGATGTCCAACCTATCATTAACTACTCTCCCTTGGAATTCTTTGAATTGCCAACCAAATTCTAGCCAATGAACCCACCTTTGGATACACACACACACTGACACACACAGCTCTTTCTCAATATTGGAGTTCTGAAAAGGTGAAAGGGTTTCTAACCCCGAAATAGTAAAATTCTCTAACTCTGCACTTAATTTTTCAAATAGCCTCGAGATTTTTATCTTGCTGTATGAACTACAGTGTATACACCAAAAGGACAGGAACTAGCTTCTTAGGGCTGAATCCTTGACCTTTTGGGGCAGTCATATAGATATTGAAGTGAGAAGTTGCTCATTCATGTCCGACTCTTTGAGACCCCATGGACTGTAGCCCAGCAGGCTCCTCAATTCCATGGAAGTTTCTAGGCAAGAGTACTGGAGTGGGTTGCCATATCCTTCTCCAGGGGATCTTCCCGACCCAGGGATCAAACCCGGGTCTCCCGAATTGCGGGCAGACCCTTTACCATCTGAGCCACCAGGGAATCCCAAACAGATATTAAGATATAATAGATATCCCATATAGATATTAAGATGGTTTAGTTACAGGAGGTTAGCTCATAGGTCTTTTCTATTGCAGCATGACCATCCTTAGTCTGAAAACAAATTGACTTTCCTCTGCAGTAGCTGACTCACTTTCTGCCCCACAAGTCATCATCGTATGAAGTTGAAATGTCAGTATCAGAGTTAGCCAAACCAGATGTGAAATGCGCAATTATTTTCATGTCAGGGAATAAAGTTTAAATATGCATCCTTCATTTGTTTTTAATTGAGTGATTACATATGGCACCTAATACAGTCTGCATGCTATGATATCTTGAGGTCATTGATTTATGAGTTTTGCTAGGTGTAGACACTCCAAATTCTGGTCAACCCCCCTGGCATTCATAGCACGATTCTAAAGGAATGTTAAAATGACATTTGCCTGTTTACCTTTTCTCTTGACTGATGAGGATCCTTTCTGAGAGGTAAACACTAGTGCTATTCAGGAGTGAAGTTTAGACTTTGCTGATAGTTTTCAATCAAGCAGATTTTCAAAACTGCTTCAAAATGAAGTGGCAGAAATTAAAAGCCACGGACTTTTCCTTGGATGCATATTAGCCATAATCATCATATAAATTGATTCTGAGTTTTTATAAAAGTAATGATCAATTATACAAAAAAAAAAAAAAGAAACTTGAGGGACTTCCCTGGTGGTCCAGTGGTTAAGACTCTGCACTTTCACAGCAGGGGGCGAGGGTTCAATTCCTGATTGGGGAACTAAGATCCTGCATACCTCACGGTGTGGCCAAAATAAAATAAACCATAATCCCACCATTTAAAAAAATAAATGTCAAGAGTCAGGAGATGCAGGGAAATGGAATGTGAAGGTGAACTGTTTTGCCTCTTCTCCCATTTGATTTGCACTACTGAGTGAGCATTTGACTGTTCTTTTTCACTCTGTTTAGTGTCTGTAAAGGCCCATAGGTCAAGGCATCAGAGTCAGGGCAGCACCTGGGCGGGTGGTTCAGCCAAGCTAGGGTGGTGGCTGGGATAGAAGGCACAAGCAACTCAAATGCTGGACACATCGGGTGGCTGCAGTCTGGAGACAGATCAGGAAGGCAGCCCAAGAAAAGATGACGACAGTGTTGGGGGTGAGTGGTAAAAGTGAAGGCCACAGCCCAACAAAACCCAGAAGACTCAGGGTGGAGTGTGGATGCCATAAGCTGAGACTGAGCCTCCAGAAAACTTGTTTAGTCATCAGTGAAATTCCAGTTTCACATGGAGCTATAGGTTTTACACAGCCATGTTCATGGGGAAACACCTATGTTCAAAAGGAGAGAACTCCAAAACTGCCCTCAGCAGTCCTTGGTCAGCCCTGTGAAATACAGCTGGTCAGAAAAGACCTAGGGAGTGAGGCAGCCCATTTGTACTTCTTGGGGGCCTCCACCAGGTAGTGGTTATTATTTTCTGGGGGAACTTCCCTTGGTGGTCCAGTGGTTAAGACACTGTACTTCCACGGCATGGGGTACAGGTTTGAACCCTGCTTGAAGAACGAAGATCCCACATGCCACGTGGTGAATGTGGTCCAAAAAAAAGGGAAAGCCAGCACAGAAAAGGAAAAGCCTTGGGACTAGATCTGATTTTCCTAACACTAATTCATGGATATTATTGGGTCTTTGGGGGCTTCCCTGGTGGCTCAGATAGTAAAGAAACTGCCTGCAATGTGGGAGACCCGGGTTTGATCCCTGGGCTGGGAAAATACCCTGGAGAAGGAAATGGCTACCCACTCTAGTGTTCTTGTCTGGGAAATCCTATGGACAGAGAAGCCTGGTGGCTCCAGTCCATGGGGTTGCAAAGAGCTGGACACGACTGAGTGACTAACACTATGGGTCTTTTAACCAACCATCTCAAATTGATTCTCTTTGTGTTTTATTGTTTAGTTAAATAGCATGTTATGCTATAAGAAAGCAAGTCTGAATTGGTTTTGATCAAATTACATAGCTCAGGGACTAGGCATAAGGTTGAATGCACAGCTCCAAATCTCAGCAGGGCCATGTTCTGTCCATTCTAACTTGAGCATTTTATTGTATTTCCCTAAACTGCCCACTAGTATAATAATGGGTTGGGGAGAGTTTCTTACAAAATATTCCATTTGTTTCTTCTCTGAAAGCATTTCAGATGCTGTAGTCTTGAAATTTTTTTTTTTTTTTTTAAGTTTGTTATTTGTCCAGCCCAGGCGAAATGCAGCAGAGGAGAAAATGAATAGGAAATAGTCCTACCCAAAGGGAACTCTGGAGAGAGAGAAAGACATGAAACATCCAAAATAAATTTTTGACATTTGAAGCATTATATAATCAATTCTAGATTGTGTGATACTAATTAAGCAAAAGGCATAGAGAAATTTCTAAAACTAGTTAATATGTAGGCAAGAAAAGTCTATCTATAACTGTACATGAATACTCTATGGCACGAGTCCCCAAGCCCTGGTATCTAATGCCTGATAATCTGAGGTGGAGCTGAGATAATAATAATAGAAATATAAAGTGTACAATAAATGTAGTGCACTTAGATCACCCCAAAACCATCCCTCCCCTCAACTCCCAGTCAGTGAGAAAATTGTCTTCCACAAAACTGGTCCTTGGTGCAAAAAAGCCTGCTCTATGAGATACAAATCTGCACTTTCACTGAACCACCAGTTCTTAAAATTTTGAAGAAGCACGGCTTCTTAAAGTCTTGATGTCCCTAACTGCAGGAAGTATAGTTTACCCATTAAGTTTCAATTAAATTTAAGTTTAAATTATTTTGTTTCAGTTGCGAAGATAAGCAGTTTCTGTTTTAGTAGCAGAATACTGCTCCTCCAAGAGAATAAATTTTGAGAAAGATAACAATAGTACTGAATATCAGTAATTGCTGTTGTTACAGTTAACACTTATTTGGAAACTTATTGTGTCCTACGCACACTTTTTAAGCCCTTTAGATATATCACTTCATTTAATCCTAATAACGTCCCGATGAGATAGATACTATTATTATCTCCATTTTACAGGTCAGTGAGCCAGTCATCAGCAGAACCAGTTTTCAGATTCAGGCCTGGGTTTCCAACATCCTCTGCTCTTGGACATTCTACTGTCTTTCCATGTAATGAGCAAAACTGAAAACATGACCCTCTGGGGGAGATAGGTTAGTTAATAAAAGTTATGATTCTGGGAATTTTTTTTTTCTGTTAAATTCTTAGAATCCAGTGTTTCTGGAAAGCTTGGAAATTCTGTTGAGATGATGTTCTTTTATATGCTAGATACATTACTTTGTTCTGTTTTTTTCTGGGAGAAATACATTATTAGTTGAAATAAGCTGGCTGCTTTAATAAAATGCTTGCGAAGCCTCAGTCTGGTGAACAGTAAAGTCATTTGTATCAGTCATGCAGCAATTTTGCTTTTCAGAAGGATTTTAATGAATCGGGGAATGGAATTTAAGAAAGCAAACAATCCAAGGAAAATCGCTTATTTTTCTAAAATAGCAAAGCAAAAATTGGAATCGTTTCCAGTCTAGTTGCTGCAAATGTCTGCTGGAGTCTTAAAAATTCTTAGAGTACATGATTTATCATATAGAGCAGAAAGGTGATTAATGAGCACTTCTTTAAGATCTTTTTTATGATCCTATGATCATTATTCTAGTTGTTTAGATAGGCAAATATTCCATGATGTATTCACTGTTAAAATTACAGCACGTTGACCTTTAGTAACATTTATTTTTAAAGGTATTTATCAAAATATACAATCTACAGAAATAAATATGATTACTAAGTAGTGAAATCAATTTTTTTAAAGTATAGTTGATTTACAATGTTGTGTTAGTTTCTGGTATACAGCAAAGTGATTCAGTTATATTTATTTATATTTATTACATATCTTTTTCAGACTCTTTTTCATTATAGGTTGTCACAAGATATTAAATATATCAGTAGTTCCCTGTGTTATACAGTAGAATTTTGTTGTTTTATTTTATATATAATAGTTTGTATCTATTAATCTCAAACTCCTAATTTATCCCCCCCCAACCCCGACCCCCCCCCCCCCCCCCCGACCCCCGGCCCTTCCTCTTTGGTCAGGTAAGTTTGTTTTGTTTCTGTTTTGTAAGTAAGTTCATTTGTATCATATTTTAGATTCCACATAAAAGTGGTGACATATGATACTTGTCCTTTTCTTTCTGACTTACTTCACTTAGTATGATAATCTCCAGGTCCATCCATATTGCTACAAATGGCATTATTTCATTCTTCTTATGCCTGAGTAGTATTCCATTTTATATATACACCACGTTTTCTTTATCCATCCATCTGTCATATGTCAATGGAAACTTAGGTTGCTTTCATGTCATGGCTATTATAAATAGTGCTGCTATGAGCACTGGAGTGCATGTATCTTTTCTAATTAGAGTTTTCTCTGGATATATGTCCAGGAGTGGGATTGTTGGATCATATGGTAACTTTAGTTTTCTAAGGAACATCTGTCCTGTTTTCCATAGTGGCTGCACCAATCTACATTCCCACCAACAGTGTACAAGGGTTCCCTTTTCTCCACACCCTCTCCAGCATTTATTGTTTATGGATTTTGTTTGTTTGTTTGTTTATGGACTTTTTAATGATGGCCATTCTGACCCCAGGGTAAAGTGCTGATACCTCTTTGTGGTTTTGAATTGCGTTTCTCCAATAACTAACACCGTTAATATTTCTTCATGTGCCTGTTGGCCATCTGTCTTCTTTGGAGAAATGTCTATTTCGGCCTTCTCCCCATTTTTTGATTGGGTTATTGATTTTCTTAGTATTGAGCTGTTTGCATATTTTTTTAAAACTAAACCATTGTCTGTTGCATCATTTGCAAATATTTTCTCCCAGTTTGTAAGTTGTCTTTCCATTTTGTTTAAGGTTTCCTTTGCTGTGCAAAAGTTTATAAGTTTGATTGGGTCCTATTTGTTTATTTCTGCTTCTGTTTCTTTTGCTTTGGGATACTAACCTAAGAAAACATCGCTATGATTTATGTCAGAGAATGTTTTGCCTACGCTCTCTTCTAGGAGTTTTATGGTGTTCTGTCTTATGTTTAAGTCTCTGAGCCATTTAGAATTTATTTTTGTGTATAGTGAGAGGGTGTGTTCTAATTTCATTGATTTACATGCAGCTCTCCAGCTTTCCCAATGCTACTTGCTGAAGAGACTGCCTTTTCTCCATTGTATAGTCTCGCCTACTTTGTTGAAGGTTACTTGACCAATAGTATGTAGGTTCACTTCTGGGCTCACTATTCTGTTCTGTTGATCCATATGTCTGTTTCTGTGCCAATACCATGCTGTTTTGAAGACTGGGAGGATTATGCCTTCAGCTTTGTTCTTTTTCCTAAGTCAATTTAATGTTAATTTGATTTTGTTAGCCTGTTAAAAGATTATTGGCAGTCAAATATTTTTACAAAGCCCTTTGTTACTTAGGAAGATCACTGGCATGATATGATTAAAGGCTATGAATATTAATTAGCTTGAAACATTGCATGCTAATGTTCAGGGTCATATTTCATTCATTTAAAATTGTGGCATTTTTTTTTTCACTATTTGCTGTGTTCATTTTTACGTCTAAAGACCTATCCCGTATGTGGAGTAGGGATTTCCATGACAATTATGAAAATAACCTTATTCACTGTCTGCTGCTATAAGGCACAATCTTGAGTGTCAACTGTTTTCAACTATTTGACAGTGTATGTCAGTGTATTTATCATACACTGGAAAAATCAGTCACTCATGTGTCTATCTAACCAGGGGATGAGCTAACGGTGTTGTTACTGTTCAGTCATTCAGTCGTGCCCGACTCTTTGCAACCCCATAGACTGCCTCACACCAGGCTTCCCTGTCCTTCACTATCTCCCAGAGTTTGCTCAAACTCATGTCCATTGAGTCAGTGATGCCATCAATGGTGTTATATGGAGCTAGAAACTGATTCCCTCATAAACATTCTAAGTAGATATAAAGAATTATGTGCTCAGTTGCAACCATTAACATCTCAAAGAATCAGATCTGAATACCTCAGGGAATGCCCAGAGGTCATGAGGGTCTAAAAAGCCTTCAGTGATCCTCAGGGTACTGTCCTTTCAGCCCAAAACTGCTAGAATTGGAGCTTATGTCTAGAGTCAGTTTTGGACCGTCAGGCATGGTGACCAGAATCACAGGCGTGAGGATCATTGAGCTGAGCCTGGCCATGATCACTGCTGGGGGCTTGAGAGAGAGAATGATGGATTGTATGCCACTAACTATCACTCCTGCCAAATCACCAGCAAAACTTGGGGGCAGGAGTGACTCCCTGCCCAAATATCACCCCATTCCATCATGCCCAGTGGCTCTCCACCTCCTCCTGCTTTGGACTTGGTAGGATAAAAAAAAAAGAAGGGGAGAAACAGAAGTTCTTATGGTCCAGAGGGTTCTGTAGCACTCAGAAAAGAAGAGTGAGATTAAATCTACCTGAAGAAGAGCCAAAGCTCTTTCCCTCAACTTCATTTCCAGCAAACAAGCCTTCATTTCTTCAGTTCAGTTTAGTTCAGTCACTCAGTGGTGTCCGACTCTTTGCGACTCCATGGACTGCAGCACGCCGGGCTTCCTTGTTCATCACCAACACCCAGAACTTGCTCAAATTCATGTCCATCGAGTCAGTGATACCATCCAACCATCTCATCCTTTGTTGTCCCCTTCTCTTCCTGCCTTCAATCTTTCCCAGCATCAGGGTTTTTTTCAAGGAGTCAGTTCTTCTCATCAGGTGGCCAAAGTATTGGAGTTTCAGCTTCAGCATCAGTCCTTCCAATGAATATTCAAGACTGATTTCCTTTAGGATGGACAGATTGGCTCTCCTTGCAGTCCAAGGGACTC
The DNA here is from genome assembly GCF_033118175.1 of Dama dama. NCBI lineage: Eukaryota > Metazoa > Chordata > Mammalia > Artiodactyla > Cervidae > Dama > Dama dama. Next base: position 40,409,452 of record NC_083706.1, read on the forward strand.
TCAAGAGTCTTCTACAACACCACAGTTCAGAAGCATCAGTTCTTCAGCTTTTCTTCATTTCTTATCTCAAGTAAAACCCAAAAACTGATGATTGAGTTAAGTAGTATTATTAAATTAGAATCCTTTTTTTTGGTAGAAATGGTAGTTTTCATGGAGTACCTGCTAATTCTTGTTAGCGTGTTCTATGACTTTGATCTTCAACCCCATCATCTCCATGAGCTCATAGCTAAAGGAGATTATAGACATACTAGCACTGTCTTTACAGTCTCTTGCAATTCCAGATGCTACTGGGGCCAAAAGCGACCCCAATGCTTAATGGAAAAGCTAATGAATCCATACAGGTCTTATTTTTAAAACCTGCTATTTTAGGTGAATTTTAGTAGATTTATCTAGTAATGTAAAAGGAAGTAAGGCAGTAAAGACAAGAGAAATGTGAATCAGAACCATCGAACTCACAAAGACTTGAAATACTCAGCCTTTTGCTAAGGTACAGAAACTTTGCTTCTTTATAACACTTGATGGGTCAGAAAGTACAGTGATTTTCCTCTCTTCTCCAAAGAGAAAGGTGAGGGAAAGCGGGACATTTTAAAACTGAACCGGGGACTCCTACTTTCTCTTCATGAGAACCCTCAGCCTCCACAGAAACTCACAAGACATCTTAATGAAGAAACTCGGGACCTTAGACTTTGAGCTGTGAGGGCTGCAAGCAGTGCAGCCAGGAGGTTACCTCAGCTCGGACCAAGTAAATAAATCATTTGGTAAAAGCCGTTAAAGGGAAAGGTTACTGGAAAGTCATAAATGAGCCAGCCTGCCTATGGCTGGTTTTGCTAGAATGTAGAAACCATTTGAAATTTTTTAAATGTTTCTCTGGGTATGATTTAAGAAGAGGACATAACTAACCACTTTCTATTATTATATCAAAATGAAGTTAAAAAAAATATGGTATGGATTCAATGCTAATTCATTATTCAATTTTATGCCGTTAGGTTGTTGTTTTTAGAACATCATGAAACTTCATTTCATGCCCCAATAAAACTAAAATGTAATGGGTTACAGCTTTTCTGTTTGTTGATTTTTCTCCTTCAAACATCTTTGATTTTCCATCCTTTGAAGAGATATTTTTTCCATGTCTTGCATGTCATTCAAATTATTCTTTTTTCCTGTCTCCCACTCCACCTGTCTCTAAGACAGTTTCTAAAGTGAACCAGGACTGACAGAATTTAATGATACCTATGAACACTTTTTGGAAACATTAGCATCCCTTTCTTGGCTGCTTCTAATGCACCAGCATGGTCTCTCCATCATTGCGTGCATGTCTGCTCTATCATGTCCGACTCTTTGCCACCCCGTGGACTGTAGCCCGCAAGGTTCCTCTGCCCATGGAATTTTCCAGGCAAGAATACTGGAGTGGGTTGTCATTTCCTCCTCCAGGGGATCTTCCCGACCAAGGGATCGAACCTGCATCTCTTATATCTCCTGCATTGGCAGGCGGGTTCTTTACCGACTGAGTTACTGGGATTCTTTTTAGTTCTCCCCTTGCCTCCCGTCTTACCAAAGAGGAAATCTGGAGCTCAAAAAACACAGTTTCAGGCTTGTGTCAATCAAACCGGCAGCTTGTCCTCTTTCTCCCTTCCCCTGAACATCACAGATTTCGGCAGCTTCTCACAGCCATTAGCCAGGGAAGTTCAGCTGAACGCATCCCCACTGACCATCTTCGCTTATAAGCCTCTAACTACCAACGCCTGTTATTGTTCCTCCTCTTCGCCTTCATATGTCAGAAGAATGAAAGAACTTAATTTTTCTCATCAGAAGACATTTACATTTCTATTTTACCTCAATAGATATACTTCTCCCCCACTATCTAATAGCAGCTTCTGCCTGAAAGCAATTAATCATTTAACTATCTTCTCTTGGAAACTTGCAGCTACTGTAGCCCACCATCTTTCAAGTCAATCATTGGAAAAGAGCCTGATGCTGGGAAAGATTGAAGGCAAAAGGAGAAGGGGGTGGCAGAGGGTGAGATGGTTAGACAGCATCACCAACGCAATGGGCATAAATTTGAGCAAACTCTGGGAGATGGTGGAGGACAGAGGAGTCTGGCGTGCTGCAGCCCATGAAGTCGCAAAGAGTTAGACATGACTTAGCAACGGAGAAACACCAGTCATCTTTTATAGGCAAGTTCTAGTTACACAGACAAGTTTCTATCACAATCAAACCTTTCAAAAAGACACTGTGAGAAATGTATTGTTTTCTTCTCAGATTGCATTTGTAAATTTTAACCTCTGTAACATTCTTACAGTATTTAAATGTTCACAGAAAATATTTACCACTGTTCTTCAAAGTAATAGCCATGGTATCCAGGCATTTTCCCTGAAGGTGGTCTTATAGCTACTGGTATTAGCTTGTCAATTTCAGACCTTCCTTAAGTAAACAAATGGATCTCCTCCATACAAATGGACAGTGGCAATTTCATCTGCAAAGCAATTTAGGCCTTTTAGATATTCATACTGTCTTACCGAGCATGCAGTCAAAAATCTGATCTCAAGAGGAGGAGATAAATCTGTTAATTCACATCCTCCTAAGACCTGGTACTACCAGTGTGCTATCAGTTACCCAGATAAAGTAATTTTAAAGTAACATTGTAAATTCTCTCAGTGGAATTAACGGCATCCTTGGAACTTCACTTCAGGCTTTCCTGACTTGGATATGGTTATTTTGAGTAGCACCTCTTATTAACCTAACTTTTTAGTGCCTGAACAAGAGGTTAAATATCTTGCTTATCGACATGCTTGTCTTCCACGTAACAGCTACTTCATTCAAAGCCCTTCAAGGGTTTATCAAAATCTCACCATGTTTAACATTCCAGAGAGAATATCCGAGTTGCTTGTTCTTGGGACTCACCTTAAGTTCACTCATCAAGACTGATCACTGTGGTAACTATAAGGCTAAAACAACAACAATGAGAATGAATTAGGCCATATTGTGCTGAGAAAAATTTATCTAGGATGAATGATAAAGCAAAAGCTAGATTCTGAATATCTAATTTATAGAATTCAAGAATGAGGAACTACTCATCATATGGTAAAATTTACTAAGAATTTCTGTGCACTAAACCATAGCACTCCCATATTAAGTGCTATGCTTAAGGACTTTCTATTGTCACAGATACTAGGTACAAGATCTTCAAAAAGTCCTATGCATTTTACGTCTTTAGTTAAGTTAGGTTATAGTTGGGTTGACACTGTGTAAAGTTAAAGAAAATGTCTTAAAATTTAGGAAAACTACATTACACAAATTTCAGGGTCTTTGACAAAAGAAAGTAAACTGTGTCCTAGAGCTTTCTTTACAAAAGAAAGTAAACTGTGTCAGAATTGAAGACCTTATCAGCTATCAGAAGAAGATTCACTACTCAATATCTAAAGCTACCATTTGTTTTAGGAGACATGCAAAAAGGCACATGATCACTTATGAACATGGATGTTTATGTCATATTATTCAGTCACAGAAACTGTAAAACAACTCAGGTATGTAACAATAGCAAGCTAGCACATGATCTATAGGGCATCCATAAAATGGAGCACATAAAAACACATTACAGGGAATTCCCTGGAAGTCAGTAGTTAGGACTCAGCGCTTTCACTGCTGAAGGCTCAAGTTCAATCCCTGGTTGGGGAACTAAGATCCTTCAAAGCCATGCAATGCAACCAAAATATATACATATGTGTGTATATATTGCAAAATATGACTTGGAATAATTAATACTGTAGGTGAATGCTTGTCATCAGTTAAGTTTTAAAAGACTGTAAAACTAAATAAACAGTATAGCAGAGATCTATTTTATGACTCATATACATAAATAAGAAAAAGACTAGAAGGATATATATTACTACAATAAATGTGATGATATAAAATCACTTATCTACTTAATCTTTTTCCAAAATCTATATATTTGCATATGTGTGTATGTATATATATGCTAGTATGTATACATATGGCTTGTATATACTATGTACATCATAACCAGAAAAATGAATTTTTAAGCTGTAAAAGACTTTTCCAAAAATTGATATTTAAAGCTAAAGGCTTATGAACTGCACAAGGACTTTATTTTGATCCTATACATAAGCAGATAGGTAGCTTAATCTACATGAAACCCTAGAGAAGAAAATAACAGAGAAATAGAAAAATGACACAAAAAACTATCCTGTGGGTGTGTCACCATCTGTGGTAGAGCAGAGTAACTGGATGTCAGCAGTTGTCTTTAACACCATTAGAGCTAGACTTAGATGAAGCAATGTGTTTGCAGGGGAGGGCCTCTTCCCTGGCAAATGAGAGGAGTGTGGAGTGTGTGTGTGTGTGTGTGTGTGTGTGTGTGTGTGTGTGTGTGTGTAGAAGACAAGTAGCCTAAGCCTGCTAACAATATACAGACTGTGAGTAAGAGAAAGAAGAAGAATCTTGCATATAAAGTAAAAGCAGAATTTATGAGATTGTCAGATGTCAAGACATTCGGACAGAACTACTGGGTCAGAGTTTCTCTTGATCCTTTTTGTTCAGATAAATCCATTTGATTAAGTTGCTCTCATCAGTCATTGATAAGGGCTTCCACAATATGAATCCAAATAAAGTAGGAAAGGTAACAAAAATGCATTTCTCAATAAAAACTCTATTTCTAACATTTCCTTAATATTGCCACAGTAAGTCTTCCAATAATTTTTTTTTTCAGAAATGGGTATTTTCAAACAGAAATGTTCAGTTCAATTGTTGCTGTGAAAATAAATCCTTCTGTTATTGCCATTCTCACGCTCAAGCCAATATTTTAATGGCAAAATGCTGTGTTGGGGAAAGCATGCATGTCTAATTGGGTGGGATATCCTTTCAAAGAAATATAGCAGCTTTTTTATGATCTGGGTCATGAGGCCAAAGTTGGGGAGAAAAGAAACAGGAACAAATGCCCTCCACCCAGTGAACAAGGGCAGCAGGAGAAGCTGGGGAACTGGGCCAACTGACCTGGTGGGCACCAGGGAGCCCCTCGCCCCCTTTACTTGGAGCTCAAGAGTGTGTGAACAGGAGAGCAGGGATGTCTCTTCCAGCCCTGACACATTTCAATCTAAGCTTTGGGATCTGAGTGGGGTTGGACAACCACCACATCAGAATCAGCTGGGGTGCTAATTGGAAATAATTGCATTGTCCAGCCAGGTGCTCACTTGTTCGCACAGAAGGACTCAACGCTAACGCTCAGCGCCCACCCCTCAGTGGGGTCCCACGTCTCATCTCTCTTCTGATGCTCCCCTCTGACGGAGCCCTTCCAGGCCTGCAGCAAAGCAAGGATTCTCAGATCTCTTGGGAAGCTGTTGGGTGAATTATACACTCGTTTCTCTGTTTATTGTTTACTTTTCCTCCTCTAGCTGAGAGCCTGTGGTTTCAGCTTTTAGTGGTTCTTATTTCCTGGATTCATTTTTTGTGCTTAGTAGATACTTAATGCAGAGGCGATGAATGAGCAAACAGAGGCCAGGCAAGAAAATCCCCCACCGCCCACCCCCAGCAACTGAGGGTAAGCGTTGCAGAATTGGCTTCCCCAGACCAAGAACCTGGGAGCCCCTCCAGTGGGCAGCCCTCACCTCAGGAGTCCATGGGGTTAGGACACTGCCTGAACAATGTCTCTAGAAACGCATGCTTCCTTGCAGGGCTGCCTGCCTGCTGTCCTCTCAGTGGGCCCTCATAACCCACGAGCCAATTGCTTTTGCTTTCAAAATTCAAAGCAAACTGGAGACATTATAACAAGTCTTGGTACTTCCATGCTGGTCCAGTGGTTAAGACTGCAAGCTCCCAATGCACGGGTCTTGGGTTCCATCCCTAACTGGGAAACTAAGATCCCACATGCTGCAAGCTGTGACCAGGGAAAAAAAAAAAAGAATCTTTTTTCTCATCCATCAAGGAAGCCCAGCACTTGCAGCCATTAAAAAGAAAAAGAAGTAAATCATGTAACTTTCACTTGGCTACATAGAATCAAGGTGTTCTTGAAATTCAAAGTGAGCTCAATTTATTTTTTAATTATTGATATTTCCAGATCTGAAAAGAAGATTGCAAAAAAAAAAAAAATCCCTCTGTTGATTTTACCAACCCCAGGCTCCTAGTCAGCCATGAAGCGCTTTTTGTTCTTTTCTCCCCTAATTGCCTTACCTCCGAGAAGCTGGTCTTAACATGCCATCCATCATCCCAGTGGCAAATCAAACGTGGCCGTTTCAGCCAACATACTGCTGCGAGCCACAGCGACACACACTCATTTCCGGCAGGCAGCTGCAGGGGAGCCGCCTGTGTTTGAACTGTGTGGCCTCCCTGTGTAATTCAGGAAATGAGTTTACTCTATCTGTGGCGAGCATCGTGTTCACCCGGTTTTGGGAGCAGCCGGCAGGGCGTGGGGCTTGGCAGCACTCCCTCATGCTGGTTAATGCCCCAGCCCCACTCCACCTGGCCTTGACTTTTATCACACCTGCCACCCAAAAAAAGTACACCTCTTCCCTTGGGTGCTGGGAATGTTTGGATGTACTCTAACCTGAGATGCGTAAATCCCAATTCACTTTTTAAAAGAGCAGGGCTTCTTGGTGGATCACCTCTCAGCTCCCCTGAAGCTGAAGAATTGATGCCCGTCTTTCGATGATACTTTTTTTTTCCCCCAGTGGTAAAATGTGGCCCCACGTCTGGTTGTTATTCAGTTTCTGTTCATTGCTTCTGCCCATCATCTCTGCTGGACCAGACTCAGACAAACGCAGATTGTTGGGGCGAGGGGGCTTTGGTAGGTGTGCATTTACTTCGATCAAGGGAGAGATGCCAAAACCAGCCCAGGATCAGAAAAGATGGCAAGCCCATGGTGAGGTTTTGTTATTTTGCATATGGTGAACCATCTTGGAGGTCATAAAGCGAGGCCTCTGTCCTCTGGTGCAGCAGCTGGGTTTACACAGTATTTCCAGATTGTTTATTTTGGCCCAGAGCCAGGGCGACATCGTTTTTCCATTATGCTCGTTTGACAGATGAAGAGGGGTGGGGAGGGAGACTTCACGGGGCAGGTCTGTGATTTCCTTGTTATTTACGTTAGAGGGACTTTTAAGAGTTCTGAAGATTATGAACCAGTCCAAATATAATGTCAGTATGGCAAAGCTCGAAAGAGCCACTGCTTTTGCAAAAATCTGCGTCGTGGGCAGTAAAGCAATATCCATGGATGACCTCAGCTTGTGGCCCTGTTGGGTGCATAGCTTGTCACTGTTCAATCTTGCATACAGACAGGTTGCTGGTAAATGATATTTAGCATTACACTTAAAAAGTTAAGGGCTTTCCTAGTGGCTCAGATGATAAAGAATCCACCTGCCATTACAGAAGAACTGGGTTCTACCTCTGTGTTGGGAAGAGTCCCTGGAGAAGAGAATGGCTACGGTCCATGGGGTCGCACAGAGTCAAACATGACTGAGCGACTAACACATAGACATGCAAAAAAGTTAAGTTCTCAGCATTTGCTCGGCAGTGCCCTGGGAGAACAATGAGGGAACCTAGCCTGCTTGCCTTCAACGGGCAGGCATCCTGTGCAGACAGGAGCACTTCGTGCTGAATGGAGCCTTTCCAAGGTCACTGTGGAAGTTGTCCTTTGCTGTCCTTTCCTTGAGGATACTCCCAATGGGCTGGTCTGAAGTTCTTCCCCCAGGGAGCATGCAAGACTAGCCAAAGAGCCACAGTTTAAATTATGTTCACAGCAAGCCCTTTGCACTTGGGTCAAGTGCATGTGATCGGAATGAATGTTTTTCTTCTCAAGGAAACATTTTCTTTTGCTTTTGGAGAACTAGCAATTAAAAAGTACCCCAAATGATGACAAATTAAGTAATTGAACAACATTAATATAGAAAAATTAGGTCACAAAGATGTTTTATTGCCCCAACAGTGTTTAGATTTTTTTTAACGAATGACTGTAAATAATACATGTGACATAAACTCATTAGCCACAAGGTCATGGTGTGTATTATATGTTTCTGCATAGGTATTAATGTTTGTAGTAAAAGTCCCTTATTGCAACATTTCTTATTCAGTCGCTAAGTCGTGTTTGACTCTTTCAACCCCATAGACTGCAGCATGCCAGGCTTCCCTGTCCTTCACTATCTCCCGGAGTTTGTTCAGATTCATGTCCACTGAGTTGGTGATGCCATCCAATCATCTCATCCTCTGTCATCCTCTTCTCTTCCTGTCTTCAGTCTTTCTTCACATCAGGTGGCCAAAGTATTGGAGCTTCAGCTTCAGCATCAGTCTGTCCAATGATATTCAGGGTTGATTTCCTTTAGGAGTGACTGGTTTGATATCCTTGCTATCCAAGTATCTGAGCAAACTCTGGGAGATAGTGAAGGACAGCAAAGCCTGGCGTGCTGCAGTACATGCTGTCACAGAGTTGGACATGACTTAGCAACTGACCACCAACAATGAAATGACTGTCACCATAACACAGCATTCTCCAATGGAGTGGCTCAGAAAAGCAAATAATGCTGCCTTTCCTGAAGGACCTGTGGGCCTAACCTCCCCTATCAGCCTACCCTAGAGAAATTTGATTTCTAGACATGGAAAGTTTGCTCAGGCAGGACCTTCCACTAAGGAAAGAATTTAGCAAAAAAAAAAAAAAATATGTACAGTCAACACCAAAAGTTGCCCTTCGTGTTAATCCAGTCTTACAGATGGATTTAACATACAGGTTTCAAATCAACAAACCTTTATTGAGGGTCGTTATGTGCCAGGCGTGGAGCTGGGCACTGGGGATCTAAAAATGCAAAAGACACAGTCTCTTTCAGTCTGAAAACATTTTTGCTGGCTTGCAGGTTTTTCACCAGATCCTCCCAGACTTACCAAAGCATTCCCCTTGACTTAGAACACTCAAGCCCTTCTTTTCAACCGATGTCCTTAATGCCAGAATACACACAGGGCAAGGAGAAGTGGGTGGTTATAGATTTCCACTCAATTTGGAAATTAACAGCCAGTGATGAAGCAAAAAGGTGCTAGACTGGGAATCAGAATGCTCGATTTCTAGTTTCAGGACAGTCACTCATGCAACCCCAAACCAGTCCTGTGACCTCTCGTGTCTTCAGGTTAAATGGATTGTTGTGATGATAGAGTGAAAACATGCTAATCCACAGAGCTTTGTGCAGATGAAGGGGATGCTATTTTGATGGGTTGGGGAAAGAATGCGGGAGAAGGCTGGTTTTTGAGCTGTTTATGCCACTTTTTATAAAGCTTTAATAATGCAGCAAGCTGACACAACTCAGCAGTCTTCCAACCGACCTTATTGTATAGGCTGGGTTTTTTTTGTCTCTGCTGACATTGGATGATCAACTGCAGAATTTTCTGTTATTGGGGATTGGCAGTGTAGAAAGGGTCCCCATTCAGAGCCACTTCTCAGTGAGAAGCGAGAAACTTGGGAGCCTGGAAGAGTTTGTCCTTACACAGTCCTGACTCTATGGCTGACTTTGGACATGTCTGTAAGGAAAAAAAAACCATCCTTCGTTTGCTATTCAAATAAAGAGATCAGAAGTTGTTTTCTGTTTGCTTGCTTGTTTGCCCTTCTGATCATTTCACACCTCAAAGCCAGTGCCTACTTTGAGGAAATTTTCAGCAATTATTATGATTTAATGGGTCTTCTTTGGCCAGTCCCTGAAGGTAAATAAGAAAAGTGAAAAAAAAAAAATTAAAAGTCAGCTGAAACCACAGCTTTCCTTTGCCAAAATGTATTTATTAATTAAAGGACAGGGGCAAAAAAACATGCCATAGCCAGCACTGTTATTCCCAAAAGGCAACTCAACCACAAAGCTAAGCACTGGAATTTATAGACTCCAGTGGGAGCTGAAAAACCCCAGATGTGAGTGTAGACCCGGCACTCATGGGTCTCTTGAGGATTTTCTATGAAGCACGCTCAGATACTGCCTTTGTCCCGACTTGGCTGTCTCTGCACCTCACAGACACAGTCACGCCTTCTTCAGGCCGGACTCCATCCTCTTCCTTCTGTTGGTTTCTTTCTTTCACTCCAGGAGCCTGAGTGGAGGGCGCTGTGTTTCCCCAGGTGCGGAGCTATCAAAGTACAAGGACAGAGCGGGTACCAGCCGTCTCCAGACATTCTCAGCGTAACAGGCTCCGTTAGGAGAGCAGCTAGGTGGAACTGGTGGGTGTGTGAAGACAACAAATCCAGGGAAATTTCTCTTTGAAGTTTCAAGGTGGCTCAGAGGCCTCCTAAAAGTTTTCCATCTTTTGGAAACACACACATGTGCGCGCGCAGAGAGATGTACCCTATACGTTCAGGCTGGCGCACATAGCCGATCTACATGATCGAATCCTTATAGTAGTTATGAAAGACCCAACTCAGGGCTTCCCTGGTGGTCCCGTGGTTAAAACTCTGCGATTCCACTGCAGGGGATGAAAGTTCGATCCCTGGCCCGGGAAACTAAGATCCTGCATACTGCATGGCATGGCCAAAATATTAATAAATAAAAACTTAAAAAAACAAAACCAAAGTCACTGCACTTGAAAAAGATTGATTCTTAAAAAAAAAAAGAAGAAGAAGACCCAACTCCATGTGGAGTACTTAAGACAAGCTCACTGGGCTTGGTCCCTCTACTAGGGGGTTCTGACCAAGGTGAGGAAACACTGATGCTATGAAACCAACCAGAGGGAACGCCCTGTCTGCCCCCATGGTGAGCAGGCCCACGAGCTTATACTGTGAGCTCCGTCGAACCATAAGAAACATGAAGGGTTAAGAGTTTGGGCTCAGCAGTCAGACTGTCTCAGACCCAACTTGCGATTTCTCCACTCACCAGCTGTGTGACCTTGAGCCAAAGTACCAAATTCCAATGTCACATCTGTAAAATGGTGATAATAAGAGAGCCTGCCTCACTTTGGAAAGATTAAATGCATGCTAGATAACTTAGCAGTCCTTGCACTGAAAAAGCACTCAGAAATGCCTAAAGATGATAATGATGATAAAGTCACATTCACCACTGGTAACTCCTATGCCTGGTACAGAAAACTCATTCCATAAATGCAGAAAGTAAGGAGCAAGGGTGACATAAATACACAAATGAGGATAGGATACACAAATGAGCTCAAACTAGAGCCTTAATTTGGACACAAAGCACTTGCTTCCTAGGTTTCTGTAACTCAGAATTTCAAAACCTTTTAATCGGAAGCCTAAAATTCAAATTTCTGTAGCAGCCAGGCAGGTAACATAAAAGAATGAACTGGCGTTTAGAGTCTGAGACAAAATGGAGAGCTGTGACCTCCAGCAGTGAGGGGTAGCCCTGCTCAGCTCCAGAAGAATATCGCCTCACTTTGAGAGAAGCCAGAAATCCAGACTTCCTTGTGAAATAGACCAAATCTTAAAACAACTAAGTCGATTTCTTTTAAAAAAAAATTACCCTCAGGTCAAATAACACATAGCCCGCCAGTCAGATCTCAGACTGCCCGCTTGCCTCCCCTGCCTTAATGGAAGCTGCTCTGTATTTGAGTCTTCTTTTGAAATGTTCGCCAGGGGACCCATGAGACGTGAGCTCCTCAACGTCATCTCTGGGGTCCTGCTTCTCAAAAGATCCACGTGGAGTTAGTTCTCCACTTCTTGATGGTTATGTTCGACAGTATATAGCCACCTAACAAGGGCTGCCTCACTCCCCAAAGGATGCTGATAATAAGTATGGATTTTTAAAGCATGATTGTTTTCTGGCTGAAATAACAACAGTCTCCAAAAATTCCTAACAACTTCCTCTAGTACTGCTATTACGGCAATCTGGAGAGAGGCTGATTCCATAGTTCACGTAGCTTTGTTTTGTTTGGAGGGAAAGTCTGGCATTTTACAAAAATGTAGAACACTTAGCACTGGAATGACTTTTCCATAGCGCTGATTATTGGAGAGCAAGACGCTTAACCATATGTCTTCGAAATGTGATTTTAAAAATTCTCTGCTAACCATAAAAGGCAAACTGCCCTCTAGTCTTTCCATATGAAGGTGATAATTTTCTGCAGGCTCACAAAAGCTGCATGGGTTACAGCCCAATACTTAGGGGAAACCTCATCACAAATGAGAGACCTGGGCTCCAATTCAGCTCTGTCGCTTACTCACTAGCCATGACCTTGGGCAAGTCATTTAATTTTCAAGAGCTTCTATTTCCCCATCTGCAAGATAGGGGCCATGACACCCCACAGGCTGATTGGGAATATTAAATAAAATCACATACAGATGGGCATAATCCAAATCCATAAGAGATATTTGCCATCAGTGTTGATTGCATCTGAATCTCTGCTTCTCCTGCGACAAAATAGCACTCTTACTTTTTAATTTTTATTTTTTTTAGCACTCCTATTTCTGACCATGAAATAACCCCCTGGCAATGTCATTTACCTTCCTATTATTTGGCAGCTCTGTGGAAAACAAAAGGACTGAGAAGCCATAACTGTTTCATATAAACTTTAGGTTGTGTGTCCACAGTGGTACGAAAACTAGAGGGTGGAAGACGGAATGAAACTGGTCAGAGGGGAAGAAAGGGAGGAGGGAAGAGGCAGGACCGGAGACCTGGGAGCACTAATATGTAAGGGACAGACAGCCCTGGGCCTGGAGCACCGAAGGAGCAATCAGGAGAGCAGGACCACCGGGGAAATGCTCCTGTAGACACCACAGGAAGGCAGTTCCAAGATGGCGTGCGTGGCCATTGGTGCTGTGAGGTCATGCTAAGAAGTCCTAGAAGGCCTGAAAGATGCCGCTGAGTTATCAACAAGGAAGCAAGAGCAATTTGACTCCACTGGAGCACTGAGGGGGCAAAAATCAGGTTTTGATGAGTCCTATCACGTGTACATGTTGAAAATATGGTGATGACAAATTTAGACAACTGACTTTCCCTGGTGGCTCAGCTGGTAAAGAATCTGCCTGCAATGCAGGAGACCTGGGTTCGATCCTTGGGTCAGGAAGATCTCCGGGATGTCCATATTTTCAAATGAAAGAAAGCAAGATGATTAGAAAGTGGTGAGACAGCCTTTTACTGTGCTTCCTTCTGAAAGTAACAGGAAATAAAAGATGAAAAGCAGGTAGATGTTGTGCTCAAAAGACTGTATCACTTACAGGTAGCCCTGAATCCTGATCAAGTTCCATCAGTTCACATCTCACAAAGGGGATGTCAGCTAGTTTAGGTGTAGTCGTCTTGTGTTGACAGTAACACCTGGGATACAATGAAATCTTTCCCAGCATTGCTGGGAAGCCACTCTTCCCTTCTAGTCCTGGTCTGTTGGTTGAGTTTCTTTCCTTGGGAGCTGCCAGGGTCACCAGGTAACTCAGGAGCTCACCTCCATCCTCTCTAAGCTGGCACATAGCAGACTCTGGCTCATGTGCAACCCTGCTTCTTTTCCAGAGCATAGGAAACTTGGAAACATGACTGTGACGGTGAAGAAGACCGTCCCCTCCGCCGAGGCCGTGCAGATCCTCTACCAGCGAATGAGATATGAGTACGAGTTCTACCACTACGTCAAGGAGCAGTTCCACCTGCTGAAGCGCAAGTTCGGACTCAAGTCTCGGGTCAGCCGCCCACCGCTGAGACCCCAGTTCTTCATTCCAACCCCACTGGAAACCGAGGAGCCCATCGACGACGAGGAACAAGACGACGAGAAGTGGCTCGAAGATATTTATAAGAGGTGATGCCAGCACTGTGTTGCCTCCAGTGGCTTAATCTCCCTTTCCAGAAAGTTTGTGTGTGTGTGTGTGTGTGTGTTGGGGGAAGAAAAAAATCCTTAAGGGACGAAATGAATGCTTCACAGCATTAAAAAGAACAAACGTTCCCACAGGTTGGGGTCATTGGGAGATGCCCGGTTTTGCGGGTTTTATTTGTTTTAATTTTATTCTGTGTTTTTCTGGCTCCTTGGGTCCTTCCCAGGTACACTAGACGACTCCACCACAAGGCATCTTGTCATAAAATAGCTTTTCTTCCCCAAGTATAAATGAGAGAGGAGGGAGAAACAGAGCCTATAGCCCAGGAACTCATCACTTGTCACCTGTAAAAGTATTACCTCAGTGGTTGAAAATGTCCAGACTTGTATATTTCAGTAAAAACGCAAAACCACTGCAAAGACCAGGAAGCCTACTCTAGAAGGCTCTAAGAGGAAATGGTAAGACAGATAAGGACATCAGAAAGGGAGGATGTCCCTGGATAAGTGATTTCTGCCCACACGGGTAGAGTTCTGCCCCTGGTCCATCTTGGGGGACACTTTCACCCAGAGCAGCACATGTATTGTCTCTGAAAGAGCAAGTCGGCTTCTGCCACACCTTCAATCAGTCCAGAGCCTTGAGTACCTCTCAAGGTCAAAGTGCGTGGCAGGCTCCACTGAGACATTCTGTTCACAAGCTCCATTCTGCCAGACTTCAAAGTAGCATAGCCGGGAAAAGAATTTGTTGGCTGTGTAAGGAAGAACATAGGCAAGACAGATTGACTCTGAAGGACATGTGGCCTAGGAAAATGGCATGACTATGTCCTTTCCCCCTGGTATGAAGCATCTCTCATCGGCATTGTTTTACCTGGAAATCCAGGAACTGATTGTAGCTCTGACACTTGATTCCTGTGGCCTAAGTTCTAAGCCTGACCACAGACAGGGCATGATCTACCAGGCACATCCGTGGCCAGCAGGGTCCCAAGTAGCTGGTACCTTTCACCTTCTGGTCCCTTAAGAGGTACGTGTTTTGGGTGGAAAGTGATACTGAGTTCTGTGCAAGCAGCAGTCAAACTGAAGTCCACTTATTATGGAAGCAGCTCCCTCCTGAGAAACCCTTACTAGGAGGTCAGTAAGAAAAGCAGGAGTTTCTGGGTAAGAGATTGCTTGGCCAGCTTCATGAGTAAGTGTCCGCCCCAAAGTGATCTGAGTAGAAGCTGGGCAGTCCCATTCCTTTAAAATATCTCCTCCCCAGCCCATTCCCATCACCTGCCCCCTCTGCGTGATGCCTTGGTTCAATCATCAGCAATCTATTTCTTTGGATTTTGAAATGTCTTCATCTGTGACCATCCCCTTCCAAAAACACGTATACTTCTGGGCAGATAATACACAGTCGGCCTACAAGCAGCAGTGAAGGTGGTGGTGGCAGGCAGGATCCTAGGGACAAATTTTGTCTCCTTCAGGTTTTTTCCCCTAGAGCCAGCCCTTCAGGAGCATTAGCAAAGTGTGAGTTGGGAATACTTCACAGTAAATAAGACTCAGACTTTACACAAGCTACACATTTTCTACTTTTCAGAAACCAACAAGTCTCTCTAGAATTTTTTCTTCGTTCACTAAAATTGGACGGTAGCCAAGATGTAAAGCAAGTCATTTGGAACCTGTCAAGTGTGCACTAAAGCTACTTTATCATGAGATGTATTGAGAAGGCTCCACCCCGCAGGAGTCCAGTGAAGGCTGGGACCACAGAGGCACAGAGTCCAGCATTTGGCCACTTGTGAGCCTCCTTTCTGTCTCAGAGAACTGGGGCAGGAAAGTGATGCAGGGAAATGTGCTTAGAAGAGGAAATATCCTTTGTCCTGCTTAGAGAGACCAGGGCCCTATTGTTAGGCTTGCTTTAAAACTCAACCCAGAGAACAGCTGTCATAGTCAACATAGAGTGAGAGCTATTGCCTGGTACATTGTGAATCACATCTTTGAAATTGCCTATAAAGAACAATCCTTAGTTTACACACTGTGCAATCCCACTATCCGAAAATAAGGTCCGCTGAGTGTTCTCTGCTGTTGTCAGAACATCAGGACAATTGGTCATCTTTAAAAAATGCATCCTCTTAATGCAAGTGCATGTGAGCACTTCTACCTGTGTGTTCAAAAGCAATCATTGTCAGCAGTACTCACTGTACCATCAGAGGCTGACTGATTTACTTACCAGGACTTGATGTAATTTTGCCCAACAAACAGCCTCTGGGCCCTAGAAGTCAAGGCACTTCATCAGTTTATTTGGCACACATGACAACATTTCTTTGGCCCTGAGCCCAACACAGTTTGTACTTCATGAAATATATTGTACATTTTACATAGTTTAATTTAAAAAATACATTTTAAGCTGGTTGATCTTTGACTGCCTTATTTATTATAACCTTTCAGCACATTCCAAGGTTTTAGTTACTCAGGAAGGAGTTAATTAAAATGATTTTATTTTGGTCTGATGGATGTTTTTTAAAAGGAAAATTATTATTATGAACCTTCAGCCTACTTTCCTTGAGTGCCCTAAAAGTGCTTGTAAATCGTTTTGTTTTTGTTTTTTTTCAAGAAGAAAGAAAAAATGGTATTTGACATTGATGGAAATTCAAAAGTATATATGGAACTGAAACATTAGCTTAGCTAAAATAAAAGCAATCTGTGTTTGAGATGAAGTGTTCCTTAACTTATTCATTACCCGTGTAAATAAATGAATATAAATAAGTTGATATTTTTTCCCATTCTGTTGATAGCTGGAAATAAAAGTGCCTGCAGATTCTCACTGCCCCCTCAGCCTGCTTAATGGGCCAAAGCTTCTTCCTTAAGATGTGATTTGGGGAAAGATGCATTGTTAAAAATCTGGAAACACTACTGTAATTAGATTGATGCTTTTATTGTTATGTGCAGTGGTTGGTTGGGTGTCAGGGTGCTTGGTTGGAATCCTCAGCCTTGACAGGAGGGATCTACGCTGCCCGCCTGTGGTCACGTGGGAAGATAAGGCTTCCCATCTCAGGCAGTCTGGTGTCTGCTCTGATCTCTTTCCCAAGACGTGTAGCGCCTCCACAGCTGGGTGACTCTAACCTCCAGAGATGAGCAGCTTCTGATCCGCAAATGCTCTCTCTGAGAAGTTTCTCTGGGAGTTACAGAGAGACAGGGAATCTCCATGCTTTCTAGACACTGGACACTCCAGTCCGATTCCACATGACTGGAACCAGAATCTTGGTACTAAATGAAAGCAAAATCTGTTAAGGTAACATAAAACATGCTTTACTTCAAGTAAGAATCTGAGAGTCGTAAACAGCAAAGTGATAAGTGGTTACCTTTCTTTATCACTTAATTTGTCTGTAACCCGGTCACGGGCTATTTGAGTGCACTTTAAAGGCAAAAGGACTAAACAAAACTAAGATTCTGTCCCGCTCTGGAGCTGCTTGTGTGGTCTGAAGTTCTTTACAAATGGGCTGTTACCTGCAGGCCTATCCAATGAGCTATTTGGCCTCAAATGAATTTTATAGGTAATAGCAGTATTTCTTAAAAGGCAAAATGATGATCCATAGCCATTCAGGAAAAAGATTCGTGTCAAAATGGTGAAATTCCCTTCAAGTTAAAATAAAGATTTATTTTACTAAAATAACTTACTTCCATCTGGTAACAAAGAAAATGATTTTTTAAAGTATCTTGAATATCCTGTGAAAGAAAAGGCAAGTTTAAGCTAACACCAGGGTTAAGAATCTGTTAAAAACACACACACACACACACACACACACATGGAGCTTCTTTCACAGCTCGGAAAGCTCACTGTGGTGTAAACCAGTGTATTCGTTTGCTAGAGCTGTCATAACAGACTTCCACAGAATGGCTTAAACAACAGAAATGTATTTTCTCACAATTCTAGAGGCTGGAAATCTGAGCTCAAGATGTTGGCAGGATTGGTTTCTTCTGAGGCCTCGCTCCTTGGCTTACACATGGCCATCTATTCCCTGTCTTCCGTTGGTCTTCACTCCATGTGCCTTCATGTCTATATCCAAATATTCTCTTTTTATAAGGATCCCAGTCTTAATTGGATTAAGGCCCACCCTGACAATCTTGATTTTAATTTGATCCCTCCTATAAAGACTCTATCTCCAAATACTAATCACATTCTAAGGTACTGTGAACCAGGGGTCCACATATGATTTTCATGGGGACACTGTTCAGCCCATAACACCCAGATTACAGCAGAAAAGTTAGAGCAGGTGAGAGAAGCAAGCCTAAAGAGTCACAGACGCCCCCTGCCCCCTGCAACCCGAGAGCTGCAATGGGATCCAGCAGTCATCGGGTCCCTCATTTCACAGATGAGGAAACCAAGATCCAGATGGAAGATGTAAACACATCACAGGCTAACTTTTTCCACTCATATTAGTTTGTTCAACTTTTGAATATCTACCAAACTAAAACTCTAAAATGGTGAGAGAGCCGGAGTCCATCTACTGACCTAGCATCAGTAGAAATAAGGCATATTTAGCCCCACTCGGTGCCTCCTGCCCCCTGAACTCAGCAAGCGAGGTTCTATACGAGCCACTCTATAGGAGTTGGTGCTGTAGGATCCTCTTCTCCAGATGAAGGCCCTGTTGGTTTCCAAACACTTCAGTTCTTAGAGACCGGTATCAAAATAAATATTTGAAGTCTTTCTCTCTACTCAAGGGACCTGCTGTGCGTGCTTAGTTAATTCAGTTGCATCATGTCTGACTCTTTACGACCCCATGGACTGTAGCCCGCCAGACTCCTCTGTCCATGGGGTTCTCCAGGCAAGAATACTGGAGTGGGTCACCATGCTCTCCTCCAGGGAATCTTCCCAACTCAGGGATCGAACCCCCAAGTCTCTTACATCTACTACACTGGCAGGCAGGTCTTCACCACTAGTGCCACCTGGGAAGCCCACTCAAAGGACACCGTGGTTCTTGTTTCTGGATAAACAGAGTTGGACCACATTTGCCCATCTCAAATTATAGTTTTATTTTTCTTAAGGGCAAGATGAAAAGTCATGTTCTGCTTCCTGTAAGGTGTTTTGGATGGACCCATCTCAAAAAATAAAGTCAAATGTGGCTCATAAAACAAGTTGAAGCTGAGTGCAGGCATGCCCCTGGAAAACCAGAACTAGAGGACAACGAGGCCCTGATCACTCACAGGCCTCCTCACTCCCTGACTATTGCACTCTCCCAAGAATTCCTTTCTGGCTAGGGCAGGATTGGCTCACAGCTCGGGCACTGCCAATTCCCAGGGAGCACCCAGGCCCACAGATGTTCATGGGTCACAGAATTGCAAACTGACCACTTGTGCATTTTGGATTTCAACTTGTAAACAGGGGGATTCCCTCTTTTAAAAAAGAAAGAAAAAGGAAAAAAGGGAAAGGGAAGAAAATTCACCACGCAAAGGAAAAGTGTGAGCTAAGTTTTTCCTTTTCCAATCTTGGCGTGTGGGTGTAGCTATCTTCAATCTGACTCTTGCCAGACACTGTATGCTTTGAGCAGGCATGGAGCAATTTGCCTGACGCTGCACTGCCAGAACATTGAGACTTGACCTGTAACATGCCTCTTCTTCCAGTCCTGAGTGGGGACAGCTGGGCGGACGGGCTGCACCAGACGCAGCCCGCTGGCTGCTGGGTACAGCTCAGAGAAGAGGTGGAGAGCAGGAAGCAGAGCGCTGACTGACCAGGGCAAGCAGCAAATCCCCGAGTTCAAGTCCCAGTTGGTCGATTCCACTGGGTGTTTGAGTAAAGCACTTGACCTCCCCAGGCTTGAAGTCACCCCAGCTGGAAAGCATTAAGAAGAAAACAGGACGTCCCTTGACAACCAAGAGCTGCTTCTGGGATGAACCTTGTCCCACCCTCCACCCCCATATGCTAAGAGACTAAGAATCACAGTCCCTCTGGGGCTGACCAAGGTTTTCTGCCCTAAACGCTGTGTCCCCAGCAAAAGAGAATAGAATTACACATAAATCCAGGTCTACAAATGCCTTCAGTCCCTCATGTCTTAAGTGCCGTTGCCCAGCATACCAGTAAGTCGATGGAAAGCAGCACTTCTGAGATGTGAATGAAGCCAAAAGGAAGATGCCCGTTCTACTGGACATGCATCAGTGTTGTTATTCAAGGCAAACCACTCTGTGGATTTCCGTTTTTCTCAACACTCTCTTTGGGAATTTATCTAGCTGTGAGTTATAAAATTCCTCTTTAAGTCACAGTTTCTACTAAATACAGGCTTCCTGTAAATCCTTTAGAGTACCCTGTATTTCTGATCCTGTTAATAAGGAGCTTAAAACCATCCTTGTGTATTAGTACAGGTTGTGTATGAGGAAGGGAAAGATATAGCCCTGAATGCAGAGTTCCAGACAATAGCAAGGAGAGATAAGAAGTCCTTCTTCAATGAACAATGCAAAGTAGAGGAAAACAATAGAATGGGAAAGACTAGAGATCATTTCAAGAAAATTGGAGATATCAAGGGAATATTTCATGCAAGGATGGGCATGATAAAGGACAGAGTGGTAAGGACCTAACAGAGGCAGAAGAGATTAAGAAGAGGTGGCAAGAAGACAGAAGAACTGTACTAAAAAGGTCTTAATGATCCGGATAACCATGATGGTGTAGTCACTCACCTAGAGCCAGACATCCTGGAGTGTGAAGTCAAATGGGCCTTAGGAAGCATTACTACAAACAAAGCTAGTGGAGATGATGGAATTCTACCTGACCTATTTCAAATCCCCAAATACGATGCTGTTAAAGTGCTGCACTCAATATGCCTGCAAATTTGGAAAATTCAGCAGTGGCCACAGGACTGGAAAAGGTCAGTTTTCATTCCAGTCCCAAAGAAAAGTAATGCCAATGAATGTTCCAGCTATCAGACAGTTGTGCTTATTTTGGATGTTAGTGAGGTTATGCTCACAGTCCTTCAAGCTAGACTTCAGCAGGACAGAGAACTTCCAAATGGGTTTAGAAAAGGCATAGGAACCAGAGATCAAATTGCCAACATTTGTTGGATCATAGAGAAAGCAAGGGAATTCCAGAAAAACATGTACTTCTGATTCATTGGATATGCTAAAGTCTTTGACTGTGTGGATCACAACAAACTATGGAAAATTCTTAAAGAGATGGGAGAACCAGGCAACCTTACCTGTCTCCTGAGAAACCTGTATGTGGGTCGAGGCAACAGTTAGAACTTTACATGGAATACAGAGCGGTTCAAAATTGGGAAATGAGTATAAGAAGGCTGTATACTGTCACCCTGCTTACTTAACTTCTATGCAGAATATATCATGTGAAATGCCAGACTGGATGAACCCCAAGCTGGAATCAAGATTGCCAGGAGAAATATCAACAACCTCAGATATGCAGATGATACCACCCTAGTGGCAGAAAGCAAAGAGGAACTAAAGAGCCTCTTGATGAGGTTGAAAGAGGAGAGTGAAAAAGCTGGCTTAAAACTCAACATTCAAAAAACTAAGATCATGGCATCCAGTCCCATTACTTCATGGCAAATAGAAGAGGAAAAAGTGGCAGATTTTATTTTCTTGGGCTCCAAGGAAAAGTTTCAATAAAAACTGAAAACCTGAAAGGATGGGGTACTGTACTTTTTAGAGTCTTATTTCTCTTTCTCAGAAGTGGCATCACTGTTCTGATGTTGTGGGAGGAATCTGGGAATGATCTTGTGGGCTGGTGATGTGTTCAGCATGGCAAATCTTTCTGAGGATCTGCTTTCCACTACAGAACCACCACGGGTGGAGACTATAATATGTTGTGCTACTAACGTTTCATAGGCAAAGGAGAGCCATGACACTGACCACAGACTTCCTTACAGCCATCCTTTTTGCCACTTGTGTCTAATGTACTGCTTTCTTTCCTCCTGTGGCCCACTCTCCTATTTGTTCTCTGTCTTTGACTGAAAGTTAATGAAATTCTAGTCCAGTGCATGTTCCCAAAGGATAATTCACAAGCCAGGTGTGTGAGATGAACATGGGAGAAAAGCCCTGTGTTAATTTGTTGAAATGCCAAAGTTCGAAGACTTTCGTCACACAGCACAGTGACATTTTCAGAGCATGCCAAGGGCCTAAAGGAATACTGCAGTTAGAAGAATCAGTTTATTTTATCAAATCCTTCATTTCTCAAAACTAGTTGCTGTGAAACTCTTACTGAGTAAGACTCTGTAGCCTGTGGAACTAGTATTCTGGAGATGATGCTCTGAGAAGAAATAAGTTTTAATGTAAGTCATTTTTTCCTCATTGGAAGAGTCTCTTTCTCTGTGTTATGGTTCATTTTTTGGTCTTCCGATGGTCCATGAATATTCTGTGGAAGGAATGAAGCTGAAGCACCAATACTTTAGCCACCTGATGCAAGGAGCTGACTCATTGGAAAAGACCCTGATGCTGGGAAAGATTGAGGCCAGGAGGAGAAGGGGACGACAGAGGATGAGATGGTTGGATGATATCACTGACTCAATGGACATGAGTTTGAGCAAGCTCTCAGAAATAGTGGAGGACAGGGAAGCCTGGCGTGCTGCAGTCCATGGGGTTGCAAAGAGTCAGACATGACTTAGTGACTAAAAAACACAATCGTGGTCCATGTGTCCTGCTTGAGGAAAACGTATTTACCGATGATTAACATTTTGACAAATAGAAGATGAAGGCAAATAACATCAAATAATTAACAAGGGGTCATCTTTTAATTTTGCTTATTCTCCCTAATTTCATTTCCCTCCCTCCTGAAAAAATCTTTTTAAATTGTCTGTGCTTTTTAATTTGATTTGGGTCCCTCAAATCAATTCAGTACTTCCATGACAACGGTGCTCAAATCAAATCGTGTGCAAGACATCTGCCCCTCGTCTTCTCTGGTCTGTGGTTTGTTAAACAGTAGGAAGAAAAACAGTGGCAAGAGAGAGATCTCAAGCTGTTCAGATAAGGTTGGTGTTTGAAGATAAGAACACTCAGCTCTTGAACTTGAGCTCGGCTTCTGCACATTGGGGTGACCTGTGTTGCTCAGTACACTAGGGGGAGTCGTATCCATAACGAATCACTCAAGAAATCCCAAGGTCTTTCCAAACCTAATTTTTCTCCCATACCTGCTTATTTTCTTTCAAGGCTTTAGACTAGTATGAGCCAGAAGCAAGTGATGGTTAAGGTATTCAAAACACAGCATACACACTGTCAACTGATCAATAAGCCATTATTTCTCCCAGGCTGTGTAACCTACTTTAGTTTTAAAATGACTACAGTCTTTTTCAGTCTTTATCAGACGATCTTTCCTGAGTGTGTTGTATAATTATAACAAGATTGAAAGTCTGATTTGATGATCAAGAAGTGACTCATGTGATGACTCAGTGATCATGATAACCCTCAAGCAATCCCACCACTGCAGCTATAAAGGTAAGTAGAAAGTAATACAAAGAAGAAATCGAGACACAGAAGTAGAGGACAAAGATATGGACACCAAGGAAGAAAAGGGGAGAGGGTTGGATGAATTGGGAAATTGAGATTGACACGTATATGCACTACTGATACTATGTATAAAACAGATAAACAAGGAGAACCTACTGTATTACACAAGGAACTCTACTCAATGCTGTGTGATGATCTAACAGATGGGAAGGAAATCCAAAAAAGAGGAGATATACGTATGGCTGATTCACTTTGCGGTTCGGCAGAAAACAGTACAATATTGTAAAGCAACTACATTCCAATAAGAATCTTTTAAAAAGAAAAGAAAGGGAGGGAGGTGGGAGGGGGGATCAGGATGGGGAACACATGTAAATCCATGGCTGATTCATGTTAATGTATGGCAATGTATGGCAAAAACCACTACAATATTGTAAAGTATTTAGCCTCCAACTAATCAAAATAAATGAAAAAATAAAAAGAAAAGAAAGTAATACAGTGACTCAAGGATGTCAGAAGTCAAGAATGCCATATTGCCTCTCATCATGGCAGCCCAAGCTCAAAAATTCAAATAACTCTCAATTCAAATTCTTCTAACATCCAAAAACTCACTGGCACACAGAGGGACTAAATGTGGAGGAGGTGAGAAATCAGTGACAATCTGGCTGAAAAAGAAGGTTTCGGCTTTGTGCTACATCTCCAGCCACAGCGGAACTTGCCAAAAATAGCAGAGCAGATCTAAAGCACAGAGATCAGGCTGCCCTTTCAGCAGATCTGCAGGAAAGGTCTTGTACCCTGGGTGTATAGTAGAAAATAAAGGTCCCATGATGTTAAATAATGAGCTCGAGGTAGCACAGTAAGTGTCAGGGTCAGGATGCATATCCAAAAAGGCAAGCTAGGACTGAGGCTGACTGCTGAAGATTTTGGAAGAAATTTGCACTTTACTCTAAGGGCAATGAGAAGCTCCCCAGGGCATTTCAGAAAAGGAAAGTCACATGAGGAAATCATTTCTTTCTAAATTAATTAGCAAGTGAGCTGATTGTTCTCCCTGTCCCCTCCTCCCCAGCGGTTCACCGCCCTTCTTCACAGACTCCATCTTCTGGGATCCTGATCCCTGTGAATTGAGCTCCCTGGGCTCCCTGCCTGAGCCTCTGTGATAGATTTGGCCGATGGGTGGCGTGCAGGAAATGGGGAACATCTGAATGGAATTCTGCCTCTGACTGTATAATAGGGGAAGAAATGCAAGGCAAAACTCTGTTAGTCATCCCACGTGTGCCCGGGGGATGGGTTGGGGTGTTGGCCATGAGACTGGAGAAGGACAGAAGCCAAAACTTTAAGTTGGTTCCATGACTGATTTCAATCAGTGGAAAACAGTGCTCTGCACAGTAAATATTTGCTGAGTTGAATGCACCAAAAGGAGCTAAGGGAAAATACAGCATTAACTCAAATATTTCCAACTCGGGTAGAGATGTAAGTCATAGAAATGAGATGATGGGCTGAAAGAGCTGACTTAGAGGGTAGAGAGGGCCAGCTGGAATGTGTGGATGTGTTGAGATTAGCCTGCTTGCTGAGGCAGAGTTCCCAGTAGATGCCCTCAGCCCTCCGTGTGGGCACAAGCAGTGGGATTGGGCCCCCAATTCCCCCCAGGCAACACCAGGGTGCTACACAAATTTAACCATGTCTAGATGTGCCATGATGTGAAAAAAAGGTGGAAAACTCAGTTCTCATTTACTCTACCCAAAATACACACAGTTCTTTTGTTTATTTGTTTTCTTAACACAGGTCTTTTCTTTCCAGGTCCTGTGATCCCTTCTCTTTTACACTAATCATTATTTGACCTCCATGTAAGCATGGGTAGACACCAGAGCCCTGATTCACCATCAATAAGGGAACGTGTTTAATTTTTCTAGCAAAGATGATGGATCAGAAATGTGTCCATCTTAGACTGCTTCAGGCCAATTTGAGAACATGGCAACACTAACTGTCATAAAAGCAAATTTTTGATCTCAGCCTCATGAGTACCAGCGTGAACAGACTGGCCATCCATATATCCCAAGAAAAACAGGAATCAGACATTACCATTCTCATTCCGAAAATAATTAACCTGTGCATCTAGAGTCTCCCTCTCACTAAAATGATTACAAGGTAAAAAGTTTCCATAATTATAAATGGTATTTATTAATAGCATTGGCCAGCTAAACTGTGATTAATATCCAGTCTTGATATTCATCTTCAAAGAGGATTTTATGTATATTACTTGGCATTCAAATATATACATGCTAAAATTAAAATCATTTTAAATTAGTATTTTTGAATTTGCAAATTAAAACTGCAAACAGTGGTTTATTTGACTGGATAGCTTAGGAGTCAGAGGTGAATTTTTATTTCAGTTGAACATACTGTGCCGTACATTTGAATAGTTCCGTATAATGCTAAAAAATGCTTTCATATATGTTACCTTAGCCCTCTGTGTAGATAGCTATATGGATAGGAATATATACAGGAAACCGAAATTCAAAGAGGCAAATTGATTGAGATGAGGTCACAGAGTAGCTGAACGGATTCTAGAAACTTCTGATTTCTTGTCAGTTGCTCCCTTTTCGAAATTATGCCTCCACGGCCAACATATAGGAAATATTCTTTTTTCTCATTCATTAGATATGCTCACTACATCATAACTGTGGGGTTCCCCTGGGAGTCCATGAGAGTGCAACATTTGAACTCTTGGCCTAAGAGTTTGATTAAACATAGTAAAAACAGCTGCTCCTCATTTAGGGCATTTTTTTTTTTTTTTTTGAAGCTCTTATTCTGGACACAAGCCTTTCGTGGGGAGATTCTACTGAAATAAGACCTATATTTTACCTGGTTTAAGCTTTACTATGTCCTACCGATTAGTGTAAATTTAGTTTCAAGGAAATAAAGAGAAAAACTACAGTGTGTTTGGATTAAGACATAAGCTTGCTTGAGTGGAAATCTAAAAATGCCCCCTTTTCCCATTCCTTATACATTAGCGTCCATGGCTTGGTGGCAGGTCATAAGAATGAGAAAGGTTCATGGGGGGGAGAAGGAAAAGACGTAAGGAATCAGGCTTCACAGCCTCCCCACACTTAACCTCCGTTCCCAAAAAGGCTCCCCGTCATTTCATCCCTGGGTTTCCGGGCACTTAATCCCTGCGATGGTCAGGTGAGATAGGAGAGATTCCTGTTTTAGTTGTAACTTGCACTGGGGCTGTAGTGAGCAAATCCAGGCCTCCAGCTATTTTCCTGACTGTGGTCAGAACACCAGGCTGAAGCCCTGGAGCACCACGAGGACACAGGCAAGTCTCTGCCAGCTTCCTCTTCTACCCAGAGACTCAGATCCAGCCACCATGCTCGAATTTCAGGGCTATGGATATTTGCCCTTTTATTATGCCCTCTTTTCTCAACTTCTCTTTTCTTTCTTTTTAAAAACAGCATAAATAAAAAATACTGTTCAATATCACTTATATGTGGAATCTAAAAAAAAAATTATATAAATGAACTTATTTACAAAACAGAAATAGACTCAGAGACATAGAAAACAAATTTACGGTTACCAAAGGGGAAGAGGGAGAAGGATAAAGAGGAATTTGGGATTAAGAGATACAGACTATATTTAAAATAGATGAGGAACAAGGATCTATGGTATAGCATAGGAAACTATATTCAGTATCTCATAATAACCCATAATAGAAAATAATCTGAAAAAGAATATATATATATATATAACTGAATCTCTTTGCTCTACACCTGAAACTAACACAACTTTGCAAATCAACAGTATTACAATTCTACAAAAATAAATAAACTAAAATGATTTTGCTTTATGACCCCAAATAGGCCTCCATGCTTCAATGAATAGATAAGATTTATGTTATATTGTGCAAGTAGACTCTGATTTGAGGGTGAGGAAGGACTTTAAAAATAAACTCAGTGGGAGAAATCACAAAGAAAAAAGTATTAGACTCTCTGAGGTAAAAAAAAAAAATCATAATTTAAAAGCAAATAACAAATGGGGGAAATATTTGCAGCAGAAATGGCAGTAAAAGATTGAAATTGCTACATAAAGAACTTACATAAATCAATAAAGAAAAGTAAAACATGTGCAAAAAATATGTTAGTTCTCAGAACTTAGTTCTATAAAAAGCTAAAAACATGAAAAATTTTTAATCCTCATAAATAACCAAAGAAATTTGAATTGAATCAATGTGACATCACTGTTGACACTTTCGTGACAAACAAAACATGAAAACATAAGACATAAAAGTGGGCTAATGTCCAGCAGAGAGTATAGTGAAACTTTTACTATGCTGATGAGAATAAAATCGGTGCATTTCTGAAAAGTAATTAAGTAATTCATACAAAAACTCACAATGAAGTAAACACTGAGATTCTAACTAGTTTGGAAGCCTGGTTGAAAATACTGGTTTCATAGCTATAAATCCAGAATCATCTAAAGATATCAGGCAAACGGCTCAAAGTCTTGGTTTAAAATATTGTGATAAGAAATATCTCTCAACCTTCAAGAAATGTGAGCATAGCTTTTACTTACAGTATGCAGGTTATAGTATATTGAATTAAAAAAATTTAAATTGGTCTCATTATCTTATAGTCAGTCTGGGTATAAACTCTTTCCCCTTGACTGTGCAACCCTAACCAGCCTCCAAAGGTGGAACTGACTCCATCATGGCCTACCTACAACATTATCCTTGCCAGACCATTTTTAAACTCAATAGAAATACACATTTGCCCATGGAAAAAATACAGTTTTCCACACTTTCAGTAGGGATTTGGATAAGATTGAATTTGAAGAAGCTTTTGCTTGGATGAATTATTTTTTAAAAAGTTGTTCTAAAATTTCATAGTGTCAAGTGTTCCTAAGACAATTAAGTCATGTCTCAGTATTTTTTCACTACTTTCATCACAACTAAAGATGTACTGAAAAGGAACTGGCTATTCTATGGAGAGCACAAACTCACATGTAAAGCGATTATTCTTGCAGAGCATCTCTACCAATTTGCTGAGATTTTTCTCTTCAGCAGAGCTCAGATATTTTCAGGTTGCCAAATTAATGCAGGGATTAATTTCTAGCTCATTGAGTTGGAAAATACATTTATCTTTCATTCACTTGTAGATTTGTTACCCCGAGCATCACGCTCATAAATGAGAGAAGAGACTTGTAATTTTTATGGCTATAACCAAGGTTTGAACAATCCTGTTATTGTCTGTTTCTACACAGAGCCAAGAAGACAAGTTCTACCTCCTAAAGGAACAGAACGATCTAAGGACCTGAGCCAATCATGCTGGTTTGTTTCTGATCTTTGAACCTCCTCTTTCCCGCACAGAGCCAGGCACCCTAAGCCAGCCACTTTCTGTGTCAAGAAATATTGTTGATTTCATTTCTTTCACAGCTTGGGTCAAATTTTACTCTTGAGTAGTTATAAATATATAAATATATATATTAATGTATAATATACATTATATATAAAATAATATATAATATAATACATTTAATTTATAATACTTCTGCTAATTGTGTCGACTTGGCTTCAGGTGCCTGAAACCCAACTCTAACTAGTTCAGACAAAAAGGAAATCTATTGTTACATGTCAAAGGTATACAATCAAAGGAAGAATTGAAAAAAACAAAATGCAAGAAGGACTGGGGAGCAGCTGGGCTCCAGGAACTATCGGGTGTCTCTGTCTGTCTCTCTCTCTCTCATTTACAGGCCAGCAGGTAATATGGCCCCCTCGCGCTTCAAAACCCCCAAACCTCATTCACAGCTTCTGTCACCACAGAGAAATTGGCTGCTTGCTGGAATTCAGAAAAACATTGGGGAAAACACACTGATTGGTTTAGCTGAGTCAAGCCCCGCCCCCCCATGAACCAATCAGAAGGTCAGAAGAAGGTTCTCAGCCTACGGCTCACATATGGCCCGAGACTCCTAAATACTGTGAATGAAGCAGCCATCTAAAGGAGTGTCCACTAGAATGTCTTTTTAGATTTGCTTCTCTGGTGGCTTAGTAGGTAAAGAATCTGCTTACTATGCAAAAGACCCAGCTTCCATCCCTGGATTGGGAAAATCCGCTGAAGAAGGAAATGGCAATCTACTCCAGTATTCTTGCTCGAAGAATTCCATGGACAGAGGAGCCTGGCAGGCTACAGTCCATGTGGTCGCACGGAGTCGGCCACGACTGAAGTGATTCAGCGCATCCAAAAGCTCCGTTCAGTATTTCTACAATGTCACAAGAAACAGTTATTTTTGTGCAAATTAACTAGTGAAAGTATTTCTAAATTGGGAAAACAAAACAAAATGCAGGGAAGAAAATTAAAACCAACCACAATCTCATCATCCAAATATTTACATGTTAGTGCATATCTTCCCAGGCTTTTCTATATACATGTATTCTTTGCTATGTATAGTGTATCACTGAGATGGTACTAAATGTACAAATCTACATTGAGCTGTTCACTTAAATGTAAAAAGATACTCTTAGTTAATAACATACTTATAAATCCCTTTAGATAAAGGAATCTATAGTACACCAGAAGATGTGTGAACTTCTTGACATTATGTGCAAAACATCATAAGCATATTGGTGTGTATTTCTCTTAAAAATGGGTCCAAATTTTCACCAGACATTCAGAGTGGTCTGTGACCAAGAAAAAAGTGGAAAGCTATGGCATTCAAGTTTTCACAGCACTTCCACATAAATTACAATAGACCCAGAACTGCTGTATATTTAGTTGCAACTAGTCTCAGGTGACATAAGGATTCATGGCATTCGGCAGGCATACTATAACTTGTGAATGAATGAATCTGAATCTCAGATGTTCGAGCCAGACCCTTAGCTTGTGGTGAGCCCAGCTGGTGTCCTGCATCTCAGCTCAGTCAAGCACCCTTATCCTCACATTATGACTAATGCTTATTACGAATGTTACAATAGCTTGTTTCTGTGAGCTGTGAAGGTTAAGCTTTGAAGGAAGCTGGCAGGAGAGCAGTGTGCTATGGAGATAACATTATGAGAGAACACGGGATCTGAGGGGCTTCTGTTTTGGGTGCTGCTAGTAAACTACAGAGGTATGGAGAGACCTGGCTGAACCACCTTAGTTTAAAGCTATTTCACTGCCTTGGAGAAGGAAATGGCAACCCACTCCAGTATTCTTGCCTGGAGAAACCCATGGACAGAGGAGCCTGGTGGGTTACAGTTCATGGGGTCGCAAAGAGTCGGACACGACTGAGTGACTAACACACATACACAGTTTACTGCCTGGACTACTAGAGCTCCTAGGCCCTTACAGAACATGGAACAGTGACTTCAGGGCAAGATCATTCAGACAATTCAAAGCCAAAGGCAGTGTTTTTGGGCAAGATTATATAAATTTAATAGCCAAGTATTATTGTAGTCTCCCATTCGGGGTGAACTGAACACAGCTTCAGTGGATTTATCCCTCTTTGATTCTGTTCTGGTTAAGCTATTTGATAGCGGAAAATTTTCCTTCTCACCCAGTGCAACATCCTCTTTACTGTATAGAAGTCATATACTGTGTTCCTTTTTGTTGTTCAGTCACTCAGTCATATCCAACTCTTTGAGACCCCATGGACTGACTGCAGCATGCCCGGCTTCCCTGTCCTTCACCATTTCCAGGAGCTTGCTCAAACTCATGTTCATTGAGTTGGTGATGCCATCCAGCTATCTCATCCTCTGTCATCTCCTTCTCCTCCTGCCTTCAATTTTTCCCAGCATCAGGGTCTTTTCTAATGAGTCGGCTGTTCGAATCAGGCGGTCAAAGTATTGGAGCTTCAACTTCAGCATCAGTCCTTCAACAAATATTCAGGACTGATTTCCCTTAGGATTGACTGGTTTGATCTCCTTGCAGTCCAAGGGACTCTCAAACTCTTCTCCAACACAATTCAAAAGCATCAGTTCTTTGGCGGTCAGCCTTCTTTATGTTCCAACTCTCACATCCATTCATGTCTACTGGAAAAACCATAGTTTTGACTATACAGACATTTGTTGGCAAAGTAATGTCTCTGTTTTTTAATACACTGTCTAGGTTTGTCATTCCTAGGCACACACTTTTATATTAATCTTTGTTTGCCAACTCAAATTGTGGTATTTCACTGGGATGCTCTTCTACTTTCAACTAGAACCACTTACATACTTAAACTTGACTTGGGTCTCCATTCTCCAAGGGAGCCCAAGTCAAGCCTAACAGCTCCAAGCTGCCACTTTGATGGTGTATTCTCAGGTAGACTCAGGTCTCTACCTGCTTTTGTGACGTTATGGCTGCTACTTAAAATGCCTCTGTCACCATCAAAAATAAAATAGCCAGTTATTTAACCAGCAAAAGCCAGTTTAGTCAAGAACAGCCAGAAGAATTGCAGTTCAGGATATGCCAGTTATGGCAGAGCATAGGCCAGAGAACAAGGAAGAGGAACTTGTTTTTAATAGGAAAAGAGGGCACTTGGGAAGAGCTGAAATAACCAGAGTCCATTGGAAGAGGCTAAGAATCCAAAGTATGAAGGCTTCTTATTGGATGTACTGTCAGTCTCTGATTGGCTGTCATCTGGCAGACAAAACTTTTCTTCCTCCCGCTGGATAGTGAAGTAAGCAACTCCTTCCTGCAGGGGAGGTAAGGTAGGCATTAATAGCTTCCTCTTTAGAGTAATTGAAGATGCTTGGTTGGGTGGTGAGAGCTCCCTCTACAGGCCCGTTCCAACTCTAATTTTAGCTGAAGTGAAATGAAAGTCGCTCAGTCGTGTCTGACTCTTTGTGACCTCAGTCCATGAGGTTTAATCAATTCCACATCTCCGTTCAGTGTCTCCATTCATTCAAATCCATTCTCTCATTGCCAAATCCAAATCCACTGCCCGGTTGGTAGGTGTTCATCACAGTCATTTTCCTCAGAAATGTCAGGATCCAGTTTTACTCACAGCCTCTTACTGTTGGATTCCCATTCTGCCCTTGTGAAGCAGAATTTAGAGTTAACCTTGATGCGTGAAAAAAATGTTCTGGTTAAACAGGCTCTTTACTACAGAGAAAGCAACTAGGCCCAACAACTGACAAAATCCAGCATAGTCAGCTGGGAATTGTAGTCATCAGAGTCACTCACTCCCCAGTGCTAGGGGCTCAGCCTTCAGCCTAGGGGAAACCTTCGGGAAGCCCCACCTGACCCTCGAGAAAGTGCTCCTCCTCCCTGGCACTCACCACTCTACACTGTAAATGCCCATGTAACCATGACCTTACCCTCTCGGCCACACTCCTCTGAGAGGGCAAGGACCTTGGCTATCTTGTTCACTGCTGGGTCTATGCCACCCAACAGAGCACTTGGAATGAATGAGTGAACAAATGGCAAGCAATGAATGAGTCAGTGAATGAACGCACTCTTCCTTTTTCTCTGATCAAAGGGAGGTGGGGAAGAGGGCAGTGAGAAAGAGGAAGGTGAAACAAAGAGGAGAGTTGGAGAGAGAAAGCAAGTGACCCTTGTTACCCCTTGGAAACCATCACGAACGGTCTGACAGGACTAGAATATCTCTGGTCTGCTTCTAAGGGATACTCCATGAGTATTTTATTTAAACATTTAAAACTTATAAAACGAAAAAACATGAAGAGAGAAAATCATTCAGTATGGGACTCTCGCTCTGCAAGTACCAAGCAGGTAGGTCTAATAAATCAAGCTTTTCCTCTGCTCCATGGTGTGTGGAATGATTTAGTACACCCATAAAGCAAACTGAAGGACTTGGAGCTGAGAGACAGTCCGGAGGCCTGGAGCTGGGATTGTGTAGACAGGGCTGTGTTTGAAGGCGTGGCTCTGAGGCTTGCAGTTGCCCTGAGTCCATGGGAGGACAGAGTTCAGCAGAGGAGCAGTGTCACCAGCAGCTCTGTCCATGGCTGATCAACATGACGGAATGTGATGTCAGCAAGGGAGGTGGGGTGCCGATCAGGCTGCAGATTTTCTCAGTCGATCCCCAATTTGCTGTGCTTTGTTCACATGTAAGGGGGGCCATCATGCCTAATACAGCCTAATACAGTTTCATGCTGTTTGTAAAAATCATTAGAATGCTTGAAATAGAAAAAAATACGCTCAGGGTTTACTACACAAAGAAAATAACTGTGTATAAAACAAAAATAAGCATGGTCTCAGCAAGATATTAATTGATTTGCATGGGCTGTCAATTCAAGAAGCCAGAGAATCTAGGAAGGAAAAAATGGAAATTTTGAAGAAACAAGAGGGCTTCCCAGGCGGCTCAAGTGATAAAGGATCTGCCTGTAATGGAGAAGCTGCAGGAGCCACAGGTTCAGTCCCTGGGTCAGAAAGATCCCCTGGAGGAGGAAATGGCAACCCACTCCAGTATTCTTGCCTGGAGGAGAATCCCACAGACAGCAGAGCCTGTCGGGCTACAGTGCATGGGGTCACAAAGAGTCGGACATGACTGAAGTGAATTAGCCCAAAAGAACAAGAGGCTACAGCTTAGAAAAGAGATGCCTTCTCACCAAAATGTCCCTAGGAGTCCTAGCTACAGTTTATCATCAAACTTGAACCAAATGTTCTCTGTCAGCAAATCCTAAATCAAATTTTCCTAGGCTATGGATGTGGCCCCAGGTTCCAGAGCTATGACAGTCTTAAACTACAAAGAGTGACTTCATATAAAGTAGAGGTCCCAGACTTTTGAAATTTATGGAGCAAGAAAAAAAATAATTAACAGAAACATGACCTAAAATAGGATTGTCAGGGGTTTGTTTTGGTGTGGGTATTTTTTGGTCAAGTTAAAACAAAGAGGATGGAGGAAAAAGGGAAGAAGGAGGAGAAAAAAAGAGGAGGAGGAGGGGGAGGAAGGAGATGAGAGGAGGATGGGGGAGGGGGAAAGAAGTAGAGGGAAGTGGAGAGAATGATTATCTCCCATCACCATGATTTTGAGAAAAGAATGAACAGTTACAGGCACACAGAAAGCTAAGAACATAGTCTCCAAATTTAAACGATGTGAATTCTTATTTATGGGAAAAGTCATCCACTTGTATTTTCTCACAGGCAGATGCTGGGGAACGAATGATGGAATAGTGTAGAATATGGGCTTTGAAGCCATGTAGGTTCAAATCCCAACTCGAGCACCTACTAACTAGGGCCAGTTGTTTCAAGCTCCCCAGACAGAGCTCTCTCCTCTGTGAGGCAGGGACTCTCACTCAAGGTCAATTGTGAGAGGGAAATGAATCCAGCTCATTAGGACTTAAGAAATGGTACCTGCTGTTATCATGGGGTGTGTCCCGCTGGCCCTCCTTATCTCTAAGTGTGAGTATAGGTAAGTGTGGGGGTTGGGGCCAAGGGTAGAAAGGAAAGGCCACTCTTTAAAAAAAAAAAAAAAAAAAAAAAAATATATATATATATATATATATATATATATATATATATATATATATTATTACTATTATTGGCCAAGCCTGGCGGCATGCAGGATCTTATTTCCCTAACCAGGGATGGAACCTGCACTCCCTGACATGAAAGCGCAGTCTTAACCACTGGACTGCCAGGGAAGTCCTGGAAAAAGTCGCTCTTAATCCTCCTGCCCCCCAGTGTGAAGCTGTGCCTCTTTCGAACTGCAAACCATTCCCATCCCCCACCCCACCTCCAGCCCTGGAGGCTCTGTGGAGTATAGTTCTCTTCCCTGCTAGGGAATCCAGGTCAACTTATCTCATCTGACTAAAGATGGCACCTGAAGAGACAAGCTAGGTGGGAGAGCCTTCTGGGTCCGGCTTATCCGAGGTCCTCCTGGGCCAGCCCTGGAAGCCCCCTAAGGCTGCTTGGAAACTCATCATTTTGATTTAGAAGAAAATTGATTTGTTTGTTGATCACAGACGGAGTACATGTTGCCAAAAAATAGAGGACTTGGCCGTAACTGGTTCTTACATTCCGTAGACCTTTTTAGCTACAAGATTTATCTCGGAGTGGAAGATATGGCTGTAAAACAAATGAGAGTTAAGTGTGATTGCACTCCTCCCTAATTCCCTCCTGCAGACAAATGACAAGCAGATTTTAAAGGAAAGAGCTAAGGCTCTGGATTAGAGATGTTCCGGACAAAATGATTTCACCTCCTCACTGGGATACTCTGCAGTACTGCTTGAAATGTTGATTTGCTGAGAATTAGAACTGAATGCTGTAGCTACCTTATTTGAGAGGAAACTAGAGCCGTGCAATGAAGCAAGGCCCTTCCCAGGTAACCTTTGAGGTGAGCTGCTGGCCTGGCTGGCTAGATATCTTCCCCAAGCTGAGTCTTTATTGTGCATCTCCTTGAGCCTCAGTTTCCCAGCAGGAATATAAAACATACTGGCCAATTCTCTCTGACAAACCTGGGACAAAAGTCAACGAACACTGTAAATTTGAAAAAGTTCACAACACTAGGGCAATATGGTATAAAATTGCGATTTTGGTAACTTACCGGCATTTCAGCTCCTTTCTTTCTTGATAGGCCCAAAGTTTAAAATTAAAACATATTAAATAAAATAAAGGGCTTCTCTGGTGGCTCAGACAGTAAAGAATCTGCCTCCAATGCAGAAGACCCGGGTTTGATCACTGGGTCGAGAAGATCCCCTGGAGAAGGAAATGTCAGCCATGGTGTAACCCAGATGCACTCAAGGGTCTTCTCCCTCTTGAAATGCCAGGCAACAGGAGTTCCGGCACCACAAGTTCCAGCTCTGCAGCCAGTAGGGCCTCTGGACCCTCTTAGGGCCCTTGTGTTTTCCAGAGAGTCTTACCTTCTCATGGCCTCTTCTCTCCTGGGTTCCTGCCTCTTTGTGTTGAGGATTTGAGGAGGGTGCACGGGGCAGAGGAAAGCAACAAAGACAGGCCTTACAGCACACAGGACAAAAGCCTTCAAAGGAGCAGGCGGTCCTGCACCTTACCTGCTGCTTTTCTCCTGCCTTCCTCTCAGCCTATCCATCCATCTCCCACCTCCTTCAGGAGCAAACCCCACGAATTCCTCACTTTGTCTCCTGAGAAGTCACTTCCACTTCCTGATATCTTGGAGCTGGCTGACAGCCAATGGGTCTCACCCCATCCAAGCAGGCTCATCAGGGCATTATTTTCGCGGCAGAGGTTGATCCTTCCTGAAGAGGTCAGATGCCACCTGTTAAAATAATAGCACCTGGTAAAAGAGTGCTCTCATTAACTGCTGCGAGGACAAACCAGGCCTCCCAAGGTGGTTCTGTCCACCAACCGCATCCGCATCACCCGGCAGCTGGTTAGAAATACAAATGGGGGTGGGGGCTGCAGAACTATTAGGGCAGAAATTCTGAAGGTGCAGCTCCAGGATGTGTTTTAAGAGCCTTTGGGAGAGTGTGAGGACCACAGAATTCTCTAAAGATGCTCAGATCCTCTGTCTCCCTTACCAGTGATATAACACCCAGCACGGTGCCTGGTGTACAGGGGAATTTCAGCAAATGCTCGTTACATTAATGAGTAGGCAAAGTACTGCATGCCCAGCTCCCTGTTGCCATATGAAGAGGA
Source organism: Dama dama (assembly GCF_033118175.1). Classification (NCBI taxonomy): domain Eukaryota; kingdom Metazoa; phylum Chordata; class Mammalia; order Artiodactyla; family Cervidae; genus Dama; species Dama dama. The sequence goes on from NC_083706.1 coordinate 40,446,081, forward strand.
AGAGGAACCAGAACATAAAGCATAGTTTCTGCCCTTGTGACTTGAAACCAGCAGCAGTGAGAAAGCAGTGCGTGAGCTTGAAGTCACAGAGCAACCGGTCAACTTAGAGATCTGCAGGCCATGTTTCTAACAATGCAGATGAGAAGACAGGGACCACACAAATGGAGCGAGTTGTGAGGGAGCAGAGTCAGCCCAGGACCCGGCTGTCCGGGTGTCCTGGCCTCTAGGGCTCTGGGATTTACTGACTGCACAGCCCCTCTGTGGTAAGAGGATGATTAATGGCTGTATTTCATGGTCCAGGCCTTGCGTCTGTAGGGGCGCAAAGGGGAACTCAGTGTGGGCTGGAGGAGTTGGAGACGGACGTGAGGTTGACGGGGAGCTTGACTGGGCTTCTTTTCAGAGCAAGAGAGGTCTGGATGAGCAGAGATTTACGGGGGTTTTCTTTTCCGGTTTTGGTAACATTCCAAAGTGTGAAGAGAAAACATGCAGGGAGATTTTATTCAGCGGACATAAATCGTATTTGCCCAAAGAAGGAACCTAGATCCAGCCAAGCAAAGATGCAGGCCAGGCCCCCAGGCCTAGCAGGAAACCGTGGTCGGGCTCTCAGGCCCTCGAGGGGGCCTGTCTCCTCCAGCCCCAACTCGCCCCTCAAGGTTGTGGGAGCTGAGGTTCATTCTTTTCTCTCCACCTTGATGCTGCTCTTGGCTTTTTCACTTCCCTCTTCTTGGTCACATCTGGCCCGCTGCTCCATCCCTTCTTGGTAAGTTTGGGGGCAACAACAAAGTCTGAAGATTTCTCTGAATTCAAGGTTCCCCCACCCACATGTCTGTGTCACTGCCAGCGAAAGATCCTCTGAGGAGTGGTGATCTGGGAGGACTTGCGGTATGGATGAAGGTGAGTGGGTGGTGTGATCAAGCTGAGTGAACCCTTGACAGTTTTGCTTCAAAGAAAGTAGGCTAGAGTATAGGGGTGGTACCAAGAAGAGAATGTGCTAAATTCACTAATTTTGAAAAGAGTGACTAACTTTCAACCTACCGCATATTGAAAGCATTAGATCCTGTGAGTGACATTTATCACAAAGCCTACAGCAATGATGTCTGACACAACATATTCATGAAGGAATGAATGAATGAAAATAGGAAAGTAAGTAGTTTTTCAAGAACTTGAAGTGTAAAACACCCATGCATGAATTGAAAATTGTCTTTCAAAAGCCTTATAGGTTGGTTAACTCTAGGGAACCCACATAATGGTTAATAAGTTTGAATGGCTTTGTTAGAATCTTTGTCAAGCTAAAGGTAAAAACAGCATGTTTAGCTCCTGAGATGATAACCTAAACGATTCTGCAAAAGAAAGGCTACCTGAAATTAGGACGAACTACAAATCATCTAGAATCTCAGTTAATCTTATTTGTTAAGAACATCAGCTGCTTCATCACAGGTTTACGTGTTGAGGGAAGTGGTAGATGAGATGAAGAAGTAGCACATGAAGCATAAGATCAATAACTCAGTAACAGAGCTTCAAAGGCCAAAAAAACAAAACAAACAAACAAACAAACAAAAACTTTTCGTGTTGTACCGCAAAACAAGAGCAAGCAATGGTGCTGGTCATGTAGCAAGGAAATACCTATGGATTCCAACTGTAGTGAGTAATACATTATCACTGGGGAAAAGCATACTTCTGTAGGTCACCAAGCATTTTATGACTGGAAACCTAGATGTTCTTAATAGTTAAGCAGCAAAGTACTTAGGTGGAAAAGCACTATTTCTTTCATTTAGTTTTTTAAAAATCGACTCAGTTCATCTTTGTGTATACTTTTCGAGTTATGCCTGGAAAGAGGCAACATCTAGGAATGTAACTGCCATGGGGCTGGCGTGCAGACAGGGGGGTCTTGACTCAGGCGATCTGGAACAAACCTCAACATTACCCAGAGTTCAGGAAGCCTAATTACCAATCTGAAAAAATGAATAGAAGCGACACATGTCTCCCCTTTGAGATCTTAGGAACCATGAAGGTTAACACTGGGAGACTGATGTATGTACGTGGCCGTGTGTGAAATAGATAGCTAGTGGGAAGCTGCTATATAGCGCAGGGAGCTCAGCTTGGTCCTCTGTGGTGACCTGGATGAGTGGGGTGAGGGAGAGGTGGGAGGGAGGTCCAGGGGGGCGGGGATACATGTGTACATACAGCTCATCCACTTTGTTGTGCAACATTGTAAAGCAACTGTGTGTGTGTGTGCTTAATTGTGTCTGACTCTTTGAGACCCCATGGATTGTAGCCCACCAGGCTCCTCTGTCCATGGGATTCTCCAGGCAAGAATACTGGAGTGGGTTGCCATTTCCTCCTCCAGGGATCTTCCCAACCCAGGGATTGAACCCATGTCTCCTCCATCTCCTGCATTGGCAGGCAGATCCTTTATCACTGAGCCACCTGAGAAGGCCTGTAAAGCAACGATACCCCAAGAGAATATAAATTTAAGGAGAAAGTAGCATCAACACATATACACTACCATGTGTAAAATAGATAGCTGGTGAGAAGCTGCTTTATAAAACAGGGAGCCCAGGCTGGGACTCTGTGATGACCTAGAGGGGTAGGATCGGGAGACGGAAAGGAAGCTCAAGACGGAGGTGATATATGTATAATTATGACCGGTTTGCACTGTTGTATGGCAGAAACCAATACAACACTGTAAAGCAATTCTTTCCAGTTAAAAATAAATTAAAAAAAAGAAAAAGAAAAAGAATAAAGAAAATTTTTAAATAAATTAAAAAATGTAAGTTCAAAAGAGAGTCTTGGGATTTCTGACCACTGGATACATAGCTATGTGCTGTTTAACTGAGGATCTCAATGATCTGGGAGTCTTTGCCACCTTCGGTGTGAAGAGTTCAAGAATCACAAATAATAAATTAACTCCCATTGAGCCCAAGTGGTTGAAAAAAGCAGCAGACCAGCTCATCATTTCATCAGCTCTGTGACTCTTGCTCTCATGATTCGGGCTCATGTCTGGCTCCTCCAAACATCCTATGAGACCCTGAAGCGTACATTTCCTCATGACTCTTTCCAGTGGGGACTCTGTGCCTGACATTGAGACATTCAGTTGAATGTGTACTAAAATGTAATTTTTAACATTTTTCCCATGCACTGCAACAATGCAATTCATGTTTAAAATTTTCAAAATGTTATTTCATCTTTGTATAGTCAAGTTATTCCAAGATATTAAACGTTCTCTGTATAGTTAATCATACATTGAAAAGTATCTATTCTATGTCAGTCATTTCTTTTGGGTGCTGGTAAGTTTTTAAAAAGCAGTAAGACTCAAGAGCTCTAAATCTAGTTGTGTTAATAACTAGCATTTTCTGATCGTAGATTAACACATATATATGGAATCTGGGGGTGGGGGGAACTGATACAGACAATCTTATTTACAAAGCAGAATCAGTTCAGTTCAGATGCTCAGTCATGTCCGACTCTTTGCGACCCCATGAACCGCAGCACTCCAGGCCTCCCTGTCCATCACCAACGCCCAGAGTTCACCCAAACCCATGTCCATCGAGTCGGTGATGCCATCCAACCATCTCATCCTCTGTCGTCCCCCTTCTCCTCCTGCCCTCAGTTTTTCCCAGCATCAGGGTCTTTTCCAATGAGTCAACTCTTCGTATCAGGTGGCCAAAGTTTTGGAGTTTCAGCTTCAGCATCAGTCCTTCCAATGAATATTCAGGACTGATTTCCTTTAGGATGGACTAGTTGGATCTCCTTGTAGTCCAAGGGACTCTCAAGAGTCTTCTCCAACACCACAGCTCAAAAGCATCAATTCTTCGGCGCTCAGCTTTCTTTACAGTCCAACTCTCACATCCATACATGACTCCTGGAAAAACCATAGCCTTGACTAGACAGACCATTGTTGACAAAGTAATGTCTCTGCTTTTCAATATGCTGTCTAGGTTGGTCATAACTTTTCTTCCAAGGAATAAGCGTTTTTAAATTTCATGGCTGCAATCACAAAGCCAAATAGAGACACAAAAATAGAGAACAAGTGTATGGATACCCGGGGAAAGGAAGGGAGTATAAATTGGGAGATTGGGATTGACCTATATGCACTGTTGGTACTATGTGTGCTAAGTCGCTTCAGTTGTGTCTGACTCTTTGTGACCCTATGGAACGGTAGCCCTCCAGGATCTTCTGTCCATGGGATTCTCTAGGCAAGAATACTGGAGTGGGTTGTCGTTTCCTCCTCCAGGGGATCTTCCCAACCCAGGGATCAAACCCACATCTCTTATGTCTCGTGCATTGGCAGGCAGGTTCTTTACCACTAACACCACCTGGGAAGCCCATCCCATTTCACCCATTTTATAGCACAGGAAGCTAGTCAGTACTCTGTGGTGACTTAAGTGGAAAGGAAATCCAAAAAAAGAGGATATATGTATATATATGGGCTTCCCAGGTGGGGCTAGTGTTAAAGAATACGCCTGCCAACACAGGAGACATAAGAGGCGCGGGCTTGATCCCTGGGTTGGGAAGATCCCC